>NC_067475.1:57462717-57814383 GCF_947179515.1 Apodemus sylvaticus
AAGAGGAGTAGAAGGAAGGATATCATCAAACTCTGGGCTGTAATCAACCAAGTAGAAACAAAAAGAACCATACAAAAAATCAACAAAACCAGGAGCTGGTTCTTTGAGAAAACCAACAAGATAGATAAACCTTTAGCCAGACTAACCAGAGTGCACAGAGACAGTATCTAAATTTACAAATTCAGAAATGAAAAGGAAAAAATAACAACAGAAACTGAGGAAATTCGAAAAATTATCACATCCTACCTCAAAAGGCTATACTTAACACAACTAGAAAGTCTGGATGAAATGGACAATTTTCTAGACAGATACCAACTATGAAAACTGAATCAGGATCAGATAGATTATCTAAACTTACCCATAACCTCTAAAGAATTAAAGGCCCATACCTAAACTTAGTAAAAGCAATATACAGCAAACCAAAATAAACCAAAAGCAATATACAGCAAACCAAAATAAAAGCAATAAACATCAAACTAAATGAAAAGAAACTTGAAGCAATCACACTAAAATCAGGCACTAAACAAGGCTACCCTCTCTCTCCATATTTATTCAATATAGTACTTGAAGGAGCAATTAGACAAAAAAGGAGGTAGAAGGGATACAAATTGGAAAGGAAGAAGTCAAATTATCACTATTTGGAGATGATAGTATAATTAGGTAACCAATAAAACTCCACCAGAGAACTGCTACATCTGAAAAATAACTTCAGCAAAGTGGCCGAATATAAAATTAACTCAAACAAATAAGTAGCCTTCCTATACTCAAAGGATAAATAGGCTGAGAACAAAATTAGGGTAACAACACCCTTCAAAATAGTAACAAACAATATAAAGTATCTTGGTGGGACTCTAACCAAACAAGAGAAAGATCTGTATGACAAGAACTTCTAATCCCTGAAGGAATAAATCGAAGAAGACCTGAGAAGTTGAAAAGATCGCCCATGCTCGTGGATTGATAGAATAATATAGTAAAAATAGCCATCTTGCCAAAAGCAATATACAGATTCAATGCAATCCCCATCAAAATCCCAACTCAATTCTTCATAATGTTAGAAAGTGCAATGCAAATTCGTAGGGAATAACAAAAAACTAAGGATAGCTAAAACAATTCTCAACAATAGAAGAACTCCTGGGGAAATTGGTATGCCAGACCTCAAGCAGTACTACAGAGAAATACAATAAAAACTCCATGGTATTGGTACAGTGACAGGCAGGTAAATCAATGGCATAGAATTGAAGACCCAGAAATGAACCCAAACACCTATGGTCATTTGATATTTGAAAAAGAAACTAAATTCATCTAGTGGAAAAAAAGATAGACTTTTCAACAAATAGTGCTGGCTCAACTGTGGGCTTGCATGCAGAAGAATGCAAATTGACCCACTCTTATCTCCTAAGCTCAAGTCCAAGTGGATCAAAGACCTCCACATAAAACCACACACACTGATAGTAATAGAAAAGGAACTGGGGAAGCACCTTGAACACATGGTTACAAGGGAAAATTTCATGAACAGGCCTATGCCCTAAGATCAAGAATTGACAAATGGGACCTCATAAAATTACAAGGTTTCTGTAAGGCAAAGGACACTGTCAATAAGAAAACATGGCAACCAACAAAGTGGGGAAAGATTTTTACCAATCCTACATCTTACAGAGGGCTATATCCAATATATACAAAGAACTCAATAAGTTAGATTCTAGAGAACCAAATAACCCTCTTAAAATGGGGTACAGACCTAAACAAAGAACTTTCACCTGACAAATATTGAATGACTGAGAAGCACCTGAAGAAATGTTCGACATCCTTAGTCATCAGGGAAATAAAAATCAAAACAACCCGGAGATTTCACCTCACACCAGTCAGAATGGCTAAGATCAAAAACTCAGGAGACAGCAGGTTCTGGAGAGGTTGTAGAGAAAAAGGAACACTACTCCACTGCTGGTGAGATTGCAGGCTGGTACAACCATTCTGGAAATCAGTTTGGCAGTTCCTCAGAAAACTGTATATAATACTATCAGAGGTCCCGCTATACCACTCCTGGTCATATACCCAGAGGATTGCCCAGCATGCAATAAGGACACATGTTCCACTATGTTCAGAGCAGCCCTATTTATAATAGTCAGAAGCTTGAAAGAACCCAGATATCCCTCGTTAGAGGAATTGATACAGAAAATGTGGTATGTATACACAATGTAGTACTATTCAGCCATTAAAAACAATTCATGAAATTCTTAGACAAATGGATAGAATTGGAAAATATTATCCTGAAAGAGGTAACTCAAGCACAAATGGACACAAATGGTATTCCTGAATAGAACACTAATGGTTTATGCTCTAAGACCATGAATGGACAAATGGGACCTCAAAAACTGCAAATCTTTGGGCTCAGAACAGGAACAAGGGGAGGGGCACCACCCAGCCTGAGCCAGTCTCCAAGGTCAATCTAGTTAAGGTATCTTATAGGGTTTTGTTTATTTCCTCTACCTGCCCTGACCTCTGGGGATAGTACACCCAATAATGCTTCCAATTAGTTCCTAATATCTCTGTCAATCCCTGACTTACCTTAGAAACAACAACAGGACCACTGTCTGTTCCAATTATCTTGGGCACTCTAAAGGTGGGAAAATACCTTCTATTCATGGCAGCTGTTTGCTGCTTGGTAAGGAAAGTCTCTACCCATCCAGAAAAAGTATCCACAAACACTAGAAGGTATTTGTAACCATATTTTCCCACCTTAACTTTTGCCCTGTTCATGCTTCATAAGCATTCACTTAGATTCTGGTTCCTTCCACCATCCTATGTGCCCATTCACCAATCCTGTTATGGCACTCACTGTCTCCCTTCTGTTGGGATTAGAGATGGCCAGGGTAACCAACAGGACTTCCACTCTGGAATTATTATAGGAAAATTATGTCAGTTTGAGGATAGCCATTGATTTAGATATAGAGAAAACAGAAACTTCTATCAGTCACCTTCAAGAATTATTGACTTCATTATCAGAAGTAGTACTGGAGGAGAAGAGGGCTATGTGCTGCCTTAGTTGAGATATGTTGTTCTTATATAGATCATTTGGGGTTGTTAACCCTGTTAGGACCCCTAATTGTTCTCCAGATATAGTTGACTTTTGGTCCCTACATTTTGAACTGCTTAATCGCTAATTTTAAGAAACACTTAGGAATCTGGCGGCGGTGGCGGCGGTGGCGGCAGTGCAGCAGTGGCTGGTCCAGCTGAAGGGCCATCAGCAGTGGAACCAAGGCGACACAGGGTCCAGTTAGGCCCTGCGCCCACGACCACTGACCTTCTCTGGCCAGCCGGGCTGCAAGCAGCTGCTGATTTGCAGTGCCTTTTGTGGCACGGAAGCCACTTCAGAACTCGGCCTCCCACCAGTCAGGAGAGGCTCACCTCCATCTTGGTTTCGGACTCCAGAGAGATCAGACAGACTGAGGTACACAAACATAACCCAAGGCCAACATCGTGGGGGTCTGAGCCCGATGAGCGTTAGTCTGCACCCAGGCCCTGGGCTGTTCAGGGTGCCATCGGGGTGCCAACCCAGCCAGTAGGCTTTTTTTTTTTGCCCTGGCCGGCGCGTGCGCCGCCATTTTGCCTACAGGACCCAGAGAGCTCAGGAGGGCAGAGACGGCTAACAAGCATAGCCTGAGGCTAACAAAGCAGGGGTCTAGGCCCCAACAGGCCCTGGACTGACTCCAAGAACTGGGCGGCTTGGTGGGCCATCTGTGTGTCAACCCGCCCAGGAGGTTGTTAGCCCAGCAGACTCTCCTGGCACTTTTGGGGAGCGCGAGTGCGCACGCCCGCCATCCTGGTCACCTGGCGGACCCCATTGACAGTCATAGCCTGAGGGGAACTTTGGTCAGACCTTGGCCTCCCAGGCTTTTGCATGGACCCAGGGCCTGGGCGGCCAGGCTAACCTTGTGTGTGCCAGCCCGGTTGGGGGATCAGCTGCCCAGCAGAGTGATCAGCACGCGGGTGAGGTCCCTGCAGCTTACACCATCTGCGCTCCCTGGGGGTGCACACGGGCTCCATCTGGTTCACAGACACAATCTGGGGCAAAGCACACTAGAGCTGCAAGGACACCCAAGAACACATCAGCAGGCCAGCGAGGAGAAGTCGGTGTGATCTGGTGAATCCAGCAGGCCCCAGCGGGAGCCTTTGGGTGCCTGCTTTGGGATCTGAACGGCCAGGGCTACAGCGCTTGGTCTCCAGGAAGTGCAGGAGACCCGGTGTGCACCCAGAGGCAGTCTGTGAGCTCGCAGCACGGCTTGCTCCAGCAGCCAAGAGCTTGGGTCCCAGTCCTGAGGCCTCTGGCGGGAGCCCTCAGCTCAACTCTCTCTGCTTCCGGATCCAGATCAGCCTGGGTGGCAACACCCAGGTCCTCTCCAGGTAGTGCAAGAGGCAGGAGGGGCTTCTGGGCGGCCAGCTGGGAGAAGTCTGTGTGCTCCGGTGAATCCAGCAGGCACCAGCGGGAGCCTTCGGGTGTCTGCTTCGGGATCTGAACAGCCTGGGCAACAGCACCCTGTCTCCAGGCAGTGCAGGAGGTAAGCTGTGCACCAGAGGCCACCTGGGAAGGGGCAGCTTGCATTGGTGAGTCCAGCACTGACAAGACCAACTAACACCAGTGAGAACTAGATGACAAGGCAAACGCAGGAACGTCACTAACAGAAATCAAGGCAATATGGGAACATCTGAACCCAATTCTCCTCTACCAGCATGTCCTGGATACCCCATCACACCAGTAAAACAAGATTTGGATTTAAAATCACTGGTCATGATGCTGGTACAGGAACACATGAAGGACATACTTAGAGAAATTCAGGAGAAAATGGATCAAAAGTTAGAAGCCCTTGCAAGGGAAACACAAAAATCACTGAAAGAAATCCAGGAGAATACAAAAGCCAACAATGAGGAAACGCAAAAAACACTTAAAGAAATACAGGAGAACTTTGGTCAACAGGCTGAGGTCATGAAAGAGGAAACACAAAAATCTCTTAAAGAATTACAGAAAAGCACAAACAAGCAAGTGAAGGAGCTAAGCAATACAATCCAGGATCTAAAATCAGAAGTAGAAACAACTAAGAAAACTCAAAGGGAGACAACTTTGGAGATAGAAAGCCTTGGGAAGAAATCAGGGGACAAAGATGCAAATATCAACAACAGAATACAAGAGATAGAAGAAAGAATCTCAGATGATGAAGATTCCATAGAAACCATGGACTCAACAGTTAAAGAAAATGCAAAATGCAAAAAGCTTATAACCCAAAATATCCAGGAAATCCAGGACACAATGAGAAGACCAAACTTAAGGATTATAGACAGAGATGAGAGTGAAGATTTACAACTTAAAGGGCCAGCAAATATCTTCAATAAAATTATGGAAGAAAACTTCCCTAACCTAAAGAGAGAGATGCCCATGAATATACAAGAAGCCTACAGAACTCCAAACAGACTGGACCAGAACAGAAATACTTCCCATCACATAATAATCAAAACACCAAATGTTCTAAACAAAGAAAGAATATTAAAGGCAGTAAGAGAAAAAGGCCAAGTAACATATAAAGGAAGACCTATCAGAATCACAGCAGACTTTTCACCTGAGACTATGAAGTCTAGAAGGTCCTGGGCAGATCTCATGCAGACCCTAAGAGAACACAAATGCCAGTCAAAACTACTATATCCAGCAAAACTCTCAATCACCATAGATGGAGAAACTAAGATATTTCATGACAAAACCAAGTTTACCCAATATCTATCCACAAACCCAGCCCTACAAAGGATAATAGGAGGACAACACCAATACAAGGAGGGAAACTTCACCCTGCAAAAAGCAAGATAGTAACCTTTGATCAAACCCAAAAGAAGTTAAGCAATCAAATTTAAAAAAATAACGTCAAAAATGATAGGTAGTAACAATCACTACTCCTTAATATCTCTTAACATCAATGGACTTAATGCCCCAATAAAAAGACACAGACTAACTGACTGGATACGTAAACAGGACCCTACATTTTGCTGCTTACAGGAAACACACCTCAGGGTCAAAGGCAAACACTACCTTAGAGTAAAAGGCTGGAAGACAATTTTACAAGCAAATGGTCTCAGGAAACAAGTTGGAGTAGCCATTTTAATATCAGATAAAACTGACTTTCAACCCAAAGTCATCAAAAGAGACTCTGAGGGACACTTCTTGCTGGTCAAAGGAAAAATACAACAAGAAGAACTCTCAGTCCTGAACATCTATGCTCCAAATGCAAGGACACCCTCTTTTTTAAAAGAGACTTTATTGAAACTCAAAGCACACATTGCACCTAACACAAAAATTGTGGGGGACTTCAACACTGCACTTTCCTCAATGGACGGATCAGGAAAACAGAAACTAAACAGGGACACAATGACACTAATTGAAGTTTTGGACCAATTAGATTTAACAGATATATATAGAATATTCTATCCTAAAGCAAAAGAATACACCTTTTTCTCAGCACCTCATGGTACCTTCTCCAAAATCGACCATATAATTGGTCACAAGACAGACCTCAACAAATATAAGAAGATTGAACTAATCCCATGCCTCCTATCAGATCACTATGGAGTAAAAGTAATTTTCAATACCAACAAAAACAACAGAAAACCCACATACACGTGGAAACTGAACAATATTTTACTCAATGATACCTTGGTCAAGGAAGAAATAAGGAAAGAAATTAAAGACTTTTTAGAACACAATAAAAATGAAGACACAACATACCCAAATCTATGGGACACAATGAAAGCAGTGCTAAGAGGAAAACTCATAGCCGTGAGTGCCTCCAAAAAGAAAATGGAAAGAGCATGCATTACCAGCTTAATGACACACCTGAAAGCCCTGGAACAAAAAGAAGCTATTTCACCCAGGAGCAGTAGAAGGCAGGAAATCATCAAACTCAGGGCCGAAATCAATCAAGTAGAAACAAAGAGAACCATACAAAGAATCAACAAAACCAGGAGCTGGTTCTTTGAGAAAATCAACAAGATAGATAAACCCTTAGCCAGACTGACCAAAGGGCACAGAGAAAGTATCCAAATTAACAAACTTAGAAATGAAAAGGGAGATATGACAACAGAAACTGAGGAAATCCAAAAAATCATCAGATCCTACTACAAGAGCCTGTACTCAACACAACCGGAGAATCTGGAGGAAATGGACAATTTCCTTGACAGATACCAAATACCAAAATTAAATCAGGGCCAACTAGACCATCTAAACAGTGCCATAATGCCTAAAGAAATAGAAGGAGTCATAGAAAGTCTTCCAACCAAAAAAAGCATAGGACCAGATGGTTTCAGTGCAGAATTCTTTCAGACCTTCAAAGAAGAGTTAACACCAATACTCTTCAAACTATTCCACAAAATAAAAAACAGAAGGAACACTACCCAATTCCTTCTACGAAGCCACAATTACACTGATACCAAAGGCACATAAAGATCCAACAAAGAAAGAGAACTTCAGACCAATTTCCCTTATGAACATCGATGCAAAAATACTCAATAAAATTCTTGCCAACCGAATCCAAGAACACATCAAAACGATCATCCACCATGATCAAGTAGGCTTTATCCCGGGAATGCAGGGTTGGTTCAATATACGGAAATCCATCAATACAATCCACTACATAAACAAACTCAAAGAACAAAACCACATGGTCATTTCATTGGATGCTGAAAAAGCATATGACAAAATTCAGCATCCTTTCATGCTTAATGTCTTGGAGAGAACAGGAATTCAAGGCCCATACCTAAACATAGTAAAAGCAATATACAGCAAAAGGGTAGCCAGCATCAAACTAAATGGAGAGAAACTTGAAGCAATCCCACTAACATCAGGGACTACACAGGGCTGCCCCCTTTCTCCTTATCTTTTCAATATTGTACTTGAGGTACTAGGTCGGGCAATTTGACAACATAAGGAGGTCAAAGGGATACAAATTGGAAAGGAAGAAGTCAAACTATCATTATTTGCAGATGACATGATAGTCTACCTAAGTGATCCAAAAAACTCCACTAGAGAACTCCTACAGCTGATAAACAACTTCAGCAAAGTGGCAGGTTATAAAATCAACTCAAGCATATCAGTGGCCTTCCTATACTCAAAGGATAAGCAGGCTGAGAAAGAAATTAGGGAAATTACCCCCTTCACAATAGCCACAAACAGTATAAAGATTCTTGGGGTGACTCGTACGAAACATGTGAAAGATCTGTATGACAAGAACTTCAAGACTCTGAAGAAGGAAATAGAAGAAGACCTCAAAAAAGGGGAAAACCTCCCATGCTCATGGATCGGTAGAATCAATATAGTTAAAATGGCCATTTTGCCAAAAGCAATATACAGATTCAATTCAATACCTATCAAAATCCCAACTCAATTCTTCACAGAGTTAGAAAGAGCAATTATCAAATTCATCTGGAATAACAAAAACCCCAGGATAACTAAAACTATTCTCAGCAACAAAAGAAATTCTGGGAGAAATCAGTATCCTTGACCTCAAGCAATACTACAGAGCAATAGTGTTAAAAACTGCATGGTATTGGTACAGTGACAGGCAGGAAGATCAATGGAACAGGATTGAAGATCCAGAAATGACCCCACACATCTATGGCCACTTGATCCTCGACAAAGAGGCTGAAAGCATCCAATGGAAAAAAGATAGCCTTTTCAACAAATGGTGCTGGTTCAACTGGAAGTCAGCATGCAGAAGAATGTGAATTGATCCATCCTTGTCTCCTTGTACTAAGCTCAAATCCAAATAGATCAAGGACCTCCACATAAAGCCAGACACTCTGAAGCTAATAGAAAAGAAACTGGGGAAGACCCTTGAGGACATCAGTACAGGGAGAAAGTTTATGAACAGAACACCAATAGAATATGTTCTAAAATCAAGAATTGAGAAACGGGACCTTATAGCGTATGCTCTAAGAGCAAGAATTGACAAATGGGAACTCATAAAATTACAAAGTTTCTGTAAGGCAAAGGACACCATCAAGATGACAAATAGGCAACCAACAAATTGGGAAAAGATCTTCACCAATCCTACATCAGATAGAGGGCTAATATCCAATATATAAAGAACTCAAGAAGTTAGACTCCAGAAAACCAAACAACCCTATTAAAAAATGGGGTACAGAGTTAAACAAAGAATTCTCACCTGAAGAACTTCGGATGGCGGAGAAGCATCTTAAAAAAATGCTCAAAGTCATTAGTCATTAGGGAAATGCAAATCAAAACAACCCTGAGGTTTTACCTTACACCAGTCAGAATGGCTAAGATTAAAAATTCTGGAGACAGCAGGTGTTGGAGAGGGTGTGGAGAAAGAGGAACACTCCTCCACTGCTGGTGGGGTTACAAATTGGTACAACCACTCTGGAAATCAGTCTGGCGGTTCCTCCGAAAACTGGACACCTCACTTCCAGAAGATCCTGCTATACCACTCCTGGGCATATACCCAGAGGATTCCCCACCATGTAATAAGGATACATGCTCTACTATGTTCATAGCAGCCCTATTTATAATTACCAGAAGCTGGAAAGAACCCAGGTATCCCTCAACAGAAGAGTGGATGCAAAAAATGTGGTATATCTACACAATGGCGTACTATTCAGCCATTAGAAACAATGAATTCATGAAATTCTTAGGCAAATGGATGGACCTAGAAAACATCATACTAAGTGAGGTAACCCAGTCTCAAAAGGTGAATCATGGTATGCACTCACTAATAAGTGGATATTAACCTAGAAAACTGGAATACCCAAAACATAACCCACACATCAAATGAGGTACAAGAAGAAAGGAGAAGTGGCCCCTTGTTCCGGAAAGACTCAGTGAAGCAGTATTCGGCAAAACCAGAACGGGGAAGTGGGAAGGGGTGGGTGGGAGGACAGGGGAAGAGAAAGGGGCTTATGGGACTTTCGCGGAGTGGGGGGCTAGAAAAAGGGAAATCATTTGAAATGTACATAAAAAATTATATCGAATAAAAAAAAGAAACACTTAGGTATAGTACAGCTAATGATTTTAAAGCAGAGATACAAAGAAGTAGATAAAAAAGATTAGGAGTATAAACTATCATAAAACCAGAAATTGCTTCAGGATAGAAGAATGCATACACAAAAAAGGGGCAATGAAAGAATTAACTGAGAAATTTTGAAAAGATCATAGAACACTGGCCCCTTCCAGAAGAGCAATTGTTCCCCTCCCAGAGGGGAGGCTAAACTCATTCCTCAGAGCACAGGATGGTCATTGCAGAGGAAAAGCCCAGAGTCCCTTGGCCACCTCCCACATCCCCTATCAACCAATTAGTTTAAAGTTAACACTGTCCTGCGAATCACATTGTGCCTAATGGTGGCTGCCCTGAGAATTGTATAAATGGCCTGTACAGACTGGAGTGCAAGTCGTTCTGTCTCCATGTGCAGGGCAGCCACAGCATGCTGGATAATAATAAAAATACTCTTGCATTTTGCATCAAAAATACTGCAAAGCTTCTGTAAGGCAAAGGATACTGTCAATAGGATGAAATGGCAGCCAACGGATTGCAAAATGAGCTTTACCAATCCTATATCTGATAGAGGGATAATATCCAATGTATACGAAGAACTCAAGAAGTTAGACTCCAGGGAGTCAAATAACCCTATTAAAATGGGGTACAGATCTAAACAGAGAATTATCAACTGAGGAAACTCAAATGACTGTGAAGCACTTAAATAAATGTTCAGCATCCTTAGTCATCAGGGAAATGCAAATCAGAACAGCCCCGAGATTCCACCTCTCACC
The DNA here is from genome assembly GCF_947179515.1 of Apodemus sylvaticus. Classification (NCBI taxonomy): domain Eukaryota; kingdom Metazoa; phylum Chordata; class Mammalia; order Rodentia; family Muridae; genus Apodemus; species Apodemus sylvaticus. Next base: position 57,473,534 of record NC_067475.1, read on the forward strand.
AGTCAGTTTGGCTTAGATGAAAAACTCAGGGGACAGCAGATGCTGGGGAATATGAGGAGAAAGAGGAACACTCCTCCATTGCTGGTGGGATTGCAAGCCTGTACAACCACTCTGAAAATCATTTTGTCAGTTCCTCAGAAAATTAAACATAGTAATACCTGAGTACCCAGCTATACCACTCCTGGGAATATACCCAGAAGATGCCTCTACATGTAATAAGGACACATGTTCCTCTGTGTTCATAGCAGCCTTATTTATAATAGCCAGAAGCTGGAAAGAACCCATATGTCCTTCAACAGAGGAATGGATACAGAAAATGTAGTATATTTACACAATAGAGTACTATTCAGCTATTAAAAACAATGAATTCATGAAATTATTAGGCTAATGAATGGAACGAGAAAGTGTCATCCTGAGTGAGGTAACCCAATAACAAAAGAACACACATGGTATGCACTCACTGATAAGTGGATACTAGCCCAAAAGCTCAAAATAAACAAGATATAATTCACAGACCACAGAAATCTCAAGATGAAGGAAGACCAAAGTTTGGGTGCTTTGGTTTTTCTGAGAAAGGAAACAAATTACTCCCAGGATTAATAATGGAGACAAAGTGTGGAGCAGAGACTGAAGGAAAAGCCACACAGAGACTCTCCTACCTGGAGAATCATCTTATAAACAGTCACTAAAACCCATTATTATAGATTGCAAGAAGTGTGTGCATAAAAAAGCCTATTATGGTTGTCTCGGGGGGGGGGGGGTGGCCTGCTAGAGTCTTACAGACACAGAGGCAGATGCTAGGAGCCAACCATTGGACTGAGTGTGGGAGTCCCCAATGGAGGAGTTGGAGGGAAGAGTGGAGGAGCATAAGGGGTTTGCAACCCCATGGGAAGAATGATGATGTTGGCCAACAAGACACCCCAGGGCTTCCAGGGACTAAACCATCAACCAAGGGGAATACATGGTTCCAACCAAAAGTGTGGCAGAGGAATGCCTTGTCAGGCATTAGTGGGAGGAGAGGTCCTTGGTCCTATGAAGGCTTGATAGATGCCACAGTCTGGGAATATTGAGGGGGTAGGTGGGAGTGGTTTGGGTGGAAGGGCATCTTCTTGGAGGCAGGAGGTGAGAGGATAGGTTGGAGGTTTTCTGGGAGAGGCAAAACATGGAAAGGATATAACATTTGAAATGTAAATGAAGAATATATTTAATAATTTTTTAGGTGTCTATTTCCCATTTTTATTTTATTTTTTCTTTTCTTTTTTTATTGATATATATTTTATTTACATTTCAAATGATTTCCCCTTTCTGGGTCCCCACTCCCCACAAGTCCCATAAGCCCCCTTCCCTCCCCCTGTTCCTCCATCTACTCCTTCCCACTTCCCTGTTCTGGAATTCCCCTATACTCTTGTACTGAGTCTTTCCAGAACCAGGGGCCACTCCTCCATTCTTTTTGGACATCATTTAATATGAGGATTATGTCTTGGGTATTCCAAGTTTCTAGACTAATATCCACTTATCAGTGAGTGCATACCATGATTGATATTTTGAGACTGGGTTACCTCACTTAGTATGATGTTCTCCAGCTCCATCCATTTATCTAAGAATTTCATGGATTCATTGTTTCTAATGGCTAAATAGTACACCATTGTGTAAATATACCACATTTTTTGTATCCATTCCTCCATTGAAGGACACCTAGGTTCTTTCCAGCTTCTGGCTACTACAAATAGGGCTGCTATGAACATAGTGGAGCATGTGTCCTTATTGCATGCTGAAGAATCCTCTGGATATATGCCCAGGAGTGATATAACCAGGTCCTCAGGAAGTGTCATACCCAGTTTTCTGAGGAATCACCAGACTGATTTCCAAAGTGGTTGCACCATCTTGCAATCCCACCAGTAGTGGAGGAGTGTTCCTCTTTCTCCACATCCTCGCCAACACCTGCAGTCTCCTGAGTTTTTCACCTTAGCTATTCTGACTGGTGTGAGGTGAAATCTCAGGGTTGTTTTAAAAATTAAAAAAAAAAAAAACAGTTATACCTAGCTCCTGTCTGTGGCCATAGCAAAGTATCATTAATAGTGACAGGGGTTGGCTCTCTTACATAGAATGGATCTCAAGTTGGGTCAGTCTTTGGTTGGCCATTTCCTCAATCTCTGCTCCATCTTTTCTTTAAAGTGAATTTTGTATTTACTTTATATCTCAATCAAAGCCCACCCTCTCTCCTTTTTGCCCAGCACCACCCTTAAAAATCTCTCCCACTAATTCATCCCTCTCTAAGGAGAAGGGGAACCCTTTTTGGTTACCACCCTATTTTGAGGTATCTAGTCCAGGCAGAACTAAGCACATCCTCCTGCAATGAGGCCCAGCCAGGCAGTTCAGGTAGGGCGAAGGGCATCCAATGGCAGCAATCAAAGACCAAAATAACCCCTGCTCCACTTGTTAGGGGGCACACATGAAAAACCAGCTACACATTGGCAACAAGTGTTTTGGAGGTCTGGGTCCAGCCCCTGCAGGCTCACAGTTGGTGGCCTAGGTTCTATGAGTCCCATGGTCCAAGTTGGTAGGTCTTTTTGTGGTGTCCTTGACACCTATAACTTGCTAACTTCTGTCCCGAATTCTTCCACAAGACTCCCTGAGCTCCACCTGATGTTTGACTCTGAGTCTTTGCATCTGCCTCTATCTGCTCCTGGATGAATCCTGTCAGAAGAAAGTTATGCTAGTTTCCTGTCTGTAAATATAGCAGAGTATAATTAATAGTGTCAGGGATTGGCTCTCTTACATAAAATAGGTCTCAAGTTGGGGCAGTCATTGGTCCCTTAGTCTCTGCTACATCTTTATTCCTGTAATTTTTGTAGGAAGGACAAATCATTAGTTTAAAGTTTTGTGAGTGGATTGATGTACTCCCTCCTTCCCCTAGATGCCCCATCTGGCCACAGGAGTTGACCACTTCAGTCTCCATATCCCACTCTGGCAGGAATCTCACCTCCATAGACTCCCCATATCCTCCCACATCTTAGACCTCCAGCTAATCACCAGATATGCCCCCACCAACTTCCATTCTCACTCCCAACTATTTCCCTCTTTCTCTCTCTCACACACACACATGATCACCATTCCCATTCTTCTCCTTAATCTATCTCCTACCAATTTCCCTCCCTCTATACACCCACAATAATTATTTAGCTTCCCATTCAAAGAGAGATTCATGCATCCTCCCTTGGAACTTCCTTATTACCCAGGTTTTGGAGGGCTATGGACTATCATAGTTATCTGGCATTTAAGTACTAAAATAGACGAGGAGAGAGTGGGCAGTCAGTCTGTCTGTCCTTGATTTTAATGAAATTGTTTTACGTTTCTCTCCATTTAATTTATGTTGTATATTAGCTTGCTGTATCTTGCTTTTATTATGTTTAGATATGCATCTTGTATCCCTGATCCCTCCAAGACTAAACATAAGTGGGGTTGGATATTGTCAAAAGCTTTCCCAGCATCTAGTGAGATAATAACATGATTTGTTTTCTTTCAGTTTGTTTATATGGTGAATTACATTTTTACTTATGAATAACTTTACTATTCACGTTTCATTAGAACTGCAATGGTCTGTGTTATTCGGATTACTAATAACAAAACAGGAAGTCTGAGCAAAAATATCACTTGACTCAAATAATCAAACCCTGAATGAATAAAAGGCATGAATCCAGACCCTGATTTTATTAGGGTTCTTTTTTCTAATGTTGTCTCTGCTGCTTTTAGATACTCATTGTCTCAAATCAGCTTTAAGTCAGGTGGCCAAGGACATAGCTGTACTCTACTTAAAACTCGTAGTACATCACCATATACTCTATGGAAAAGGTACACTTTTAACCAACCGCACTTAGAGCTGAAGAAACATTAAAGAAGGGTAGTGGTTCAAGTCTTAGCCTGTGTTGGCACTTGGAGTTCAGAGATCCAGAGTTTATTACTACAAAATATGAAGCTCAACTTTAATATCTTCAAGGTTTCAGCCCTCTACTCAAATCCAAATAATGTTAAAGTCTTACGGTTACTTCATTATTCAGAGTCTGCCAAAGATTTCACCTAAGCTCCATGGAGGAACTCTGTTTTGAGTTCCTTTCATGTTGACTACCTGGAGGGAAAAGTTCTTCTATACATACAGTGGTTCAGCCCATTATCATCAAAGCACAGATGCAGGAGGATCTGAGAGTTCTTCCTCTTCATCTGAAGGCCACTAGAAGACTGGCTTCAAGGGAGCTACGACGAAAATTTTTTATTGGATATTTATTTATTTACATTTTAAATATTATCCTCTTTCCTGTCCCACCAAAACCCTCTATCCCATACCCCTCCTCCTGCTTTCATGAGAGTGTTTTCCCACTCACCCACCCACTCCCACCTCACTGGGATATCATTCCTTCACAAGACCAAAGGCCTCTCCTTCAATTGATTCCAGATAAGGCCAAACTCTGCTACATATGCAGCAGGAGCCATGGATCCCTCTATGTGTACTCTTTGGTTAGTGGTTTATTCCCTGGAAGCTCTGAGGGGGCCGGCTGGTTGGTTGATACTGTTGTGCTTCCTATGGGGTTGCAAACCCCCCAGCTCCTTCAGTAGGACAAGATTTATCTCTGTAAATTCACAGAGATACACTTCCTTCAACAGTGCCACACCTATTCCAATAAGGCCACACCTCCAAATACTGTGCTTCCTAGGCCAAACATATTCAAATCGCTACAATGACAGACTAGAAAGAGCAAGAAAAACATCTCAAGAGCCACTGATATATGAAATCACGGTCTCATTAGAAATGACAGAGAGAAATTGGGAGTTGAGAGCCCTCTAACTCTAGCTACAGGAGATCCAGCACTCAGTGAAGACTCAGAAAAGAGGGTGCCATGGCCCAGGAAGATCCAAAGGGATTGCTTGCTAAGAGTTTTCATTTCTCTACTGGCTTTGTCTTTACTGGATCATTCCGCAATGCAAATAATGGCTCACTCAGCCCATCAAAGATGAAAGGCATGGGTCTGAGAGCCTCTGCTGCTTGTCAGATATGAAGGCTTGAAGGACTGGACATTCCAAAGCCTGGATCCTACTTCATCATTTCAAAGGTCCTTAGCCGACCCTAAGTCACACCAACAGCAGATTCCTATAAAAGGCAACAGAGTACTGAGTCTTCAGCACAGTCCACGCTTTCATCTCTTAATTCTTTTCTTTTTTATTTTATTTATTTACATTCCAAATGTTGTCCCCCCCCCTTTTTCAGTCCTCCTACACAGAATTCTCTACCCCATCTCCCCTCCACTTTGTCTCTGAGAGGGTGTTTCAGACACCCAACTACTAACCTCCACCTACCCGCCAACCCTTACTTCACCAAACCCCTTGTGAGCATCTCCTGCCCTGGGGCATCAAGTCTCTACAGGATCAACCATAGCCTATCCCACTGAGGCAAGACAAGGCAGTCTTCTGCTACACATGTCTGGGAGGCACAGACTAAGCCATGTATGCTCTTTGGTTTCTGGTTTAGTCTCTGGGAGTTCCCATGAGGGTTGGGTTAGTTGAGACTGTTGGTCATTCTAGGAGGTTGCCAACACCTTCAGCTCATTTAATCTTTCCCCATCTGGACTTCTTCCACAGGGATCCCCAACTTCAATTCATTGGTTGTTGGTAGAGCCTCTCAGTGGACAATCATGCTTGGTTCCTGTCTACAAGCACAACAAGGCATTAGTAATAGTGTCAGAGTTTGGTGACTATCGATGGGATGGATCCCAAGTTGGACCAGTCACTGGATGCCCTTACCTTCAGTCTTTTTGGTCCATTTTATCTGTTGTGGAAAGCCGCGTGTATTCGCCATTACAAGATGGCGCCGGCTTCCACTGTGCCAGCTTCGCTTTCTTAGTAAACAAGCTATCTGCGCATGTGCAAGAGTATTTTCGCGCCAAATCTCTGCCCGTCCCGGGGCACTCGAATGAGGTCATGAGTAAACAGCCAATCAGATGTGTACACGTCACGCCAAAGGGTATATAAAAAGCGTCCATGTTGGGCGCAGGGTCTCCCTCCACGAAAAGCGACAATAAAGCTTGGCTGCAGAAGGATCCTAAGTGTGCCGCGTCGTTCTTGCTGGCGAGACGGAAGCGCGGGACAATCTGTGTATTTCTTTTAGATGGAAACAATTCTAGGTCAAAAATTTTGAATGTGGTTTGCTGACACCATACCTCCACTAAGGGCATGTCTATCTACTGGAGGTGGTCTCTTCATGTTCCACCTCCCTACTGTTGGGTATTTTGTCTAAGGTCATCCCCATTGAGTCCTGAGAGCTTCTTAAATCCCAGGACTCTGGAACTTTCTAGAGTTTGCTCCTGCAACCCACCTCCAGCAGCTACCTATTTCCATTCATTCTTGTGGCCCTCACGGATTCTCTCTTGTTTCCTTCTACACTTTATCCTGCCCCGTTGCTTCCCCTCCCTATCACTTTTTCACATAATTCCCTCCCTATGCCTTCCATAGTTAATTTGTTCCCCATTCTAAGTGAAATTGAAGCATCCACACTTGGGCCTTCCTTCTTGCTAAACTTCTTGCATTCTGTAGGTTGATCATTAGTATTCCGTACTTTTTTGCTAATATCCACTTATTAGTGAGTACACGCATGTCCTTTTTGGTCTGGGTTACCTCATTCAGGATGATATTTTCTAGTACCATAAGATTCATGGTGTCTAGTACCTGTAAGATTCATGGTGTCCTCATTTTTAATGGCAGAATAGTATTCCATTCTGTACCCATTCTTCAGGTGAGGGACATCTGGGTTGTTTAAAGCTTCTGACTATTATGAATAAGACTGCAATAAAAACATGAAGCATGTGTCCATTTACTATGGTGGAGCATCCTTTGGGTATATGCCCAGGAGCAATATATATAAGTCTTCAGGTAGAACTGTTTCCAATTTTCTGAGAAGCCACCAGATTGATTTCCAGAGTGATCATATCAGTTTGCTTTCCCACCAGCAATGGAGGAATGTTCTTCTTTCTTCACATCTTTTCCAGCATGTGCTGTCACTTGACTTTTTGATCTTAGTCATTCTTATTGGTGTAAGGTTGAATCTCAGGATCACATTGATTTTAGTTTCCCTGATGACTAGGGATGTTGAACATTTTTAAGTGCTTCTCAGACATTAATTTTGATTGAAAGTCTAGTTTACTAGATATTGAAATGGCTATTCCAGCTTGCACCTTAGGTTGGTTTGCTTGAAAACTCTTTTCCAGCTCTTTACTCTGGGGCAATGTATGTCTTTGTAGCTGAGGTGTCTTTCTTTTATGTAGCAGAATTATGGACCTTGTTTTCATATTCATTCTGATAGCTTATATTTTTATTGGACAATTGATTGAATTGGTATTAAGATATATTAATGAGCAATGGTTATTAATTTCTGTTATTTTGATGTTGGTGATATTAGTGTCTGTGTTTGTGTGTGTGTGTGTGTGTGTGTGTGTGTGTCCCTTCATTTGCTTTTGCTAGTGTGTAATTATTTATAAACTATGTATTCATGGGGGAAGATAAGTTCCTTGGGTTGCAGTTTTTCTTCCAGTATTTTTTGTAGGGCTAGATTTGTGGAACGATAATGTTTAATATTTGGTATTGTCTTGGAATATCTTGTTTTCTACATTTATGATGATTGAGAAATTTTGCTTGATACAGTAGTCTAGATTGGTATCTGTTTTTTCTTAGATGCTTAAAGACATCTGTTTAGACCCTGATAGCTTTTAGAGTTTCTGTTGAGAAATTGGGTGTATTTCTCATAAAACTGCCTTTGTATTTGACTCAGCATTTTCCCCTGACAGCTGTTAATATTCCTTTTGTTCTGTATATTTAGTGCTTTGATTATTATGTGGCAGAAATATTTTCTTTCGTGATCCAATCTAATTGATATTCTGTAAGCTTCTTGTATATTTAAAAGCATCCCTTCCTTTAGATCAGGGAAATTTTTCTTCTATGATTTTGTCGAAAATATTTTCTCGTCCTTGGAACTAGACACTTCACGTTTTTCTGTTCTTATTGTCTTAGGTCTTTTCAAAGTATCCTAGATTTCCTGGATATTTTTTTTTATTCGATATATTTTTTATTTACATTTCAAATGATTTCCCCTTTTCTAGCCCCCCACTCCCTGAAAGTCCCATAAGCCCTCTTCTCTCCCCCTGTCCTCCCACCCACCCCTTCCCACTTCCCCGTTCTGGTTTTGCCCTATACTTCTTCACTGAGTCTTTCCACAACAAGGGGCCACTCCTCCTTTCTTCTTGTACCTCATTTGATGTATGGATTATGTTTGGGGTATTCCAGTTTTCTAGGTTAATATCCACTTATTAGTGAGTGCATACCATGAGTCACCTTTTGAGTCTGGGTTACCTCACTTAGTATGATGTTTTCTAGCTCCATCCATTTGCCTAAGAATTTCATGAATTCATTGTTTCTAATGGCTGAATAGTACTCCATTGTGTATATATACCACATTTTTTGCATCCATTCTTCTGTTGAGGGATACCTGGGTTCTTTCCAGCATCTGGCAATTATAAATAGGGCTGCTATGAACATAGTAGAGCATGTATCCTTATTACAAAGTTTCTGTACGGCAAAGGACACCATCAAAAGGACAAATCGGCAACCAACAAATTGGGAAAACATCTTCACCAATCCTACATCAGATAGAGGGCTAATATCCAATATATATAAAGAACTCAAGAAGTTAGACTCCAGAAAACTAAACAACCCTATTAAAAAATGGGGTACAGAGTTAAACAGGGAATTCTCACCTGAAGAACTTCGGATGGCGGAGAAGCATCTTAAAAAATGCTCAACTTCATTAGTCATTAGGGAAATGCAAATCAAAACAACCCTGAGATTTCACCTTACACCAGTCAGAATGGCTAAGATTAAAAATGCAGGAGACAGCAGGTGTTGGAGAGGATGTGGAGAAAGAGGAACACTCCTCCACTGCTGGTGGGGTTGCAAATTGGTACAACCACTCTGGAAATCAGTCTGGCGGTTCCTTCGAAAACTGGGCACCTCACTTCCAGAAGATCCTGCTATACCACTCCTGGGCATATACCCAGAGGATTCCCCACCATGTAATAAGGATACATGCTCTACTATGTTCATAGCAGCCCTATTTATAATTGCCAGATTTCCTGGATATTTTGTGTCAGTATTTTCTTTAGATTTAACATTGTCTTTGACTGATATATCAATTTCTTCTATAACATATTCTATGCCACAGTTTCTCTCTTCTATCTCTTGTATTCTGTTGGTTGTACTTATGTTTGTAGTTCCTGTTCTCTTCCTTAAGTTTTCCATACTAAGAATTCTTTCAGATTCTGTTTTCTTTATTGCTTCTATTTCCATTTTCAGATCTTGAACAGTTTTATTCATTTCCTTCTTTTGTTTAATTGCATTTTCTGTATTTGTTTAAGGGATCTATTTATATCCTCTTTAAGAGCCATTACCTCTTTGATCATATTTTGTATTTCTTTTTTCTTTAAATTATTTATGCATTTATTAATTTACATCCCTATGTTGTCCCCTCCAAGTTCACCCCTCAGAGTTCCTTCTACCATCCCCTTCACCTCTGAGAGGACAGTCCCCCTCATATCTCCCAACCCTCATCCATCAAGTCTCTGCAAGATTAGGAGCATCCTCTCCCATTGAGGCCAGATGTGGCAACACTCAGCTACATATGTCCCAAGGTCCTTGGACTATCCTTTATGCATGCTTTTTGGTTGATATTTCAGTGATTGGGAGCTCTCAGGGGTCTAGGTTACTTGACACTATTGGTCTTCCTGTGGGGTTGCCATCTTCTTGAGGACCCTCAATCCTTCCCCTAACTTTTCCACAGAGGTCCCAAACATCCTTCCAGCATTTGGCTGTGGGTGTCTGCATCTGTCTCAGTCAGGCAGGAAGAAAGGCATCTCTTTATGAGTCAGTGAGGAATCATTCAAACTCATCTCCAGGCACATTAACACTAGGCCACATACAGACTCAATTTACAAAGCAAAGGAAGAAATTAGAGTAAATCTCCACAGTGACCATTTTGAGAGCAATGGTAACAGATAAGGGAACAGATGATCCTGAGATAAATGGAGACTCCAGGATTGGTGAAAAGGCACTATGTGTCTTAGTGAGCAGTGAGTTATGGAAAGCAGAGATGATAAAAGTACCAAAAAGATGTGATGGTATGTTAGGTGAACAGAACTTTGAAACCATCCACAACAGCCTACATATGAGAAAGAGGTGGCCTCAAGTCAAAGAATGAACAGAATATCATTGCCACTAGGGTCATGGACTGAGGGTCAGTTGCATTATATTGAATACTGAAGCCAACACTATCTGGAGTAAATCATTTGTAGAAGAAGACTCTTAAGCATAGAGGAGCTAAGTGAAGCAAATTCAGGTATAGAGACTGGAAGAAAGAAAGGGAATAGGAATAGGAAAATAATTGAAGAGAAGGAGGTAGTAAATTTTTGGTATAACTTTGATTAAAAGGGACCTTATTCTTACAATGAGTAAGATTACTTCATGAAATGAATGACTATGAACTTAAAATTCTTGAATGATAAAGGACAAAATAAATTATCAAGTAATTACTTCACTACCAAACCATGTTACCTAAAATTATCAAATCTAGCCAAACACTAGTGGTACATGCCTTTAATCCCAGTACTTGAGAAACAAAGGTAGGTAGATCTTGGAGTTTAAGACCAGCCTGGCCTGCAGAGAAAGTTCTAAGACAGACAATGCTACACACAGAAAGCCTGTCTCAAAAGTAAGAAAACAAAATCACTATCAAATCTATTAAACAAATGTTTAACTTAATAATCTTCTCCATGGTGAAGTTTATGAGTTGTTTTGGGCTTAAGGCCAATCTATTCTTCTAATAAAGTGAAATCAAAAGAGTATTGTTCCCTGCCAACATTAAGTTCTTAGATAGTCTTGAACTTATTGAGCATTGCCAAAATCAACATTTTAAAACAATGCAAAGGAAACTCAGATAAAGCACAAGAGAGGAGGCAGTAGGTACATGGGCAAGGTGTGGGAGTGCAGTTCTCCCTGTTAATTAAACTATCTCAGCTTTGCCTGGAACCCATGTTCTCCCTCATAACTTTTTTCTCCTTTAAAACTTTTGTTTACCTTCAAATAGAAACAAAAGATTCTGAGATTATTTCTTTGAAACAAAGCATGAAGATAAAATTCCTTTCCTGTGGCTTTGGCATTTCCTTGTACTCTCTTTTCTTTTACCAGGACTCAATTACTTATAAGTGAGAGTGGAAGAGAATGTGTTCCAAGGCAAACTTTGGCTATGTGAACCTCAGTGTATCTGGGACCTGAAGAGAGTCTTTTTAAAAATAAAATACAGGAAAAGTTACTGCTAAAACAGTCACTGGTTCACAAAGGCTGCTCTGTCACAAAAGCCTCCTTCCAAACCATTCATTCTCTGTCACCTTGAGACCAGATATTTGTGCTAACAGTGGGGAGTGGTGTGAACATCAGGGACAGACCACCAGGTTGTTCTGATTTCTTTCGCTATAATTTGGAAACTTACCATGGCCCTCCATATTTTTATTTAAACTGAAATACAAGAACTACTTTCTTTTAGAGTTGGAAACTCTCTGTTTAGAGGATTAGCATCATTTGGCAAAAAATCAAACTGCAGAAAACAGCATCATGACAGTCTATAAAATAATTTTTATGCAAGCATGATGACACAACGTTATTCTACAATATTTGGAAAATGGAGGCAGCAGCATTAAGGTTTTAAGATCACCCCAAGCCACAGATTGAGATTAAGGACAACCTAGCCAACATGAGAGCCTGACTCAAAAAGACAGAGAAAAATAACAGTAAAAGCATGAGAGACACCAACTTGGTGACTTCTTAATGAAAGTATGCTCCATCCACTTCATTGCCTTACTGACTCTAGAAAACAATTCTGAGGGGTGACAAAAAGACAAGCTCATCCCAACTCACAACTAGCCAGCCGAGGCATAGATCAGCTATATGGCACATCTCAAAGAACATGGAAACTTTTATCTCTGTACATACAGCTTATTTCATCTTGGGGGAAAAAACTTGGTTACAAATGAATAAATTGGGGGAACAACCGTAGCTAGTTCACCATGTTTGGCTAAGGATTAATGTGTGGATGAATATAAGTTTCTCAAAATAATGCTTAGAAGTTTTATGCTAAATAACCACTCATATATTTTTTTTTTACTAGGACAGTGTGAATGAACACATTAAAGTCACAGTCTACCAGCTGCCACATTTTATTTCAGCTACAGGAAATGGCTTCTGCAGTTATTTGCTTGTCTCCTAAGTACTTACTCCTAAGCAGGTACATCTAGGTAGATCTTTATCACTGAAGCATTTACTCAATCTAACTGCATTGCAACACACAATGTTCTGTGTCAGTCATAGCATGTTACCAAGCAAGTTCTTTCAAAATCTGTACACTGTGACACATCAATAATCACTAGTGAATCTGTAATCTCTTCTTTCCCTCTTCTGATAACAGGCCCTGCCTAACAGCTGTTACAGCATGTGCTAAGTAGGCATGGGGTCTTCGATTCCGAATACATCAATCTCTACCTGTGCATTTATCTGATCAGTGCCTTTCCTGAGATTAAGACCAAGATCCTGGCCAACTCAGGAAGTGATGTAAGTCTTTACAAGACAATCATGGGCCTGAGAAATAATGAGAAATGGGAAAATGAGGTTTAAAGTCTTAATCTACAACAGTTAGAGCAAACTCACCTCACCAGCCTCCTGGCAGACATGCAATACTCCAATAGTACTTGCATAGCTCTCTTCTTGCATCAAAGAAAATGAGTGGCTCACAGGAAGTTACTCTCAGTAGAATTCCAGCTCAGTTGTCAAAGCAAATTGAGAAAAAATGGACTTTCTGGTGCAATAAGACCATCCTTCTACCTGAATGAAACACAAATGTGATGAGGGCTCAGTCTTCTCAGGTAGACTTCACTCCTTGGGAATAGAGCACTGGGGACATTGAGACACACTGACATATATCTTGTACTCCAACCACTCACACTTTAGAAGAAAGACTGGATGAGAGCTCCATACCAAGGAGGCAGAGGGAGAAAGTTAGTCTCCCAGGAGCGCAGACAGGCCTGAGAACTCAGGTAGGACCACCCCTGCAGTTCAGAGGATCCCACCCAGAACCCTCAGATAGGACCCTCCTGATTTCTATGTGCAACTAGAGACCATCCTCTGCCACAAGATGCCATACTCAAGTGGCACAGGGAGATAGCTAATCTCCCCAGAGTTCAGACAAGCTTCAGAGCACAAGTAGGACTACCACTGCTCTCAGAGGAACCTTCCTGAAACCTGAAGACACAAGAACCCAGGGGCAAACTGGAACAGGAGTCTTCCTGTTTCTATCTGCTCCTAGAACTGACCCTGGGCCACAGAGCTACATACACAAATACTGCCTCAAGAGAGCTGGTCTCCCAGGGGTGCCTACACACATGTTTGCACAGGTAAGACCACCACTTCTCTTCAAATTCCTGCTCCAAATGTACCTGCTCAAAGACAACAGGACACTGGAATCAAAGATCAGCTGGGGACAGGAAGCTTCTGGTTTCTGTCTGCACACCTGAAATGGCCCTGTAACACAGCTCTCCATACCTAAATTCCTCCTTGAGAGAACTGGACTTACAAGAGTTCTGACACACAGGCTTGCAGGACAACAAGCCACAGTCAGAGATAAAAAAGATGAGCTAAGACCAGAGAAAACCAGTTGTTGAAAGGCAAGCACAAGGAAAAAAGCAACAGAAAGAAAGGCAAAATGGCATCATCCAAACCCAATTCTTCCACAACAGCAGGCCCTGGTTACACTCAACATGCTGGAAAAGCAAGATTTTGATTTAAAATTACATTTCATGATGCTGATAGAAGAATTAAAGAAGGACATAAATAAATTCCTTAAAGAAATACAGGAGAACATGGATAAACAGGTAGAAACCTTTAAATAGGAAACAAAAAAAATGCCTTAAAGAATTACAGGAAAAGAAAACAAGTGAAGAAACTGAACAAAATCATCCAGGATCTTAAGATGAAAGTAGAAACAATAAAGAAATCACAAAGGGAAACGACTCTGGAGATAGAGAACCTAGGAAAGAAATCGGGAGTCCTAGATGCGAGCTTCATCAAGAAAATACTAGAGATAGAAAAGAGACTCTCAGGTTCAGAAGAAATCATAGAAAACATTGTCACAACAGTCAAAGAAAATGCAAAATGCAAAAAGCTTGTAACTCAAAACATCCAGGAAATCCAGGACACAATGAGAAAACCAAACTTGAGGATTAAAGGTATAGAAGAGAGCAAAGATGAGCAACTTAATGGGCCAGTAAATATCTTCAACAAAATTATAGAAGTAAACTTCCTTAACCTAAATAAAGAGATTCCTATGAACATACAAGAAGTCTACAGAACTCCACATCGATTGGACCAGAACAGAAATGCCACCTGTCACATAATAACCAAAACACCAAATGCACTAAAGAAATAATATTGAAAGCAGTAAGGGTAAAAGTCAAGAAATATATAAATGTAGATGTATCAAAATTACACCAGGCATTTCCCCAGAGACCATGAAAGCTAGAAGATCCTGGGCAGATGTCCTACAGACCCTAACAGAACACAAATGCCAGCCCAGACTACTATACCCAGTAAAACTCTCAATTACCATAGAAGGAAAAACTAAGATATTCCAAGATAAAACCAAATTTACACAATATATTTCCAGAAATCCAGCCCTACAAAGGATAATAAATAGAAAACCTCAACACAAGGAGGGAAACTACACCTGAGGGAAAGCAAGAAAATAATCTTTCAACAAACCCAAAAGGAGATAACCACATAAACATAACAATAAAAATAAAATCAAAAATAACAAGAAGCAACAGTCTTTATTCCTTGATATCTCACATCAATGGAATCAATTCTGAAAAAAAAAATGTAGACTAAGAGACTGGGTGCATAAACAGGACCCAGCATTTTGCTATGTACAACAAATGCACCTTAGTTTCAAAGACAAAAATCTACCTCAGAGTAAACAGCTGGAAAACAATTTTCCAAGCAAATGGTCCCAGGAAACAAGCTGGAATAGCCATTCTAATATTAGATAAAATTAACTTTCAACGCAAAGTCATCAAAAAAAGATAAGGAAAGACACTTCATTCACATCAAAAAATAAATCTACCAAGAAGAAATCTCAATGCCAAGAAGAACATCTATGCTTCAAATGCAAGGGCACCCACATTCATAAAAGAAACTTTACTAAAGCTCAAAGCAGACCTTGCACCTAACACAATAAATGTGAGGGACTTCAACATCACACTCTCATTAAAGAACAGACCAGGGAAACTCAAACTACACAGAGTCACAGTAAAACTAACAGAAGTCATGTACCAGAAGATTTTAACAGATATCTATAGAACATTTCATCCTAAATCAAAAGAATATATGTTTTTCTCAGCATCTCATGGTACCTTCTCTGAAAATGACCATTTAATGGGTCATAAAGCAGGCCTCAACAGAAACAAGATTAAAATAACCCCATGCCTCTTATTATTGTATACTTAACTGATCTCCAAAACTCCACCAGAGAATTCCTACAGCTGATAAAAAAAAAAACTTCAGTAAAGTGGCCGGATATAAAAATAACACAAACAAATCAATAGCCTTCCTCTACTCAAAGGATAAGCAGGCTGAGAAAGAAATTAGGGAAATGACACCCTTCACAATAGTCACAAACAATATGAAGTATATTGGTGTGACATTGAGGAAACAAATGAAATATCTGTATAACAAGAATTTCAAGTCTCTGAAGGAAGAAATCGAAGAAGATCTCAGAAGATGGAAAGATCACCCATGCTCATGGATTGGCAAGATTAATATACGAAAAATGGCCATCTCACCAAAAGCAATCTACAGATTCAATGCAATCTCCATCAAAATTTCAACTCAATTCTTCATATAGTTAGAAAGAGCAATTCTCAAATTCCTCTAGAATAACAAAAAAACCAGTATAGCTAAAATTATTCTCAACAATAAAAAACTGCTGGGGGAATCAGCATCCTAGACCTCAAGCAATAGTGATAAATAGTGACTGGTATTGATACAGTGACAGGCAGGTAAATAAATGGAAAGATTTGAAGATCCAGAAATGAACCCATACACCCATGGTCACTTGTTCTTTTTTTAAGGAACTAAGACCATCCAACAAAAAGTGAATTTTCAACAAATGGTGCTGGTTCTACTGGTGGTTGGCATGCAGAAGACGGCAAATTGATCCATTCTTATCTCCTTGTACAAAGCTCAAGTCCAAGTAGATCAAGGACATCCACATAAAACCAGACACACTGAAACTCTTAGAAAACAAAGTGGGGAAGAACCTCGAACATGTGGGCACAAGGGAAATTTTCCTGAACAGAACATCAATAGCTTATGCTCTAAGATCAAGAATTGACAAGTGGGACCTCATAAAATTACAAATTTTCTGTAAGGCAAAGAATACTGTCAATAGGACAAAATGACGACCAACAAATTTGGAAAAGATCTTTACCAACCCTACATCTAACAAAGCACTAATATCAACCTTATACAAAGAACTCAAGATGTTAGATTCCAGAGAACCAACCAACCCTGTTAAAAATAAGATTTCCCAGCATGTAATAAGGATACATGTTCCACTATGTTCATAGCAGCCCTATTTGTAGTAGCCAGAAGCTGGAAAGAACCCAGGTATCCCTCAACAGAAGAGTGGATGCAAAAAATGTGGTATATATACACAATGGAGTACTATTCAGCCATTAGAAACAATGAATTCATGAAATTCTTAGGCAAATGGATGGAGCTGGAGAACATCATACGAAGTGAGGTAACCCAGACTCAAAAGATGAATCCTGGTATGCACTCATTAATAAGTGGATATTAACCTAGAAAACTGGAATACCCAAAACATAATCCACACATCAAATGAGGTACAAGAAGAATGGAGGAGTGGCCCCTTGTTCTGGAAAGACTCAGTGAAGCAGTATAGGTCAAAACCAGAACGGGGAAGTGGGAAGGGGTGGGTGGGAGGACAGGGGAAGAGAAGGGGGCTTGTGGGACTTTCGGGGAGTGGGGGGATAGAAAAGGGGAAACCATTGGAAATGTAAATAAAAAATATATCGAATAAAAAAAAAGAATATAAGCTCTGAAAAAAAGTCTTCAATCTACAAAAAAAAGAAAAGAAAAGAAAAAGAAAAAAAATGGAGTACAGAGCTAAACAAAGAATTTTGACCTGAGGAATATCAAATGACTGAGAAGCACCTAAAGAATGCTCAACATACTTAATCATCAGGGAAATGCAAGTCAAATCAACCTTTAAAGTCTACCTCTCACCAGTCAGAATGGCTAAAATCAAAAACTCAGGTGACAGCTGGTACTGGAGAGGATGTAGAGAAAGAGGAAAGCTCCTCCACTGCTGGTGTTATTGCAAGCTGGTACAACCACTCTGGAAATCAGTTTGGAGGTTCCTCAGAAAATTGGACATAGTACTACCTGATGACCCAGCTATACCATTCCTGGGCATATACCCAGAAGATTCTCCAACATGTATTAAGGACACATGCTCCACTATGTTCATAGCAGTCTTATTTATAATATCCAGAAGATGGAAAGAACCCAGGTGTCCCTAAAACATAGCAATTGATACAGAAAATGTGGTATATTTGCACAATGGAAAACTTCTCAGCTATTAAAAACAGTGAATTCATTAAATTCTTAGGCAAATGGATGGATGCTAGTATCCTGAGTGAGGTAACCCAATCACAGAAGAACACACAGAATATTCAATCACTGATATGTGCATATTATCCCAGAAGCTTGAAATTCCCAAGATACAATTCACAGACCAAATGAAGCTCAAGAATAAGGAAGACAAAAGTATGGATAATTTGGTCCTTCTTAGAAGGGGGAACAACATACCAGTGGGAGGAGATACAGAGAAAAAGTGTGGATCAGAGACTGAAGAAAAGACCATCCAGAGACCGCCCTACCTGGGTACCATCTCATATACAGTCACCAAACCCAGACACTGTAGTAGATGCCAACAAATGCTTGCTGACAGGAGCCTGATATAGCTGTCTGCTGAGAAGCTCTGTCAGTACCTAACAAATACAGAGGTGGGTGCTCTCAATCAACCATTGGACTGAGCACAAGGTCCCCAATGGAGGAGCTAGAAAAAGGACCCAAGGAGCTGAAGGAGCTTACAGGCAGCCACAACCTAGCCAACACCTGCTGTCTCCTGAATTTTTAATCTTAGTTGTTTTGATTTGCATTTCCCTGATGACTAATGAAGTTGAGTATTTTTTAAGGTGTTTCTCTGCCATCTGAAGTTCTTCAAGTGAGAATTCTTTATTTCACTCTGTACCACATTTTTAATAGGGTTATTTGGTTTTCTAGGGTCTAACTTCTTGAGTTCTTTGTATATATTGGATATTAGCCCACTATCTGATGTAGGGTTGAAGATCTTTTCCCAATTTGTTGGTTGCCGATTTGTCCTTTCAATGGTGTCCTTTGCTTTACAGAAACTTTGTAATTTTATGAGGTCCCATTTGTCAATTCTTGAACTTAGAGCATATGCTATTGGTGTTCTGTTCAGGAACTTTCCCCCTGTACCGATGTCCTCAAGGGTCTTCCCCAGATTCTTTTCTATTAGCTTCAGAGTGTCTGGCTTTATGTGGAGATCCTTGATCCATTTGGAGTTGAGCTTAGTACAAGGAGACAAGGATGGATAAATTCGCATTCTTCTGCATGCTGACCTCCAGTTGAACCAGCACCACTGATCTTTTTTTTTTTTTTTTTTTTGTCTTTTTTTTTATTCGATATATTTTTTATTTACATTTCAAATGATTTCCCCTTTTCTCGCCCCCCACTCCCCGAAAGTCCCATAAGCCCCCTTTTCTCCCCCTGTCCTCCCACCCACCCCTTCCCACTTCCCCGTTCTGGTTTTGCCCTATACTTCTTCACTGAGTCTTTCTAGAACAAGGGGCCACTCCTCCTTTCTTCTTGTACCTCATTTGATGTATGGATTATGTTTGGGGTATTCCAGTTTTCTAGGTTAATATCCACTTATTAGTGAGTGCATACCATGAGTCACCTTTTGAGTCTGGGTTACCTCACTTAGTATGATGTTTTCTAGCTCCATCCATTTGCCTAAGAATTTCATGAATTCATTGTTTCTAATGGCTGAATAGTACTCCATTGTGTATATATACCACATTTTTTGCATCCATTCTTCTGTTGAGGGATACCTGGGTTCTTTCCAGCATCTGGCAATTATAAATAGGGCTGCTATGAACATAGTAGAGCATGTATCCTTATTACATGGTGGGGAATCCTCTGGGTATATGCCCAGGAGTGGCATAGCAGGATCTTCTGGAAGTGAGGTGCCCAGTTTTCGGAGGAACCGCCAGACTGATTTCCAGAGTGGTTGCACCAATTTGCAACCCCACCAGCAGTGTGCTCCCAGCTGGTCCTCTCCAGAGAGAAGTAGAGATCTTACCTCTGGCTCAGAAGTCAATTTTTTATTGAATATAATCTTCATTACATTTCAAATAGTAAAACATTTCCCGGATTCCCCCCTCCCTGAAAACCCCTCCTTCCACCCCTTGTCTCCAAGTTTATGCTCATCACCTGACCCACTCCGACCTCCCCCCTCAATTTCACTTTGTTGGGGCATCTAGTGAGCCTTCACCTAACCAAGGACCACTCCTCACATTGATACCCATTGATTGGCATTCCTCTGTCACATTTTTGTATGGAAACATATGTATCTCTTGGTTAATGGTTTAGTCCCTGGAAGTCTTGAGGTGTCTGGGTGGCCGACATTGTTCTTCTCATGAGGCTGTAAATGCCTTCAACTCCTCTGGACCACCCTCCAACTCCTCCATTGGGGTCCCCACACCCAGACCAATGGTTCATTGCTAGTTTCTGCATCTGTATGTGTAAAGCACTGACACAACCACTCCAGAGACAACCATGAAATGTTCTTTTGGTATGCACTTCTTGTCATCCATAATAGTGTCTGGGCTTGGTGACTATTTATAGGATGAATCTGCAGATAGTGCAGTCTCTGGGTGGCCTTTACTACAGTCTCTGCTACATACTTTATTATCTCCTTTATTGCTCCTGTGAGTATTTTGTTCCCTTTCTCAGAGGAACCATAGCATCCTCATTTTAGTCCTCCTTCTTCTTAAGCTTCCTGTGGTCTGAGAATTGTAACTTGTTCATTTTGAGATTTTGGGCTAACATCCACTTATCAGTGAGTACAAACCACATCCGTTCTTTTGTAATTGGGTTACCTTGCTCAGGATGACACTTTCTAATTCCATCCAGTTGCCTAAGAATTTCATGAATTCATTGTTTAATAGCTAAACAGTACTTCTTTGTGTATATATACCACAAATTCAGTATCCATTCCTCTGTTGAAGGACATCTGGTTTCTTTCCAGCTTCTGGCAATTATAAATAAGGCTGCTATGAACATAGTGGATCAAGTGTCCTTAATACATGTAGGAGCATCTTCTGGGTATATGTCCAGGAGTGGTATAGCTGGGTCCTCAGGAAGTACTATGTCTAATTTTCTGCCAAACTGATTTCCAGAGTGGCTTTACCAGTTTGCATTCCCACCAAAAGTGGAGAAGTGTTCATCTTTCCACATATCCTCTCCAGCATCTGCTGTCCCAGAGTTTTTCATCTTAGCCATTCTGACCAGTATGAGGTGGAATCTCAGTGTTGTTTTGATGTGCATTTTCCTGATAACTAAGGATGCTGAACATTTCTTTAGGTGACCCTAAGAGAACATAAATGTCAGCTCAGACTACTATACCCAGCAAAACTTTTAATTACCATAGTCGGAGAAAATAAGACATTCCATAACAAAAACAAATTTACACAACTTCTTTCCACAAATACAGCTCTACAATGGATAATGGGTGGGAAATACCAACACAAGGCAGGACACCACACCATAGAAAAAACAATGAAGTGTTCTTTCAACAAATCCAATAGAAGATAGCTACACAAATAGAGTTTTACCTTTTAACAAAGAAGATAACAGAAAGCAACAATCACTTTTCCTTAATATCTCTTAACATCAATGGAGTCAATTCCCCAATAAAAAGACATAGACTAACAGCCTTGATATGTAAACAGGACCCAACATTTTGCTGCTTACAAAAAAAACCCACCTCAGTGACAAAAGCAGTCACTACTTCAGAGTCAAAGGTTGAAAAATAATTTTCCAAGCAAATGGTACAAAGAAACAAGCTGGAGTGGCCATTCTTATATTGGATAAAATTTACTTTCAACTAAAAGTTGTGAAAAAAAAGATAAGGAGCGACACTTCATACTGGTCAAAGGAAAAGTCTACCAAGATGAACTCTCAATTCTGAACATCTATGCTCCTAACACAAGGGCACCCACATTCATAAAAGAAACTTTACCAAAGCTCAAAGAACACATTGTTCCCCACATAATAATAGTGGGAGACTTCAACATCCCACTCTCAACAATGGACAAATCATAGAAAAAGAAACTAAACAGAGACAAAGTGAAACTAACTGAAGTTATGGACCAAATTGATCTAACGGATATTTATAGAACATCCCACACTAAAGCAAAAAGAATATATGTTCTTCTCAGCATCACATGGTACCTTCTCCAAAATTGACCTTATAATTGTTCCCAAAACAGGCCTCAACAGAAACAGAAATATAGAAATTATTCCATGAACCTTATCAGATCACCACAGTCTAAGGCTAGTCTTAAGATCAAACAAAAGCAATGAAAAATACACATACACACCGACTTTGAAACTATGTGCTTCTCAATGATAGCTTGGACAAGGAAGGATTAAAGAAAGACATAAAAGACTTTTTAGAAATTAATGAAAATGAAGACAAATCATACCAAAACTTATGGAACACAATGACAGCAGTGCTAAGAGGAAAACTCATAACTCTGTGTGCCTCCAAAAAGAAAATGGATAGAGCTTTCACTAACAGCTTGACAGAGCACTTGAAAGCTCTAGAACAAAAAGAAGGAAACATAGTACTAGATGGCAGTAAATAATCAAACTCAGGGCTGAAATCAACCAAATAGAAACAAAAAGAACTACACAAATAATCAACAAAACCAGGAGCTGGTTCTTTGAGAAAATCAACAAGATAGATAAAATTTAGCCAGACTAACCAGAGGGCACAGAGGCACTTCCCAAATTAATAAAATCATTGATGTAAAGGGAGACACAACAGCAGAAACTATGGAAATTCAAAAAATCATCAGATCCTACTATAAGAGCTTATACTCAACAAAGTTTGAAAATCTGGATGAAATGGACAACTTTCTAGATACATACCAGGTGCCCTTGTTAAAACAGGATCAGGTAAACCATCTAAATAGTCCCATAAGTCCTGAGGAAATAGAAGCAGTCTTTAATAGTCTCCCATCAAAAAAGAGTGCAGGACCAGATGGGTTTACTGGGTAATTCTATCAGCTCTTCAAAGAAGAACTAATACTGATACTCTTAAAGCTATTCCACAAAATAGAAACTCAAAGAACACTATCCAACTCATTCTATGAGGCCACAATAACACTTATACATAAACCAAACAAAGACCAAACAAGGAAAGAGAACTTCAGACCAATCTCCCTCATGAACATCGATGTAAAAATACTGAACAAAATTCTGGCCAACCAAATCCAAGAATGCATCAAAAATACAATTCACCACGATCAGGAAGGCTACATCCCAGGGATGCAGGGATGTTTCAATATATGGAAATCCATCAATGTAATCCACTACATAAACAAACTCAAGGAAAAAAATACATGGTCATTTCATTAGATGCTGAAAAGGCTTTTGACAAAATACATCATCCTTTCATGATAAAAGTCTTGGAGAGATCGGGAATCTAAGTCCCATAACTAACCATAATGAAAGCAATATACTGCAAACCAGCAGCCAACACCAAATTAAATGGAGAGAAACTTGAAGCAATCCCACTAAAATCGGGGTCCAGACAAGGCTACCCACCCTCTCCTTATCTATTCAATATAGTACTTGAAGTCCTTGTCAGAGCAATCAGACAACAAAAGGAGGTCAAATATACATAAATTGGAAAGGAAGAAGTCAAAGTATCACTATCTGCAGATGATATGTATACTTAAGTGAATCCAAAATTTCCACTAGAGAACTCCTACAAATAAACAACTTCAGCAAAGTGGCTGGATACAAAATGAACTCAAACAAATCAGTAGCCTTCCTATACTCAAAGGATAAGGTCTAAGTGGATCAAGGCCCTCCACATAAAACCAGACACACTGAAGCTTATAGAGGAGAAAGTGGAGACGAATCTTGAACACATGAGCACAGGGGGGAAGTTCCTGAATAGAACACCAATGGCTTATGCTCTATGAACAAGAATTGACAAATGGGACCTCATAAAACTGCAAAGCTTCTGTAAGGCAAAGGACATGGTCAATAGGACAAAATGGCAACCAACAAATTGGACAAAGATCTTTACCAATCCTATATCTGATAGAGGGCTAATATCCAATGTATACTGAGAACTCAAGAAGTTATTCACGAGAGTCAAATAACCCTATTGAAAAATGGGGTACAGAGCAAAACAGGGAATCCTCAACTGAGGAAAATCAATCTCATTCTAAAAAAATAACAGGTTCTGATTTCTAAGTCTTCCCTGGGATATGTGCATAGAAAATGTGTATCAGTCCATAAGGGAGAGTTTAATCCCATCTTCCTCTTAACAGATGACAAAACTGGATCCTAAAGAGATCAATATCAATATGTGCTTGAAGGTCACACAGAAAAAGTTACAAACTTCATCACTGAATGTCCCTTTATGAACTGTGTGACATCATGAGGCTTTAGACCTTATAGGAGGTGATAAGAATTTATAACAAGTGAAAATACTGTATAGTTGATTATTTGAATTATGAGATTAGATAACAGAAGACAACTACATTTTTATAGAGAGCTTAGATCCTTGAAAAACACCCTGTCAAGCTCTGCACTGAATAGGTACTCCATAAATCTTCCTGCATTTCCTTTAGACAGGAATAATTCTGGTCAAAAACTGTGAAGATGAATGGGTGGCCCCACACCTGAACTGGAAGGCATGTCCATCTACTAGAGGTTGTCTCTTCAGATTCCATATCCCCAATGTTGTGTATTTTAGCTAATGCCATGCTCGTTGAGTCCTGGGAGCCTCTCACATTCCAGGACTTAATAATATGATCTAGTATAAATAGAAAGTTTGCTATTAATTTGAAATCTTTACATATAATAAAAAAATATGTTAAAATATTCATTCAAGTTAGGGTATGTAGGTACTAGACATGACAATGATTTGGTTTCATCAGATTATTGTTCCCAGTTTAAAGAACTGGGCCAACATTCGTTCATAATTCTACAACAACCTACTGACCTCATAGTAGGCCCAAATTCCTGCTTCCTTTGTGTACCTCCCTGTGGTCCAGCACTAGTGGTAAGGACACCAATTCCATTGTCAGAGGGGTTCCTCAAGGTGAAGGTATGTCCATATGTAGGGAATCCAATAATGAGCTTTTCAGGAGCACAACCATTGTTCTTTCAGTAGGACATGATGTCATCCTATAGTAGAAGATGTTTAATTGTAGGGTTAGAGCAGCTGGTAATTTATGCTTGCTAAGCTTAGTTGTCTGTTCTGAAAGCTCAAATTATATAATGTTAATGAAGATACATTCTAAAATATATTGCTATTTTATAGTTTTTCAAATATTCTAAGCAGCTTAAGAAGTCTGCATGAGCTCAGCAAGTAAACATTATGTATGAATCCCTCAAGACATAGGAATACTACTCAACAATGAAAAAAAATTAATTCATGAAGTTCTTAGGCAAATAGTTGGAACTGGAAAATATCATCCTAAGTGAGGTAACCTAATCACAAAAGAACACACATGGAATGCAGTCACTGATAAGTGGATATTAGCCCAGAAGCTCTGAATACCCAAGACAAAATTTTCATATCAAATGATTCCCAAGAAGGAAGAAGAGGTCCCTGGTCCTGGAAAGGCTTGATCCAGTATTGTAGGGGAGTACCAGGGCAGAGAAAAAGGAGGGGGTTGATTGGAGAAAGGGCAGAGGGACGAGGGCTTATGGGACTTATGGGGATGGGAGAACCGGGACGGGAAAATCATTTGAAATGTAAACAAAGAATATAGACAATAAAATAAAATAAAATAAAATAAAATATAAAATAAAATCAAATAAATAAAATAAAATAAAATAGAACATATCTCATTTTCCTTTGAATCTTTCCAGCATCTTACCACACTGAGGTAGGTGTTAATGCCATGGTCAAATGGAGATTTGAAGAGGGGACTGTTTTCTCCAGCATAGCCATCCTCAGAGCTATGAAGACTATATGTCACAACCTGAATAAAATCAAGGGACCTGGAAAACCGAAAATTCAAAGAATCATAATTCACTTTCTTCAAATTTCTAGAAATCCCTCATTGCACCATTCCCCACACATTGAGACATCAAACTTTCTAACTCATCTACTCCCATTTTTTACTTTAATTTTATCTATAATAATGGGTTCTGGAAATGTATGTGCTTATACTTATATGTTGAATGGGTTAAAGTCAGAATGGAGACTTTATGGAAGAGATTGGTTTAGAGAAAAATGCGGATTATACAAAGAATACTCATTTCAATAAAATATCTTTTAAGCTAAGTAAAAATACAAAGCAAAGTTTAAACAGAGGGACCCAAAATAGATATAAAATACTTCTCAAGAAGACCTAGTGTATTAAACAAATGAGTCAGAGACTGGTATCAGACACCTCCCTATAAATTATAGGGATATGTATGTATGTAAGTATGTATGTATGTATGTATGTATGTATGTATATATATATATATATAACAGATAATATATCATATTATAATTTAAATTATAATGTAATTTAATAAATATATTAAAATTTTATATATATATATATATATATATATATATATATATATATATATATATATCAGAGATACCCAAAACAATATAGCATGTTGCCATTTGTCTTTGATGATCGCTGAAACTTAATTCCAATACCTTATTATTGAGTATGGCAAACATTAACTCTAGACAGAGAAGTCAACCTAAAGTTGACAATGAAAATTCTCTTACTGTGTGCATGCATACATCTTGTTAAATATGATATTTGGTAGGAAAGAAAATAGAATAGTTGTTTTACACTAGTTGTAGACCATTCTATTACATATTATATGTTACATGATTCAGCAAATGTGCTCATTTTAGTGTGTAGTGATTCATGCAGACATTATTTGAAGTACTACAAGAACTAGATAATTCTTTTGATTATTGATTTTTGATAATTGATTTTAATTTTCACTCAATAGTGAAATAGACATGTATATTAGAATACCTCAACTTCAAGATTCAATGACGACCATAAAGATGGGCATGAAAAGAACTTATGTGATGATTACTGTAATATGCAGGCTTCTGGACAACATGCAGTTGTTGGAAAGAATAAATTGTAGCCTGGAATACATGTACATGATCAAAACAGGATAAAGACACCTAAATTTAAAGTATGGATGGGTCAGTGCCCATTCCATGCAAGAACTTTGTGAAGATGGTATTGGTATTTATAGCATGATGAAGCAAAAAAAATCATAGATTTTCTTGGGAAGGTGTCTGTGAAATTGTGGATAACAAGACAATCATGTGCATATAGGCAATACTGGTTAGATCTTTGGGTTATGAAGATATAAACAACTCAAAAACAGGAAACATGAAATTCCTTCAGTTAAAGGTTGTGTATTATGAGGAAGACATGGAGTGAGATATTAGCTTTAAAAATGATCAAAATGCATCATTTAAATGTCAAAAAATAAAGAATAAAAACTCATTTTAAACTTCAAATTCAATTTTTCTGAGGCCTTTCATTATTGCCAAGTTAGTTTAAACACTGTCTTTATGCAGACCACTCTTAAAGCACTAGCGTACCAAAAAAGACAAGGGAAAATATGTGTTCAGTATAATGACCTGCAGAAGTTCTGAATATGGATTCCCACTTACTGTGACAATTCTGGGATTTTATACCCAGACTCAATGATTGAGATGATACCAGATACTGTTGCAGAGAATAACAGTCTTGTCCTCTGTTCCTCCAAGGATTCTTTCTCAAATGCTCCACACATTTCCTATAAAAAAATAGGCAATATTTTTATTTCAAATTTATTTCAATTTCCCCCAAAATATTTTAATAGAATTAAAATAATTTTATGGGAAATTTTCTTGTTTTATCTTTATTTACTCTGTGTTATGATCCCAATAATTTAAGATTAAATAAAATGACTGAATATATGATATATTAATATGCAAAGCCATTCGAAATTTTCATATAGTCAAATAGTCACGACCATAATCCAGAATTCAAGGTCTTCTCAGAGATACTCTTGAATTTGGCTCTCTGGTAATGACTTCTAGCCTTGCTCTGCATCTTTTTGCAGTACTGTGTAGAGCTGATACTATTTCTGAATCAATGGCCCCACATAGGCCCCACATAGGCCCCACATTCTTTGTATTGATATGCTGAATTTATGGACTAAAAAGGTAGTAAGAAATAACAGGTTGAAATCCATGCCAAGTGTACTTAGCTAGAATTATGGATAATTCTAATATGACCTTCATATTTGAGTTCTCTCATCACTGTGGTTTTGTGGGGTGGGGGTATATATATATATATATATATATATATATATATATATATATATGTGTGTGTGTGTGTGTGTGTGTGTGTGTGTGTGTGTGTGTGTGTGTGTGTGTAAGAAGACATGATGTTTTAAAAACTTCTCCATACATTATTTTGATCTTTGCATGGATATCTACTTTTTTTTTAGTATTCCTTTTTTATCATTCAATATATTTTTTATTTACATTTCAAATGATTTCCCCTTTTCTAGCTCCCCACTCCCCGAAAGTCCCATAAGCCCCCTTCTCTTCCCCTGTCTTCCCACCCACCCCTTTCCACTTCCCAGTTCTGGTTTTGCCCTATACTGCTTCACTGAGTCTTTCCAGAACAAGGGGCCACTCCTCCATTCTTCTTGTACCTCATTTGATGTGTGGATTATGTTTTGGGTATTCCAGTTTTCTAGGTTAATATCCACTTATTAGTGAGTGCATACCATGATTCATCTTTTGAGGCTGGGTTACCTCACTTAGTATGATGTTCTCTAGCTCCATCTATTTGCCTAAGAATTTCATGAATTCATTGTTTCTAATGTCTGAATAGTACTCCATTGTGTAGATATACCACATTTTTTGCATCCAGTCTTCTGTTGAGGGATACCTGTGTTCTTTCCAGCTTCTGGCAATTATAAATAGGGCTGCTATGAACATAGTAGAGCATGTATCCTTATTACATGGTGGGGAATTCTCTGGGTATATGCCCAGGAGTGGTATAGCAGGATCTTCTGTAAGTGAGGTCCCCAGTTTTCTGAGGAACCGCCAGACTGATTTCCAGAGTGGTTGTACCAGTTTGCAACCCCACTAGCAGAAATTTGATGACTGACATAATGAATATCTGATGGTTCTTAGAAGTAGAGACCATAACACTGAACCTAAGAGAGACCAAAAGAAGGCAAATTATGAAAGAGAAATTACCACATTGGCAAAAAGAAACTCCACAGCTAATTTCAGATTCCAAAAAATCAGATTTTGTGTTCTTCACCAAGGCTGCTGTCTTTGTGCCCAGAAATGACATATCAGCATCATCTTTATTTTCTTTGTGCTGCCTTAGCTACTAGCACATTGCCTCTTTTATGAATAAAAACTCTCCAACCTCATTGATCAATTCTATACTGCCTCAGAGCACATTCTAGTTCACATTAACTCATTGAATTTTTTTCTGTATGAGGAACCCTCAATTCAGTTCTTGAACAGTTGGAAAGAAATGATACATGATCCTCCTCTGTGGTAGTTACCTAACACAAAGAGTTGTTAAGAAAGTTTCTGAACAGAACACCAATACAGGATGTTTCAAATCAATAACTGTCTAATTATTGGCAATTAGTGGAGATTCTTCATCAAAGCTTAGATAACAAATGGAGTCTCTTGTGAAAACAAACCCATTATTCCTGTAATGCCCAGAAATTTCCGGTTGCAAAACTCTCACCAAATCAGCAGAGAGGAGAGCACTGAGAGCTGAGATGAGTCTACCATACTCAAAGGCACCCTATCCTTTTTGTGCAGGGTTATTTATCTCTTAACATCTTTTGACAATAAATCAATATGAGAATATAATATTAAAGTGGATCATGATAGGCAGACAATTTCATTAGGAATCATAAATCAGGATTATAGACATATTGAAATAAGATATTTTCCAACAACTCACCCAACTGAGCATTCAGCAAAATGGCCAAACCTAGAAAGGTAAGACATTTTTTCTGGGTTAGTTGCAACATATGGGTATAATTTGCAGTCCCTGTGGCCCATCCTATTGACTATAGATCATGGAATCTACTAGAACCTTTATAGTCATATGGTCATATGAGGTATTTCCCTTGAAGTCATCATGCCATTCAAATATCTCTTCACTGATTAGTATATCCTGGCAATGTCTTCCGTTGTCCTAATTGTTACAAAATTTAAATATCTTACCTTTACCAATAATATTGAATGAAATTACAAAATCATCTACTTAATGAGCAAACATACAGTAACAGTAGCATAAGTCTCTAGAGCTGCAATGTCTCAAGTGTTCTCCCAGGACAATATCTAAAATATATCATTCAACATCATTTGCAACTTTGCCAATATTTGGAAGTATATGTCAAGAGCATTTGTTGGAGGAAATAATCATTTCTTCCAAATGGCATTTTTAGCTCCAATGGAACCACTGGGGTTTGAAGATGTTTCTCTTTTCCTGCGTGCTTTGGCAATTTATATAAGGTGTTTCAGTATGTAACCCAGGCTGGCCTTCTACTGAAGAGATTTCTGACTGTGTCTCATTAGTGCAGAGATTTGGTGTTTGATTCATGATCATGTAGCTATAACACCTCTGCTGTAATTATTCAAAACACTGAGCTTTGGCCTTCACTTAAATAAATTTATAAAGTTGAAAAATTGTGTAGGGTACAGATTTAGAACTACTTTGTAAGTTTTGAAGAACTTGGCTTAAAACACCTAAATAAAATCTCTTTGAAAACCTGAGTTTCTTCGTGTGTCAACTTGAGTTATCAATGAAACAGGACAATGGAGGATAGATGGAAATAATCTAAAAGCAGAAGAACAAAGAAAGCTCAGAGAGCTCTATCTCAGATTCTACTCAAATCCATCTCTGAAAAGCTTGTTCTAGAACAATAACATGAAAATAAACAGAATAGGAATTTCAGGCAGGTGGTAAAGCATGAGGAGCAGGATACTGAATGACTGGAAAAGAAGCAAGGTCAAAAGAAACCTTGAATGAAGGTGAGCCATTACTGTTATGTCTTGGTATCAGTGAAGGCAGAAATATTCTCTCAGCCCATGGACTTATGAGAGCTAGGGAAGGACTGAGTAAGGAAAGAAAATTTTCAGATCGAAAGAATGGAAAAGCATAGAGTGGTAGTGTCAAAATTCTTCCTTGCTGTAAGGGAATAATCAGGCAAGATTAGGGTTCTTTCTTTCTTTCTTTCTTTCTTTCTTTCTTTCTTTCTTTCTTTCTTTCTTTCTTTCTTTCTTTCTTTCTTTCTTCCTTCCTTCCTTCCTTCCTTCCTTCCTTCCTTTCTTTCTTTCTTTCTTTCTTTCTTTCTTTCTTTCTTTCTTTCTTTCTTTCTTTCTTTCTTTCTTTCTTTCTTTCTTATTCTCTATATTCTTTGTTTACATTCCAAATGCTTTCCCCTTTCCTGGTTCCCCCTACCCATATGTCCCATAAGCCCTCTTAAAATGTGGTATATTTCTACAATGAAATACTACTCAGAAATTAAAAACAATGAATTCATGAAATTTTTAGGCAAATGGTTGGAACTAGAAAATATCATCCTAAGTGAGGTAACCCAATCACAAAAGAATACAGATGGAATGCAATCACGGAAAAGTGGATATTAATTTGCCCAGAAGCTCTGAATACTCAAGACACAGTCAGCATATCAAATGATTCCAATGAAGAAGGAAGACTAGGGTTCTATGTCTAATTATCAACTAACCTGTGGAATCAGGTTGGCCATGGTGTCTTCACAATTGCTAAGGAGTTTCTGCTGGCTTTTTATACTCTGTGATACTGCTTTTCATAAAGTTTTAAAGATGGAAAGTGGGTAATCTTTTAATCCACAGCTACTAAACCCCTTATATCACCAGCACTTTTTAACATCTTTTTTTGGATGAAATAGATAGGTCTCTAAGAAGTGGGGGAAATGGGTATCCTCACTTTATGAATCAATCACCCAGCTAAATTCATCTTGGCAGTTCACAGAAACTCAGCATCACCATCACCATATATATTTAAATTATATATATATTAAATTATATATATTATAATTTATATTATATTTAGATATTAATATATATAATTTATATATTTATATATAATATAATATATTATATTTATAATGTATGTTTAAATTATATATATTAAATTATATATTAAATTATACATATCAAATTATATATATTAAATTATATATATTATATATATATATATAATGCCAAAGCAAATCTCATTCTTATTAAGAAGTAAACAACTTGAAACTATGGAAGCCATCATACTTACTTCATTTACCTTAATCTAGAGATCATTATCTATGGGACTTTTTCATGTTATGGGAAACTCTGGACACTATTCCAACCTGTTTTCATAGGGAACTTTAAGTAAGGATATATTATAATCCTACCTAAAAATATTTGGAACAAATATCATTGACCCTCGATACTGCAAATACTACCTATTCTTTCCATTCTGTCTCTTGCCAGGCATGGTGGCACACACCTGTAATCCCAGCACTTGGGAGGCAGAGGCAGGCAGATTTATGAGTTTGAGGCCAGCCTGGTCTACAAAGTGAGTTCCAGGAATCCAGGACTACACAGATCAACACTGACTCAAAAACAAAACAAAACAAAAACAAAACAAAACAAAACAAAACAAAACCATTCTGTTTCTTGATGTACAGAGCAAGGGAAACTACTTGTATTTGCTACTACATAAATACGTTGATGTTAAAGTGGAAATTTTATACCAGTGTCAGCCACATAAATATTTTTAGAGTTCTGTGTTTTGAATTCATTCCATGCCCTCTGTCTGATACTAGCATGCTTTATTAAATTTTTGATTTCTAGAAATTATTTACATACTACCTTTGAAAAATCATTTGTGTGCCATTCCTCAAGTTCTCTTGTCTGCTCTGGTTCTAGAGAACCTTTTCTTTGAAGTCTAGATCAAACAGTCCCTTTACCACTCAATAATATTCTCTTCCTCATATTCCCTATGTGCATTATAACACATATTGTCTCTCCTGTTCATATGGGTGACACGGTAATACTCAGCACTCACCTTATGGGGAAAGTATATTTATCATACAGTGTTGGCTTCTTGTCTGGGCTAATGGATAACCAAACAAGTGTCTCTATTTAAAAATTTTGTAATTTAAATCTTCCTGTTCAATATAGAATGATTAGGACTTCAAAGTTTGTTACCATTTCAGAGAAGTAGACAGATCTTGTAGAAATCATATCTGGAATGATTCTCTTGTACAATCATCATGTATAAATTAGAAAGCAATTGTTTTATTTTAGAATTATGATGAGGACATTATGTCACTCTATCATTTCTTATCCTCTGATAAAATGCCACAGAAAGAAGGAATAGAGTGTCTTAAATTTTGAGACTACATGTCATTACTGTAGAGAAGTCAGGAAGGACCTGAAAGCACCACATCCACAGTCAAGACCTTAAAGTAAATAAAAACTTGGTTCCTCCCTTATTCATGCCTAATTACATTCTGTCATTTCATATTGGTCACCTAGAGAAATCTCTCTAGATAATTATGTACCCCACAATATGCAGAACATTACTTCATCAACTAATGTAAAAGGCACCTCCATGAATATTGCCACATGCCAAAGAGTTATGGATAAGGCCTCACCATTATACACTCCACATGTGATTACAATTTGTATCAGCATGAGAGGCAAAACTGGGCAGGAAACTTATATTCCTCTATTGTCCCTGCCCCCACAGCATTGAGCTGGACTTCCCAGCCCATTCATGATATTCCTGGCTGGCAGAGCCTAGCCTTCCACTGGTGTTATCTCTGGCCTTTGTTCCAATGGGAACAATACAACTGCTTTCACTTTGACAACCAAGGCTACCTCAGGGCAGTCTCAGCTGGAGACCAACAGAGACCTGCTAGAAGACCAGCTGAGAAGTGGAGCCAAGGAGTTCTCGGCCTACTCCTTGATGTGGGGGGGGGGGGGCAGGGTTGTTTTCTAAAGACTATATATTTTGGCTAAAATATAGTAAAGTCAGTCTCTATTGGCAACTATCGTCTTGACTCATTTCTCTTTCATCCCCTTCCCATTTATCCCCAGAATTCTCTTTCAGGTCCCCAGTTCACATGTGGCCGTGGGCGGCTACATAATGGTGCCTTGAACATGGACAGACCTGATACGGGAGAATTTCCTGAGGTGACCCTATCTGGCGAAGCTTCACAGAAAAAGTGGAAAGAAGATGGTATCCGCACGGTAAACAACTATAGGAGTTAAATTCTAGAGCTAGTGTAAAATTTTATCCTTTGAAGCTATTGTTGTGGGTGCAGATGGATACGGCTAGGCAAGCAGAATTGTGCTGACCCGGCATAGTAGCTGCTTGGGATGGATAGATAGGGAAAAATGGGACAGGAAAGTTCGCGTGAAATTTGCACCCGCAATATTCAAGAGTTGCTTCAGGCGAAAGGGATAGGGTTTGAAGAAGGAAGGTTGAAAGATTTCTTGGATCAAATATATTCTTGCTGTCCTTGGTTCCAAGAAAATGAACGTTAAACGAGAGAACCTGGGAAAGAATTGGTAGTTCACTAAAGGCAGCCAAGGCAGATAATATTACCCTCTGCCTCTAGACACTTATAAAGGATATTATAGATGAAGGAGGCTTGGAGGAATTAGATATTATTCAAGAACTTGAGGAATCTCAAGAAGAAAGCCTGCCAGAGAGGACCTCTGCAAAGAAGGACCCTCTTCACCATGAAATTTGGTTGTCAAGGTGAAAGCAGTTGTATTGTTCCCATTGGAACAAAGGCCAGAGATAACACCATCCTGAGGATTGCAAAAGATTTGCTTTCAGTGTTCCTTCTATTAACTTCATGGAACCTATGAAAAGATATCAATGGACAGTTCTTCCTCAGGGCATGGCTAATAGCCCTGCCTTATGTCAGAAATTTGTGGCACAGGCCATTCAGCCTGTAAGACAAAAGTGGCCAGATATTTATCCATTACACAGATGATTTTCTGGTTGCAGGAAAAAATCCTCAGACTTTGCTTTTATGTTTTAAAGATTTACAGCAAGCTTTAGCCGCTAAAGGATTGCAAATAGCTCCAGAAAAAGTACAAACCCAGGATCCGTATAATTATCTGGGTTTAAAACTTACAGATAAAGCTGTTTTTGCCCAGAAGATAATTATTCGCAGGGACAATTTAAAAACTTTAAATGATTTTCAGAAGTTATTGGGTGACATTAACTGGCTTCGGCCATATTTAAAGCTTACTACAGGAGAATTACGACCTTTATTTGAATTCTAAAGGGGAATGCTGATCCCACATCCCCTAGATTATTAACTTCAGAAGGACTTTTGGATTTACAGCTAGTGGAGAAAGCTATTGAAAATCAATTTGTTACCTATATAGATTATTCTTTAACTTTCCATCTGATAATTTTTAATACGACTCATTCGCCTACAGGTTTATTATGGCAAAAGGCTCCTCTGATGTGGATTCATTTGAGGGTGTCTTCAAGGCGTAATATCTTGCCATATTATGAGGCAGTAGCCCAAATAATTGTGCTTGGAAGAAAGCAAGCGCTAACTTATTTTGACAAATAAACAGATGTTATTATTCAGGCTTATAACGTAGATCAAGATGCTTGGTTAAAACAGCATAGCACAGATTGGTTGCTTGCTCAAATAGGCTTTGAAGGGACTATAGATAACCATTATCCTCAAGACAAATTGATAAAGTTTTAAATATGCATGAGGTTGTATTTCCTAAAATGACGTCTTTACAGTCACTGCATAATGCTCTTCTAATTTTCACAGATGGCTCTTCCAAAGGAAGAGCCGGATATCGTATTAATAATCAACAGGTGGTTATAGAGACCCCTGGGCTTTCTGCTCAGTTATCAGAGCTGACAGCGGTATTAAGTGTCTTTCAATCTGTAGATAGTACTTTTAATCTTTTTACAGACAGTGTGTATGTTGCCAAATCTGTCACCTTTTTAGAAACCTGTGGCACATTTAATTTTAATACGCCAGCTGGATCCTTGTTTTCACAATTACAAAACATCATTCTTGCTAGAAAAAAAATCCCTTTTATATTGGCCATATACGAGCTCACTCCGGTCTTCCTGGACCTTTGGCTCAGGGTAATGAGTGCATTGACAGAGCTCTTATAGGAGAGGCCTTAGTTTTAGAACCTGTAAAAATGGCTAGACGTGATCATGATAAATTTCATCTTTCTAGCCATACATTAAGACTCCGTCATAAGATCACAAAAGAGCAAGCAAGAATGATTGTAAAACAATGCCCTAATTGTCTTACTTTAGCACCAGTTCCCCATTTAGGGGTTAATCCATGTGGCCTTATGCCCAATCAAATTTGGCAAATGGATGTAACTTACTATGCAGAATTTGGAAAATTAAAATTTATACATGTTTGCAATGATACTTGCTCAGGACTCCGTTTTGCCTCCCTGCATTCAGGAGAAGCCTCTAAAAATGTAATCGATCATTGTTTACAAGCCTTTAATACCATGGGATTACCCAAGGTCATTAAGACTGACAATGGACCAGCCTATTCTGGTAAGAACTTTATCTCATTTTGTAAAGAATGTAGTATTAAACATAAAACTGGAATTCCTTATAACTCAATGGGTCAAGGAATCGTTGAGCGTGCTCATCGCACCCTTAAAAACTGGCTTTTTAAAACAAAGAAGGGGAATCTATACCCCCCCCCCAGGTCACCCAAGGCGCATCTTGCTTTTGTTTTGTTCATTTTAAACTTCCTGCAGACTGATTCTAAACGTCTATCTGCAGCAGACAGGCACTGGCACCCTACCAGTTCTAATTCTTATGCCATGGTTAAGTGTCGGGACCCTTTAACTAATACATGGAATGGTCCAGACCCTGTTTTAATTTGGGGGAGAGGGTCAGTTTGTATTTTTTCTCAAAAAGAAGATGGAGCAAGATGGCTGCCAGAGAG
Source organism: Apodemus sylvaticus (assembly GCF_947179515.1). Lineage (NCBI taxonomy): Eukaryota > Metazoa > Chordata > Mammalia > Rodentia > Muridae > Apodemus > Apodemus sylvaticus. The sequence goes on from NC_067475.1 coordinate 57,510,110, forward strand.
ATTGGTAAGACAGGTAAACACACCCTAAAGCTGCTGGTAAGTATAATTAATTCACAAAGGCATTCCCTACTTGGGAAGAAAGGTTCCTTTGTGTTCTTACAGTTAATTTGCAATCCAGGCCTCTTGCCTGAGCCACAAATTTGCAATCAAATTGAACGCCTTGGGCCTTCAGATACTAACCAAACAGGTTTTTTCTCTTAATCTCCTTTTGTGCTTCAAGCAGGTATCTCTCAGATTCAACACTCAGAAGATCAGCCTCTACAGCAATGGCCGCCAGGATGAGGATGGGTGGATATAAAGGCCAGCCAGCCAGCTCGTATTCACAGAGCATTTACTTTACCAGTGGATCCTCAAAAATGAGGCTGCATAGTATTCGGAACTATGCATGTTTGTTAATATAACAAACATGGGCATCATTTTGAGGTGTGAGGCGAGGCACTGCAATGGAAAAGGAAAAATCCTGCTTCCAAATTACCCTGAAAACCACGTCCGGCTGCATAGGGGTTGACATTGAGAGACTGTCCTTAAATTATTAAGGCAGTCTATTTCCCCTCCCCTGAAAAATATGTCGTTTAATGTTTAAGGGGGTCGGACTTCCGTTTTTCCCTCACTGGTAAAAGCCCGTCATCCATTGGATGAATATATTTATATCCACTGAGTTGTTAAAACTAAATAATTAAGGGGGAATTGTCCCTTCCCCCACAGCATTGAGCTGGACTTCCCAGCCCATTCGTGACATTCCTGGCTGGCAGCGCCTAGTCTTCCACTAGTGTTATCTCTGGCCTTTGTTCCAATGGGAACAATACAACTGCTTTCACCTTGACAACCAAGGCTGCCTCAGGGCAGTCTCAGCTGGAGACCAGCAGAGACCTGCTAGTCGACCAGCTGAGAAGAGGAGTCAAGGAGTACTCGGCCTACTTCTTGATGTGGGGGGAGGGGGGGCAGGGTTGTTTTCTAAAGACTATATATTTTGGCTAAAATATAGTAAAGTCAGTCTCTATCGGCAACTGTCATCTTGACTCATTTCTCTTTCGTCCCCTTCCCGTTTATCCCCAGAATTCTCTTTCAGGTCCCCAGTTCACATGTGGCCGCGGGTGGCTACACTCTATGTTTTAATTATAGGCATATGTATACTAGTAACAATGTCCAGACTGAATCATCCTATTTATGTGCAGAAGAGGTTATGTATGCATGGGAATGATAAATATGACACAATGGAATACTATTCAGCCATTAGAAACAATGAATTCATGAAATTCTTAGGCAAATGGATGGAGCTAGAGAACATCATACTAAGTGAGGTAACCCAGACTCAAAAGGTGAATCATGGTATGCACTCACTAATAAGTGGTTATTAACCTAGAAAACTGGAATACCCAAAACATAATCCACACATCAAATGAGATACAAGAAGAAAGGAGGAGTGGCCCCTGGTTCTGGAAAGACTCAGTGAAACAGTATTGGCAAAACCAGAACGGGGAAGTGGGAAGGGGTGGGAGGGAGGACAGGGGAAGAGAAGGGGGCTTACGGGACTTTCGGGGAGTGGGGGGGGGCTAGAAAAGGGGAAATCATTTGAAATGTAAATAAATTATATCAAATAAAAAAATTTTAAAAAAATGAATGATAAATATGTTACGATTTCAAAGATTAATTACATATATTCAAAAACAAAGAACCAGTCACCAGCATAATTTAGCAGTCACCTGTACAATTAATTGTAACTGAATTCAGTAAATTCTTATTTATTGACTTCTGAGTTTGAAATTATATGTAATTTTGTTATTTCCCTGCATCCTACCTTCTTTCAATGGATCTTTCCTTGCACACTTCATATATGTATGTTTCATTTTGGTATTTGTTATTCAATGACAAATTTGTGTGTTCCTTCCTTAGAAAATACTTTGTCCTATTCTCAACCCTCCTTCCTTGACCTTAGTTCTTCATATAGGACTGAGATTTTATGCAGTTTATAGAGTTCACTTTGTCATATCTATTGCTTTTGTCCTTGTTCAGTAAATATTTAGGCAGGTATATTATTGATATTTTATCAGGTTATTTTGATACTAGATGAGAGAAGATTAAGTAAATTTTCTCATCTTTTGTGTCTTACAATTTTTCTATGCATTGATCTATAATATTTCTTAAATCTTAAGTGCCAGAAGTATTTTATTTGTGTGATTATGGAGGCTAGCATTCATAAATATGCATTTCTGTTGCAAAGAAAACTTTCATTGATATGGTTTGAGGATTTGCTTACTTGTTGATATAAGAAAACATATTTACAATGTGGTTGGGAAGTATATTCATTTATTCATTTTGTAGTTATAAGTTCTCCAAGATTTGTGATGTCACTAACCATTGTAGAGGCTTCTAGGAAAATCATAATAGTCTACCTTTTGAGAAGTACATATATCTAATCACACTTGGGTATATTAAAATCAAGGTATGTGTGTTACCATTGTACCATTAGAGTTATTGTGCCCTTTTGATCTTTGTTGTGCCTTATAAGCATAAAATCTTAGAAAGATGTTCAGTGGTTTGGTTATTGGAAGCTTGAATCATAACTTCTAATACCATGAAACCTTGATCTCTGGGAAGAGTCAAGAGCCCCTGGGCCATGTGTCTAAAGTGCATCAGAGGTAGATAGAAGAGAATGTTGGGGGACAGTATGGTGATGGGAAAAATGGAAAGAGTTGAGAGGAGGAGGAGGAGGCAGAGGAGGAGGGGAGAGAGAAAGAGAGAGAGAGAGAGAGAGAGAGAAATGGAAGCTAAAACTGAGTTGTGGGGGGTATCTCAGAGATGAGTTAGAAACCTAGAACAATGTAAACTCTCAAGACTTTATGACATGATCACAGTGAAGACTCCTATCAATGAAAGATATGGAACCTGAACCATCCCTATCTTTTAAACATGCAAGACTTCCAAAGGAAAGATTGTGACACCAACCCAGCCACAAAACTGGCTGGGTGATACTGCCAATTTGTCCTGACTCCAAAATCTGAAAGAGTAATAAATGAGTAATTAATTAATAAGAATGCTAACTAATAAATGAATAACTAATAAGAGGCCCAGTTTTAGACCCATCACATGAAAGGAAGCCAACCCTGGCACTACTAATAATATTTTGCTATACATGTAGAAAGGAGCCTAGCATAAATGTCATCAGAGAGGCTTCACCCAGAAACTGATAAAATCTTATATAGAAATCCACAGATAAAAATATAGTGGAGCTTGTGGAATCCTGTAAGAGTAGGCAGAAGGACTCAAGGAGCAAAATGAGTCAACGACACCTCATGAAGACCTACAGAATCAACCAATCTATAGGGGCACATATAAACTTAACTGCCAACCAGACAGCATTACATGAAATGGACCTATACATTCAGTGCATATTTAACAATTGTGCAGCTGGATCTTCATGTGGGACTCCAAAAGGTATATCAGGGGCTGTCACTGAGGACAGTGCCTGGTTTGGGATCCTTTTGTACTAACCTGATTAAACTCAACAGATTATGTTCCTAGTTTTGGTGCAGCCTTGATGCCAAGGTTGGTTGATAACCTCTGTTAGGAGAAGGAGAGGAACAATGGATTTGAAGCAAGGGAGATGAGAGTAAGGGATGAGAAAAGGAAAAAATTAAATCTGTTGTGGGGAAGTAAAAGTTAATTACTTAAATAACTAATTAATTAATCAATATAATAAGCCAATAAAAAGCAAATAAATGAATAACTTCCCCAGTAATTGAGAACATAAGAAAAGCACTGTTGAGTGCATACCATGTGCATTGTTTTGTGATTGGGTCACTTCACTCAGGATGACACTTTCCAGTTCCATCCATTTGCCTAAGAATTTCATGAATTTATTGTTTTTAATAGCTGAATAGTACTTTATTGTGTATATATAACCACAGTTTCTGTATTCACTCCTGTGTTGAGGGACATCTGGGTTCTTTTCAGCTTCTGGCTATAACGCACACGGTATGCACTCACTAATAAGTGGATGTTAACCCAAAAGCTCAAAATAATCAAGTTACAATTCATCCAGCACAGGAAGCTCAAGAAGAAGGAGGACTTACGTGAGGGTGCTTTGGTACCTCTGAGAAAGAAAACATAATTCTTGCAGGAGCAATAAGAGAGAGAATGTGTGGAGCAGAAACTGAAGTAAAGGCCACCCAGAGACTTCCCTACCTGAGGATTCAGCCTATAAACAGTCAACAAACCCCAACACTACTATAAGAAGCATATACCAAAAGGACTATGCCCTGGTTGTCTCCAGAAGGACCCTTCCAGAACTTTACAAATACAGAGGCAGAAACTAGCAACCAACTATTGGACTGGAAGTTAGGTCCCCAATGGAGGAGCTGGAGGGTGATCTGGAGGAGCTGGAGGGGTTTACAGCCCCACAGAAAGAACAATGACAGATAGCCAGAAGCTGGAAACAACCCAGATGTCCCTCAACAAAGGAATGGATACAGACTAGGTAGTACATTTACATAATGGAGTACTACTCAGCAATTAACAACAATGAATTCATTAAATTCTTAGGCAAATGAATGGAACTAGAAAATATCTTCCTGAGTGAGGTAACCCAATCACAAAAGAACGCACATGATAAGCACTCACTAATAAATGGATATTAACCCAGAAGCTCAAAATACCCAAGATATAATTCACAGACCACATGATCCTCAAGAAGAAGGAAGACCAATGTGTGGATATTTAAATCCTTCTTAAAAGGGGGAAAAAATTCCCATGGCAGGAGATACAGAGACAAAGTATGGAGCAGAGACCAAATTAAAGATGATCCCAAGACTGCCCCACCTGGGGATCCATCCCATATATAGTTACCGAGCCCAGACACTTGTGGATGCCAACAAGTACTTGCTGACAGGAGACTGATATAGCTCTTTCCTGACACTCTGTAGTGCATGACAAATACAGATGTAGATGCTCTCAGCCAACCACTGGACTGAGAACAGGGCCCCTAATGGAGAAGCTAAAGAAAGGTCCCAAGGAGCTGAAGGTGTTTGCAAACCCATAGGAAGAACAACAATATGAACCACCCAGTACCTCCAGAGCTCATAGGAACTAAACCACCAACTAAAGAGTACACATGGAGGGACCAATGGCTCCAGCAGCATATGTAGCAGAGAACAGCCTTGTTGAACATCAATGAGAGGAGACACTCTTGGTCTTGTGAAGGCTAGTTGCCTCAGTGTAGAAGAATGCCAGGACAGGGAAGCAGGAGTGGGTGGGTTAGTGAGCAACAGGAAGGGGTTGAAGGGGGTTTTCAGAGAGGAAGTGAGGAAAGGGGATAACATTTGAAATGTAAATAAAGTATCTAATAAGAAAAGAAATATGATACATGCAGACCCAAGAGGAATAATGAAACAAGGAGACCCAAGAGGAATATATGCAAGGGAATAACAAAAATTAGTGATGAATCCATCCAATTTGAAACAAAAAAAAAATATGAAAAATCAACAAACCAAGAGCTGGTTCTTTGAGAAAGTCAACAAGACAGACAAACCCATAGCCAAACTATTTAAAAGACAAAAGAGAGGATTGAAATAAACAAAATCAGAAATGAAAAGGGAAACATAACAACAGATACTGACTGACTTAATTCACAGAATCCTTAGTTCTTAATTCAAAAGCCTGTGTTCCACAAAACTGGAAAATCTAAATATGATGGATGATTTTCTAGACAGAGACCATTTACAATTATTAAATCAAGATTAACAACCCTATAACCCCTATCAAAATAGAAGCAGTCACTAAAATTTCCCAACCATAAAAAGCTCATGGCCAGAAAGTTTTTAGCACAGAACTCATCTAGACTTTTGAAGAACTATTATCAATATTTCTGAAACTATTCCACAAAATAGAAATAGAAGGAACAGTTCCAAACTTGTTTGATGAGACTACAGTCACATTGATACCTAAACCATAAATAGACTCAATGAGGAAAGATAATTTCATACAAAATTCTCTAATAAACATTGATGAAAAAATATTTAATAAACTACTTGGAAACTGAAGCCAAGAATACATCAAAGACATCATCTACCATGATCAAGTAGATTTCATCCCAGGGATAGAAGGAGTTTCACCTTCTGTTTCCTAATTGTCATTCAATGTTAAGGCTACTACAACTGCAAAAAGTACTCACTGAAATAATTCAAAATCCCACCTCCTTAGTGCCCACACTTAGTTCCAAAATTTGTAATGAATCAAGTCTTCCTCTTATCTGCCACATCTAAAGTAGAACAGAGTATCTACTGGAGCCTTTTTGATGTGTGAAAGCATGGATCTAAAGTGGTTGTCAGAGGAAATACAATGAATAACTGCCAAAAATATTTTGTACTATCAATCAAAACTTTGAGATTAAAATCTTTTCTGTTTATGTTTTAGTTTGTTTTCTTGTTTTGTTTGTGTGTATTTGCATGTGCATATATGTGTGTGTGAGTCTGTCTGTCTGTAGGTATGTATGTGTCTGTTTATCGTGGCATCTCATTAGTTACCCAAGATTTGTTTTCTATTGGAAAACTTTCTGACTGTGCCTTCTATGTGGTGTGGTTTTAGTTGGGAATCATCATCAAATTACAGAAACTTTCCTCTGATTCTTTTACAGAGATTCAAGTCATTAGAATAATGTTCTGAAACTATACAAACCTTCTAAATCACAGATACCTAGAAAATAGTAAGCTTTGAACAACTTGACTAAATACAGTGACTAACTCTATTAGAGTGCTTCTCTGTCAATCTAGGACAGTACTATGTCATCACAGAGAAAAAAAAATGGAGGACAAAAGTAAAATGATTCTCTCTCTTTTTTAGGTATATTTTTTATTTCCATTTCAAATGTTGTTCCCTATCTTGCCCCCTCCACCAAAAATCCAATAGGCCATGTTCCTTTCCCCAATCAACCCTCTCCCCATTTCCCTGTCCTGGTATTCCTCTTCACTATGACATCAAATATTTCTAGGACCAAGGGAAAGAGGCAAGAAATGTGATTAGCTCTTTCTCTAATTCTACTGATTTCCATCCCACAAAATAGGCTCTAGGATGGTAATAAGAATAACTTGGTCAAGGAAGAAATAAAGAAAAAAATCAAAGACTTTTTTAGAATTTAATAAAAATGAAGACACAACATACCAAAATCTATGGGACACAATGAAAGCAGTGCTAAGAGAAAATCTCATAGCCCTGAGTGCCTCCAAAAAGAAAATGGAAAGATCATACACTAGCAGCTTAAAGACACACCTGAAAGACCTGGAACAAAAAGAACCTATTTCAACCAGGAGGAGTAGAAGGCAGGAAATCATCAAACTCAGGGCTGAAATCAATCAAGTAGAAACAAAGAGAACTATACAAAGAATCAACAAAACTAGGAGCTGGTTCTTTGAGAAAATCAACAATATAGATAAACCCTAAGACAGACTAACCAAAGGGCACAGAGACAGTATACAGATTAACAAAATTAGAAATGAAAAGAGAACTATAACAACAGAAACTGAGGACATTCAAAAAATCATTAGATCCTAATACAAAAGCCTATACTCAACACAACTGGAGAATCTAGAGGAAATAGACAGTTTCCTAGACACATATCAGACACCAAAACTAAATATGGATCAAATAGATCATCTAAACAGGCCCATAACCCCTAAAGAAATAAAAGGGGTCATAGAAAGTCTCCCAACCAAAAAAAGCATGGGACCAGATGGCTTCAGTGCAGAATTCTATCAGACCTTCATATAACACCTAACACCAATACTCTTCAAATTCCATAAAATAGAAACAGAAGGAACACTACCCAACTCGTTCTATGAAACCACAATTATGCTGATACCAAAACCACACAAAGATCCAACAAAGAAAGAGAACTTCAGGCCATTTTCCCTTATGAATATTGATGCAAAAATACTTAATAAAATTCTTGCCAACTGAATCCAAGAACACATCAATATGATCATCCACCATGATAAAGTAGGCTTCATCCCAGGGATGCAGGGATAGTATAATATAAGGAAATATATATATAAGGAAATCCATCAATGCAATCGACTTCATAAACAAACAAAGAAAAAAAAACATATGATCATTTCATTAGATGCTGAAAAAGCATTTGACAAAATTCAGCATCCTTTTATGCTAAACATCTTGGAAAGAACAGGAATTCAAGGCCCATACCTAAACATAGTTAAAGCAATATACAGCAAACCAGTTGCCAACATCTGCCAACAACATTTAGTAGCAAACTAAATGGAGAGAAACTTGAAGCAATCCCATTAAAATCATGGACTAGACAAGGCTGTCCTCTCTCTCCATATCTTTTCAATATGGTACTTGAAGTTGTAGCTAGAGCAATTAGACAACATAAGGAGGTCAAGGGGATACAAATTGGAAAGGAAGAAGTCAAATTATCACCATTTGCAGATGACATGATAGTCTACTTAAGTAAATCCTGAAAACCTCCACCAGAGAACTCCTACAGCTGATAAACAACTTCAGCAAAGTGGTTGGTTATAAAATCAACTCAAGCAAATCAGTTGCCTTCCTATACTCAAAGGATAAGCAGGTTGAGAAAGAAGTTAGGGAAATGACACCCTTCACAATAGCCACAAACTATATAAAGTATTTTGGTGTAACTTTAAACAAACAAGTGAAAGATCTATACAAGAACTTCAGGTTTCTGAGGAAGGAAATCGAAGAAGACTTCAGAAAATGGAAAAATCTTCCATGCTCATGGATTGGCAGGATTAATATAGTTTAAAATGGCCATCTTGCCAAAAGCAATCTATAGATTCAACACAATCCCCATCAAAATCCCAACTCAGTTCCTCACAGAGTTAGAAAGAACAATTCTCAAATTCATCTGGAATAACAAAAAAAAAAACCAGGATAGCTAAAACTATTCTCAACAGTAAAAGAACTTCTAGGGGAATTAGTACCCCAGACCTACAGAGCAATAGTGTTATAAACTGCATGGTATTGGCACAGTGACAGGCAAGTCGACCAATGAAATAGAATTGAAGAGCCAGAAATGAATACACACACCTATAATCACTTGATCATCGACAAAGGAACGGGAAACATCCAGTGGAAAAAAGATAGCCTTTTCAACAAATGGTGCTGGTTCAACTGGAGGTCAGCATGCAGAAGAATGCAAATTGATCCATTCTTATCTCCTTGTCCTAACCTCAACTCCAAGTGGATCAAGGACCTACACATAAAACCAGACACTGAAACTAATAGAAAAGAAACTGGGGAAAACCCTTGAGGTCATAGGCACAGGGGAAAAGTTCCTGAATAGAACACCAATAGCTATGCTCTAAGATCAAGAATTGACAAATGGGACCTCATAAAATTACAAAGTTTCTGTAAGGCAAAGGATACTGTCAAAAGGACAAAACAGCAACCAACAAATTTGGAAAAGATTTTCACCAACTCTACATCTGATAGAGGGCTAATATCCAATGTATACAAAGAACTCATGAAGTTAGACCCCGGAGAACCAAATGACCCTATTAAAAAATGGGATACAAACCTAAACATTAGAATTTTCACCTGAAGAAATTCGGATGGCTGAGAAGCACCTTAAGAAATGCTCAACATCATTAGTCATTAGGGAAATGAAAATCAAAACAACCCTGAGATTTCACCTCACTCCAGTCATAATGGCTAAGGTTAAAAACTCAGGAGACAGCAGGTGTTGGCAAGGATGTGGAGAAAGAGGAACACTCCTCCACTGCTGGTGGGATTGTAAGATGGTACAACCTCTTTGGAAATCAGTCTGGAGTTTCCTCAGAAAACTGGACATGACACTTCTGGAGGACCCTTCTATACCTCTCCTGGGCATATACCCAAAGGATTCCCCAGCATACAATAAAGACACATGCTCCATTATGTTCATAGCAGCCTTTATTTATAATAGCCAGAAGCTGGAAAGAACCCAGATGTCCCTCAGTGGAGGACTGGATACAGAAAATGTGGTATATTTATGCAATGGAATACTACTCAGCAATTAAAAACAATGAATTCACAAAATTTTTAGGCAAATGGTTGCATCTCTAAAATATCATCCTAAGTGAGGTAACCCAATCACAAAAGAATATACATGGAAAGCAGTCTCTGATAAGTGGATATTAATTAGCCCAGAAGCTCTGAATACCCAAGGCACAATTAGCATAACAAATGACTCCCATGAAGAAATAAGGAGAGGGTCCTGATCCTGGAAAGGCTTGATCTAGCATTGGAGGGGAGTATCAGGACAGAGAAAAAGGAGGGAGGTGATTGGAGAATGGGTGGAGAGAAGAAGGTTTATGAGACATATGGGGAGGGGGTACTGGGAAAGGGGAAATCATTTGGAATGTAAACAAAGTATAGAAAATAAAAATATATAATAAAAAAGAAAAAAATAATTTCACAGAATTACACTTTCAGTAAGGAGATAAAGGAAGAGGAGTAGGGTAATGAATGACTGAACAAAAGAAAAGCAGCAAAGAACCCTTGAATGGAGGTGAGACATAGGTGCCATGCCTGTTGCATCAAAGTAGGCATAAGTGTTCTCCCAGAAGATGGACTTATAAGAACTAGAAAAATCCTGAATAAGATTGCACAATTTGAAATGATAAAAGAAGAATTTTAAAACATAATGTTCTAGAGTTAAAACTGCTTCTTTGGTGTCATATACCGAGAAAAAAAGAACAATGCAAGACTAAGGCTCTATGTCTGATTTTCAACTTACCTGTGGAAAAAATGAACTTGTCCATGGTGTCTTCAGGATTGCTACAGAATGTTTCATTCACTCATTTGGCTTTTTATATCATTTCAGACCCTTTTTATCACATTTTCTAGGTAGTAAGTTTTACCAGAATAGGTGTGTAACTAATTATAAAACCAATATTCACCTACTCTTGACTTACCTACATTAGTATCTCACCAATACCTTTATTGTCCTGTATAAATAAGAACGCTTTGTCTCCTAAGAGTGGGTGAAAGTATAACCATAGTGAATAATTCATTTAAGATAATTTTTGCAATTCCCAGACATGTATAATCTTTTCAGGCATAGTAATTCATTTCTATTGTGTATTCTTCCTATCTAATCAAACTAGTTCTTATTCAAAAGTAATAAACTGATTCAGTGGAAGATTGAGCCGTTTTCAAACAATTTACTTTCTTTAATCACTCACATAAATGTTTTAAGGTCAGTGCCTAAGGGACTTTTAATCTTTTACAGGCACTTCATAAATATTCAGCTAGCTCTTGTTCCTTAGAGTGATACTACGTAAGGATATAAGACATTTTTTATTGAAAATATATATGCACAAGTATGTTCATTTTCCAGCTCCCAAGTACTCTCTAGTCCTCTATATGTATGCTGATATATTTTAAAATATAGGAACTGTTGCTATTCATTAATATATAAAGATGTTTATGATATAAATTTCTTTACTAAAATATTAGCCATTTGCTTTTAGGTTGTGTGCTTAAAATCAATTACAATATACTCTTCCAAATCCTATATGATGCTAGATTATTATATTAAATCTCAAGTTTAGCAGTACTGTGAACTTACTAATTCAAGACCATACACACATTGTAAAATTCTATCCCAATTTCAAGCATACTAATTCTTTAAACTACAGATCATTCTATATATTGATTATTGATTGATATCATCTTACTCTTCATTCTTATAGAATTTCTGGGGCATGTTTTCTGTATGGTATTCACATTAGATTATCCACTATACTAAGGTGATGAAAATAATACATATTTTTGTGACACATAAGCACCCTAACATATAAAATAATATCTTGTTTCTGTATGGATGTAGTTCCTTTCAATAATATGTGATAGCCTATATCTTAGGGTGGAAACAGGAAGTGGTCATCTGTGAGGCAAAAAGGATTCTAGGTTAGTGCCAGACATTAGAGATTTGCTGGGAAGATTTGATGTGAAGACGCAGGTGCATGGTACCTGAGTACAGGTAACCAGCCATGTGGCAGAATATAGGTTAAAATGAAGGAATAAGAGTCTAGATATATGAACAAGATTTTTATGAATATATTTTGAGTCTGAGTCTAATTTCTTGGGGCATGGGACTGGGAGGAAGAAGGATGTCTAAATTTTTCCATTACCAAGTTTCTTGACAGTCCAAAAAGTTTTACCTGCTTAATCAGTTTGCAAGTTGAATGTACTCATTCATTCTAGCATAAATAACACTTGATTATTTGATGACAATATACAAGTCTAAACAGTATCTAGTAGATATTTTTTGAAGAATTATTTACTTAAAGTTATAGCAACAGATTGTAGATGCACTTGTTATGTACTGGGTTGGTATGAGAAATTCATGACACTGCTTTAGAATCATACCTTTGGCTCTGATGTAATAAATACTTGTAAAATGCCATAGAGATTAACTGTGGTTCATTTGGATTAAATTCTAGACTATTGATTATTATGTGGTGAATTTAGGAAGAAAATAAAAGCAATACATCCACAGTCAAGTATATATAGAGAAAAAATACAGGACTCTGCAAATACTGTCTTATAGTTGTCTCCAAATATTGATATTTCAGGAAATTCTACCTATAAAATTATGACTCCCTTAATATGTAGTGTATTCCTGTATCAATTAATACTAAGGAAAAGACAATTACCCAATAACATCCAGAAAACAAATGGATTTAATTAATTCATAAATCAGACTGTCTTCTGAACTAATTGTATTTTGCCTTTAGTTGATACATACATTTAAGCAGAAGTCACCTATGCTTAAGATTGAAGTTCACCAAAAATACAGACAAGGATTATGCATATATTGCTATATTTCCAAGGTATGAAAAAATTACTACATCAATGATACGCACCCAGAAACCTGCTTCTGACTAAACAAAAATCAAGGGATTGTTCTTGTTGTTGTTGTTGTTGGTGGTGGTGGTGGTAGTTTTCTTTTCTTTTCTTTTCTTTTCTTTTCTTTTCTTTTCTTTTCTTTTCTTTTCTTTTCTTTTCTTTGCTTTGCTTTGCTTTGCTTTGCTTTGCTTTGCTTTGCTTTGCTTTGCTTTGCTTTGCTTTGCTTTGCTTTGCTTTAGTTTTGTGGATGAGAGTAAAGTAAAAATGGAAGTTCAGGATGGTAATGTCCAATTGTATTTTCAACGTAAGAATCATGAACCACAGGAGAAACAGGACACGAAAAGAAAGTATACTGGTTGTATAATACAAGAGCTTCAAGTAGAAAATGTCAGGGCATTGGATATTTCACCAGGACTTATCAGAAATACAATTTATCAGATTTAAATCAGTTGAATATTTTAGAAGTTAGTAGGATTTAACACTGTAACACATAAAATAATGATGAAATCACAATATGGTGAATGCAAAAAATAACAACTTTGAAAACACATTAAACCACAGTTTATGAATTACGGTCATAAAAAAAAGTAAAACGTTCAAGGCCAAAGTCATACTTAATATTTTCAACAAAATTATAGAAGGAAATTAATGAAATTGAGAGGGAAAACATACCCACATTCATAGAAGATTCAAACAGCACAAGCAATAGATGTGACCAGAAGAGAAACTTGAGACCACATAATATGCCTAAGACACTAAAAAACAACAAACAGATCAAAGGGTACTGAAAAGTATGAGAGAAATGCCAAATTACATATGAAGTTACACCCATCAGGAAAATTATTTATATGTGAGAAACTTTACAGACAGAAGAGCTTAGAAATATGTATTTCAAATTCTTGAACATGATGACTGACAACTTAAGTTATTATTCCCAGCAATACTATCAAAAACTACTATCTATGAAAATTGAAAGACACATGAAATCTCAATCATGGGAGGCAGAGAGAGAGACATGGGTGGAAGAGAGGAGGTGTATGGGAAAAGGGGAGCATGATCAGCGATGGAATGTGGGGAACAGGAGAAAAGTCCTGAGGGCAGGTAGAATGAATGGAAATATGCAACTGCAGCATATGGGAGGTAGGGGACTCTCTAGAATGTACCAGACCTGGGAAATGAGAGACTCTCAGCACCCAAAGGAAGGGACCTTGGAAGAAATGCCAAACACTGTGAAGAAGGAACATGTAGAAGAATCCACCTCTACTAGAAAGATAGGGCATCAAGGGTAGGGATGGGGTTGCCATCCTATAGACAAAAACTCTGACCCAGAATTGTTTCTAACTAAAAGAACTGCAGGAAGAAAAATGAAAAGACTCAGGGAAAGATGGTCCAGTGACCACTCCAACTTAGAATCCATCTCAAGCAGAGGCTCCAAGGTCTGACACTATTACTAATACTATGGTGTATTTACAGCTAGGAACCCAGCATGACTGACCCCCAAGGGGCCCAATAAACAGCTAAGAAAGATGCAAACATTTACACCTAGCCAATGGACTGAAGTCAGGGATCCCTGTGCTTAAATTAGGGAAAGGCTAGAAGAAGCAGAGGAAGACAGCCCTATAGGAAGACCAACAATCTCAACTATCCTGTTCCCCTGAGATCTTTTAGACACTGAGCCACCAACCAGGCAGCATGCACAAGCTGGTTTGAGGCTAAACACATAAAGAGCAGAGAACTTCCTGGCCTGATCTCAGTGGGAGAAGATTCGTCTAACCTTTGAGAGACTTGAGGTCCTAGGAAGTAGAGAAACCTGGCAGGAAGACATCTTCTTGGAGAAAGGGGAAGGCAGAATGAAATGAGGACCTGTGGGAGAGCAGGCCAACAGGGGAGCAGCAACTGGATTCTAAAATATTAAAATATAAAAGAAAGATATATGAAATATAAGTATGTTAAAATATGTTAAAAGAATTTTTAAAAGAACAGTACTTCAGAGAATTCAGTAACAAACAAACAAAACTTTGGATTGATGATAGATATGAGCCCCCAAAAGCATGGGAGGAAATAAAATAGCACCAGAACAGTTTATCAAATCAGATCTGAAAAAAGAAAACAAAACTGTCAAAATGACAGCAATGTATCTACTTAGTTCTAGCACTATATAATAACTTTGAATATTGGTTATCTCACTTCTGCCATAAACTAAGTAGATGAAAATTTTAAATAAATTTTGTAGTAAACTGATTGAAAGGTGAGACCAAACAATCCTGTATCCACTAACATCCATACCTAGCTAGTATATGGTCCTTCTACATTTGACCACGGTCAGTTATATTTTCTTCTCTTATAGTGGGCTTTAGATCAAATAAAAAAAACTTCTTTCCTATTCCCATATAATTTCTGCCATAATTAGACCAAGATATCTTTCAGTCAGGTCTCTGTTGAGAATTTCAAGGTTTGTAGCTGGATAATATTCATGATTACTCCTCTGGTATCACGCAGAGCCCATTCGAACACCAAAAAAAGCACTAATCAGAGAGGGAAAGCCCACCATTATTATTCTGCTAAAGAAACAGAGCAATAAAAATATTCCTAAAAATATATTACTATTCTATATATCAGTGTATCACTCAACCCTCATTAAAGAAGTTCATTCTTTCACTGAGTGATAGGTAATATAGTTAAGAAGACAATGTGTAGAGGGTGGTAGACTCTGGAGTACTCAGTTCAAATTTTGATGTTTTTATCAAACTGCTCCACTCAGAAGTCAAAGATATACCTAGAAACAGAGTTGGAAAGATTCTAAGAGTCATAGGTAGTAGTTGATTCTAGACAAGGCAGGACTGAAGAACAAATAAACACACAAAAATACTGTGAGAACATGCACAACACAGACATAGGTTAAATCCAGTTAAAATGACAGCACTGAAAAAAAATGGAGATAGAAATAGTAAGCCAAGATCACCCTAACGCTATGGCAACCAGGATGTAATATTGCCATGGACCACCCCACTCAGGTATGGGGTCCGTGAAACAAGTGTCCTCAATTACTTGGTGGGTAACTGTTCATCTATAACAAACAAAAAGAAACACAGAGGCAGTTTGAATCTAAGTATACTTTGAATCTCTCAAACAAGGATTTTATCGATAAAGATACAAGTATTACAACTCTAAGAAGATGTGCATAGTGAAGCAATCATGAATATCATCATTGTCACTTGACACAGTAAAGCACAAAAATTATCGAAGTATTACAACTCTAAAATGTTGCATGCAGTGTGTCAGTCATCCAAGGCATAATTTCAAGAGCAGATTAATCTTTTATAGTGATTCATCTAGAACTTCTTTTATTAATGAGAATAGTTTTTGCTTTGCTGGGGTTTTTTTGTTTTTACAGATAAATTTGGAAATTGCTCTTTCTAGCTCTATGAAGAATTGAGTTGGAATTTTGATGGAGGTTGCATTGAATCTGTAGATTGCTTTAGGCAAGATGGCCATTTTTACTATATTAATCCTGCCAATCTACGAGCATGGGAGATCTTTCATTTTCTGAGGTCTTCTTCGATTTCTTTCTTCATAGACTTGAAGATCTTGTCATAAAGATCTTTCACTTGTTTGGTTTGAGTCACAGCAAGATACTTTATATTGTTTGTGACTATTTTGAAGGGTCTCATTCCCCTAATTTCTTTCTCAGTCTGTTTATCCTTTGAGTATAGGAAGGCTACTGATTTGTTTGAGTTCATTTCATATCCAGTCACTTTGGTGAAGTTTTTTTATCAGCTTTAGGAGTTCTCTGGTGGAATTTTGGGGGTTACTTAAGTATACTATCATATCATCTGCAAATACTGCTATTTTGCATTCTTCCTTTCCAATTTGAATCCCTTTGACCTCCTTTTGTTGTCCGGTTGCTCTGGATAGGACTTCAAGCATTATATTGAACTTCTAGGGAGAGAGTAGACAGTCTTGTATAGTCCCTGATTTCAGTGAGATTGCTTCAAGTTTCTCTCCATTTAGTTTGATGTTGACTACTGCTTGGTGTATATTGCTTTTACTATGTTTAGGTATGGGACTTGAATTCCTGATCTTTCCGAGACTTTTAACATGAAGAGGTGACCTCAAGCTATACCACAGAGCAATAGTGATAAAAAACTGCATATTGAAACAGCTACAGGCAGGTAGATCAATGAAATAGAATTGAAGACCCAGAAAAGATTCAAATAGAACCATTTTTATCTCCCTGTACAAAGCTCAAGTCCAAGTAGATCAAGGGCCTCCAGAAAAAAAAAATCAGATACACTGAATCTAATAGAAGAGAAAGTGGGGAAGAATCTGGAACACATGGGCACAGGGGAGAATTTCCTGAACAGAGCACCAATAGCTTATGCTCTAGGATCAAGAATTGACAAATGGGACCTATAAAATTGCAAAGCTTCTATAGGGCAAAGGATACCATCAAAAAGAAAAAATGGTAGTCAACGGATTGGAAAAAGATCTTTACCAATCCTACATCTGATAGAGGGCTAATATCCAATGTATACAAAGAATTCAAGAAGTTAGAGTCCAGAGAACCAAATAACCCTATTAAAAATGGGGTACAGAGCTAAACAAAGATTTCTCAACTGAGGAATACCAGATGGCTAAGAAACATCTAAAGAAATGTTCAACATCCTTAATCACAAGGGAAATGCAAATCAAAACGACCCTGAGATTCTACCTCATGCCAGTCAGGATGGCCAAGATCAAAAACTCAGGGGACAGCAAATTCTAGAGAGGATGTAGAGAAAGAGGAATAGTCCTCTATTGCTGGTGGATTACAAGTTGATAAATGCCACTTGCTGGTATTTTACAAGCAAGTGGTATTTTACCAGTTGCTGGTAAATAACAAGCTGGTATATACCATTCTGGAAATCAGTTTGGAGGATCCTCAGAATATTGGACATATAAGCTGAGGACCCATATATACTGTTCCTGGGCATATACCCAGAAGATGCTCCAACATGTAATAAGGACACATGCTCCACTATGTTCATAGCAGTCTTTTTTTTTTCCACTTTCAGATTCTTTTTTTTATTCGATATAATTTTTTATCTACATTTCAAATGATTTCCCCTTTTCTAGCCCCCCACTCCCTGAAAGTCCCATAAGCCCCTTTCTCTTCCCCTGTCCTCCCACCCACCCCTTCCCACTTCCCCATTCTGGTTTTGCCGAATACAGCTTAACTGAGTCTTTCCAGAACAAGGGGCCACTCCTCCTTTCTTCTTGTACCTCATTTGATGTGTGGGTTATGTTTTGGATATTCCAGTTTTCTAGGTTAATATCCACTTATTAGTGAGTGCATACCATGATTCACCTTTTGAGTCTGGGTTACCTCACTTAGTGTGATGTTCTCTAGCTCCATCCATTTGCCTAAGAATTTCATGAATTCATTGTTTCTAATGGCTGAATAGTACTCCATTGTGTAGATATACCACATTTTTTGCATCCACTCTTCTGTTGAGGGATACCTGGGTTCTTTCCAGCATCTGGCAATTATAAATAGGGCTGCTATGAACATAGTAGAGCATGTATCCTTATTACATGGTGGGGAATCCTCTGGGTATATGCCTAGGAGTGGTATAGCAGGATCTTCTGGAAGTCAGGTGCCCAATTTTCGGAGGAACCGCCAGACTGCTTTCCAGAGTGGTTGTACCAATTTGCAACCCCACCAGCAGTGGAGGAGTGCTCCTCTTTCTCCACACCCTCTCCAACACCTGCTGTCTCCTGAATTTTTAATCTTACCCATTCTGACTGGTGTGAGGTGAAATCTCAGGGTTGTTTTGATTTGCATTTCCCTAGGCTAGCCTTGGGTTCACCAACCCGGTTGGGAGATCAGCTGCCCAGCAGAATGATCAGCCCACGGAAAAGGTCCCCACAGCATACACCCTTCAGCACTCACTGAAGGTGCAAACAGGCACCATCTGGTTCACAGACACAATCTGGGGCAAAGAACACTAGGGCTGCAAGGGCACCCAAGAGGAGGACAGCACATCAGCAATCTGCTACAGGGGAAAGCCAGCCATATAGTGTTGCAGAAATAGCCCCAGAGCCCCTCAGGAGGCCCAAACACCAGCCAGAGACAAGACCAATTAACACCAGAGAACAAGGAGACAAAGAGCAAACTCAGGAACGCTACTAACAGAAATCTAGGCAATATGGCAGCATCTGAACCAAGCTCTCCAACATCAGTAAGTCCTGGTTATGCCAACACACCAGAGAAACAAGATTTGGATTTAAAATCACTGGTCATGATGCTGCTAGAAGAACACAAAAAGGACATAAATGAATCTCTTAAAGAAATACAGGGGAACATGAATAAGCTAGAAACCCGTATAATGGAAACACAAAAATCACTTAAAGAAATGCAGGAGAACAAGGCGCAAGAGAGAGAAGCCAATAAAGAAGAAATGCAAAAAAAAAAAAAAAAAAAAAAAAAACCCTTAAAGAAATGCAGAAGAACTTGAGTCAAGAGGCAGAAGTCATGAAAGAGGAAACACAAAAATTTCTTTTTTATTTATTTTTTATTAGATATAATTTATTTACATTTCAAATGATTTCCCTTTTCTAGCCCCCCTCCACTCCCCGAAAGTCCCGTAAGCCCCCTTCTATTCCCCTGTCCTCCCACCCACCCCTTCCCACTTCCCCGTTCTGGTTTTGCCGAATACTGTTTCACTGAGTCTTTCCAGAACCAGGGGCCACTCCTCCTTTCTTCTTGTACCTCATTTGATGTGTGGATTATGTTTTGGGTATTCCAGTTTTCTAGGTTAATATCCACTTATTAGTGAGTGCATACCATGATTCACCTTTTGAGTCTGGGTTACCTCACTTACTATGATATTCTCTAGCTCCATCCATTTGCCCAAGAATTTCATGAATTCATTGTTTCTAATGGCTGAATAGTACTCCATTGTGTATATATACCACATTTTTTGCATCCACTCTTCTGTTGAGGGATACCTGGGTTTTTTCCAAATTCTGGCAATTATAAATAGGGCTACTATGAACATAGTGGAACATGTATCCTTATTACATACTGGGGAATCTTTTGGGTATGTGCCCAGGAGTGGTATAGCAGGATCTTCTGGAAGTGAGGTGCCCAGAGTGGTTGTACCAATTTGCAACCCCACCAGCAGTGGAGGAGTGTTCCTCTTTCTCCACATCGTTGCCACCCCGGCTGTCTCCTGAATTTTTAATCTTAGCCATTCTGACTGGCATAAGGTGAAATCTAAGGGTTGTTTTGATTTGCATTTCCCTAATGACTAATGAAGTTGAGCATTTTTTAAGATGCTTCTCTGCCATCCGAAGTTCTTCAGGTGAGAATTCTTTGTTTAACTCTGTACCCCATTTTTAATAAGGTTGTTTGGTTTTCTGGAGTCTAACTTCTTGAGTTCTTTATATATATTGGATATGAGCCCTCTATCTGATGTAGAATTGGTGAAGATCTTTTTCCACTTTGTTGGTTGCCGATTTGTCCTCTTGATGATGTCCTTTGCTGTATAGAAACTTTGTAATTTTATGAGGTCTCATTTGTCAATTCTTGATCTTAGAGCACACGCTATTGGTGTTCTGTTCAGAAACTTTCTCCCTGTACCGATGTCCTCAAGGGTCTTCCCCAGTTTCTTTTCTATTAGCTTCAGAGTGTCTGGCTTTATGTGGAGGTCCTTGATCCATTTGGATTTGAGCTTAGTACAAGGAGACAAGGATGGATCAATTCGCATTCTTCTGCATGCTGACCTCCAGTTGAACCAGCACCATTTGTTGAAAAGGCTATCTTTTTTCCATTGGATATTTTCAGCCTCTTTGTCGAGGATCAAGTGGCCATAGGTGTGTGGGTTCATTTCTGGATCTTCAATCCTGTTCCATTGATCATCCTGCCTGGCACTGTACCAATACCATGCAGTTTTTAACACTATTGCTCTGTAGTATTGCTTGAGGTCAGGGATACTGATTCCCCCAGAATTTCTTTAGTTGCTGAGAATAGTTTTAGCTATCCTGGGTTTTTTGCTATTCCAGATGAATTTGATAATTGCTCTTTCTAACTCTGTGAAGAATTGAGTTGGGATTTTGATGGGTATTGCATTGAATCTGTATATTACTTTTGGCAAAATGGCCATTTTAACTATATTGATTCTACCAATCCATGAGCATGTGAGGTTTTCCCATTTTTTTGAGGTCTTCTTCCATTTCCTTCTTCAGTCTTGAAGTTCTTGTCATAGAGATCTTTCACATGTTTGGTAAGAGTCACCCCAAGATACTTTATACTGTTTGTGGCTATTGTGAAGGGGGTAATTTCCCTAATTTCTTTCTCAGCCTGCTTATCCTTTGAGTATAGGAAGGCCACTGATTTGCTTGAGTTGATTTTATAACCTGCCACTTTGCTGAAGTTGTTTATCAGCTGTAGGAGTTCTCTAGTGGAGTTTTTTGGGTCGCATAGGTAGACTATCATGTTATCTACCAATAATGATAGTTTGACTTCTTCCTTTCCAATTTGTATCCCTTTGACCTCCTTATGTTGTTGAAATGCCCGAGCTAGTACCTCAAGTTCAATATTGAAAAGATAAGGAGAAAGGGGGCAACCCTGTCTAGTCCCTGACTTTAGTGGGTTGCTTCAAGTTTCTCTCAATTTAGTTTGATGCTGGCTACCGGTTTGCTGTATATTGCTTTTACTATGTTTAGATATGGGCCTTGAATTCCTGCTCTTTCCAAGACTTTAAGCATAAAAGGATGCTGAATTTTGTCAAATGCTTTTTCAGCATCCAATGAAATGACCATGTTGTTTTTTTCTTTGAGTTTGTTTATGTAGTGGATTGCATTGATGGATTTCCATATATTGAACCAAACCTGCATCCCTGGGATAAAGCCTACTTGATCATAGTGGATGATCATTTTGATGTGTTCTTGGATTCCGTTGGCAAGAATTTTATTGAGTATTTTTGCATTGATGTTCATAAGGGAAATTGGTCTGAAGTTTTCTTCCTTTGGTGGATCTTTGTGTGGTTTTGGTATCAGCGTAATTGGGGCTTCATAGAAGGAATTGGGTAGTGTTCCTTCTGTTTCTATTTTATGGAATAATTTGAAGAGTATTGGAGTTAACTCTTCTTTGAAGGTCTGATAGAATTCTGCACTGAAACCATCTGGTCCTGTGCTTTTTTTGGTTGGAAGACTTTCTATGACTCCTTCTATTTCTTTAGGCATTATGGGACTGTTTAGATGATCTATTTGGTCCTGATTTAATTTTGATATTTGGGATCTGTCAAGGAAATTGTCCATTTCCTCCAGATTCTCCAGTTGTGTTGAGTACAGGCTCTTGTAGTAGGATCTGATGATTTTTTGGATTTCCTCAGTTTCCGTTGTTATATCTCCCTTTTCATTTCTAAGTTTGTTAATTTGGATACTTTCTCTGTGCCCTTTGGTCAGTCTGGCTAAGGGTTTATCTATCTTGTTGATTTTCTCAAAGAACCAGCTCCTGGTTTTGTTGATTCTTTGTATGGTTTTCTTTATTTCTACTTGATTGATTTCAGCCCTGAGTTTGATGATTTCCTGCCTTCTACTCCTCCTGGGTGAAATAGCTTCTTTTTGTTCCAGGGCTTTCAGGTGTGTCATTAAGCTGGTAATGTATGCTCTCTCCATTTTCTTTTTGGAGGCACTCAGGGCTATGAGTTTTCCTCTTAGCACTGCTTTCATTGTGTCCCATAGATTTGGGTATGATGTGTCTTCATTTTTATTGTGTTCTAAAAAGACTTTAATTTCTTTCTTTATTTATTCCTTGACCAAGGTATCATTGAGTAGAATATTGTTCAGTTTCCACGTGTATGTGGGTTTTCAGTTGTTTTTGTTGCTATTGAAGACCACTTTTACTCCATAGTGACCTGATAGGAGGCATGGGATTATTTCGATCTTCTTATATTTGTTGAGGTCTGTTTTGTGACCAATTATATGGTCAATTTTGGAGAAGGTACCATGAAGTGCTGAGAAAAAGGTATACTCTTTTGCTTTAGGATAGAATGTTCTATATATATCTGTTAGATCTAATTGGTCCAAAGCTTCAATTAGTTTCATTGTGTCCCTGTTTAGTTTCTGTTTTCCTGATCGGTCCATTGAGGAAAGTGCAGTGTTGAAGTCACCCACAATTACTGTGTTAGGTGCAACATGTGCTTTGAGCTTTAATAAAGTTTCTTTTATGAAAGAGGGTGCCCTTGCATTTGGAGCATAGATGTTCAGGATTGAGAGTTCCTCTTGTTGTATTTTTCCTTTGACCAACAAGAAGTCTCTTTTGATGACTTTGGGTTGAAAGTCAATTTTATCTGATATTAAAATGGCTACTCTAGCTTGTTTCCTGAGACCATTTGCTTGTAAAATTGTCTTCCAGCCTTTTACTCTAAGGTAGTATTTATCTTTGACCCTTAGGTGTGTTTCCTGTAAGCAGCAAAATGAAGGGTCCTGTTTACGTATCCAGTCAGTTAGTCTATGTCTTTTTATTGGGGCATTGAGTCCATTGATGTTAAGAGATATTAAGGAATAGTGATTGTTACTTCCTGTCATTTTTGACGTTATTTTTTGAAATTTGATTGGTTAACTTCTTTTGGGTTTGATGAAAGGTTACTATCTTGCTTTTTCCAGGGTGAAGTTTCCCTCCTTCTATTGGTGTTTTCCTTTGTAGGGCTGGGTTTGTGGATAGATATTGGGTAAACTTGGTTTTGTCATGGAGTATCTTAGTTTCTCCCTCTATGGTGATTGAGAGTTTTGCTGGATATAGTAGTTTTGGTTGGCATTTGTGTTCTCTTAGAGTCTGCATGAGATCTGCCCAGGATCTTCTAGCCTTCATAGTCTCAGGTAAAAAGTCTGCTGTGATTCTGATAGGTCTTCCTTTATATGTTACTTGGCCTTTTTCTCTTACTGCCTTTAATATTCTCTCTTTGTTTAGTACATTTGGTGTTTTGATTATTATGTGACAGGAAGTATTTCTGTTCTGGTCCAGTCTGTTTGGAGTTCTGTAGGCTTCTTGTATATTCATGGGCATCTCTCTCTTTAGGCTAGGGAAGTTTTCATCCATAATTTTATTGAAGATATTTTCTGGCCCTTTAAGTTGTAAATCTTCACTCTCATCTATGCCTATAATCCTTAGGTTTGGTCTTCTCATTGTGTCCTGGATTTCCTGGATATTTTGGGTTACAAGCTTGCTGCATTTTGCATTTTCTTTAACTGTTGAGTCCATGGTTTCTATGGTATCTTCAGCATCTGAGATTCTTTCTTTTATCTCTTGTATTCTGTTGCTGATATTTGCATCTATGTCCCCTGTTTTCTTCCCAAGGCTTTCTATCTCCAAAGTTGTCTCTCTTTGAGTTTTCTTAGTTGTTTCTACTTCTGATTTTAGATCCTGGATGGTTTTGCTTAGCTCCTTCACTTGCTTGTTTGTGCTTTCCTGTAATTCTTTAAGAGATTTTTGTGTTTCGTCTTTCATGACCTCAGCCTGTTGACCAAAGTTCTCCTGTATTTCTTTAAGTGTTTTTTGCGTTTCCTCATTATTGGCTTTTGTATTCTCCTGAATTTCTTTCAATGATTTTTGTGTTTCACTTGCAAGGGCTTCTAACTTTTGATCCATTTTCTCCTGAATTTCTTTAAGTATGTCCTTCATGTGTTCCTGTACCAGCATCATGACCAGTGATTTTAAATCCAAATCTTGTTTTACTGGTGTGATGGGGTATCCAGGACATGCTGGTAAAGGAGAATTGGGTTCAGATGTTGCCATATTGCCTTGATTTCTGTTAGTGACTTTCCTGCGTTTGCATTTTGCCATTTAGTTCTCACTGGTGTTAGTTGGTCTTATCAATGCTGGACTCAACAGTGCAAGCTGCCATTTCCCTGGTGGCCTCTGGTGCACAGCTTACCTCCTGCACTGCCTGGAGACAGGGTGCTGTTGCCCAGGCTGTTCAGACCCCGAAGCAGACACCTGAAGGCTCCCGCTGGGGCCTGCTGGATTCACCAGAGCACAAAGACTTCTCCCCACTGGCCGCCCGGAAGCCCCTCTTGCCTCTTGCAGGACCTGGAGATGTGGTGTTGCTGTCCAGGCTGATCTGGATCCAGAAGCGGAGAGGTCTGAGGGCTACTGCCAGAGGCCTCAGGACTGGAACCTAACCTCTGTGCCACAGGAGCAAGCTGTGCTGTGAGCTCCCAGACTGTACACCATGTCTCCCGCACTTCCCGGAGACCGAGTGCTGTGGCCTAGGCTGTTCAGATCCCAAAGCAGGCACCTGAAGGCTCCTGCTGGGGCCAGCTGGATTCACTGGAGCACACCAACTTCTCCCCGCTGGCCGCCCGGAAGCCCCTCTTGCCTCTTGCAGGACCTGGAGATATGGTGTTGCTGGCCAGGCTGATCTGGATCCGGAAGCAGAGAGGTCTGAGGGCTACCACCAGAGGCCTCAGGATTGAAGCCCAAGCTCTGTGCCACAGGATCAAGCTGTGCTGTGAGCTCCCAGACTGCCTCTGGGTGCACACCAGGTCTCCTGCATTTCCTGAAGACCGAGTGCTGTGGCCCAGGCTGTTCAGATCCCAAAGCAGGCACCTGAAGGCTCCTGCTGGGGCCCACTGGATTCACCGGAGCACACTGGAAGCCCCTCTTGACTCTTGCAGGACCTGGAGATGTGGTGTTGCCGCCCAGGCTGATCTGGATCCGGAGGCGGAGAGGTCTGAGGGCTACCACCAGAGGCCTCAAGACTGAAGCCTAAGCTCCGTGCCACAGTAGCAAGCTGTGCTGTGAGCTCCTAGACTGCCTCTCCTTCTGTTTCTATATTATGGAATAATTTGAAGAGTATTGGTGCTAAGTCTTCTTTGAGGGTCTAGTAGAACTCTGTATTGAACCCATATAGTCCTGAGCTTTATTTGGTGGGGATACTATTAATGATTGCTCCTATTTCTTTAGGGATTATGGGAAAATTTAGATAACTTATCTGACCATGATTTAATTTCAGTACCTGGTATCTGTCTAGAAACTTGTCCATTTCATCTAGATTTTCCACTTTTGTTGAGTATAGGCTTTTTTTTTATAGGACCTGGTGATTTTTTTGGATTTCTTCAGTATCTGTTGTTATGTCTCCCTTTTCATTTTTGATGTTGTTGATTTGGATACTGTCTCCATGCCCTCTGGTTAGTTTGGCTAAGAATTTATCTAAATTGTTGGGTTTTTTTTTTCTTTTTCAAAGAACCAGCTACTGGTTTGGTTGATTCTTTGTATAGTCCTTTTTGTTTCTACATAGTTAATTTCAGTCCTGAGTTTGATTATTTCCTGCTGTCTACTCCTCTTGGGTGTATTTGCTTCTTTTTGTTCAGCTGTGCTATTAAGCTGTTAGTGTATGCTCTCTCCAGTTTCTTTTTGTAGGTAGTCAGATCTATGAGTTTTCCTCTTAACACTGATTTCATTGTGTACCATAAGTTGGGTATGTTGTGACTTCATTTTCATTAAATTCTAAAAAGTCTCTAATTTCTTTTTTATTTCTTCCTTGATCAAGTTATCATTGAGTAGAGTGTTGTTCCGCTTCCATAAATATGTGTGTTTTCTGTTGTTTTCATTGTAATTGAAGACCAGCCTTAGTCCGTGGTGATCTGATAGGGTGTATGGAATTATTTCAATCTTCTTATATCTGCTGAGGTCTGTTTTGTGACCAGGTATATGGACATTTTTGAAAAAGGTACTGTGAGTTGCTGAGAAGAAGGTGTATTCTTCTGTTAAACTGTTAAATCCATTTGGTTCATAACTTCTGTTAGTTTCACTGTTTTCTGTTTAGTTTGTTTTTCCTTGATCTGTCCATTGAGAAGATTGGGGTGTTGAAGTAGCCCACTATTATTATGTGGGGTGCAATGTGCACTTTGAGCTTTATTAAAGTTTCTTTTATGAATGTTTGTGCCCTTGTATTTGGAGAATATATGTTAAGAGTTGAGACTTCATCTTGGTAGATTTTTCCTTTGGTGAGTATGAAGTGTCCTTTCTTATCTTTTCTGATTACTTTAGGTTGAAAGTCAAGTTTATTCGATATTAGGATGGTTACACCACCTTGTTTCTTGAGTCCATCTGCTTGGAAAATTGTTTTCCAGCCTTTTACTCTGAGGTAGTATCTGTCTTTTGCCTGAGGTGGGTTTCCTGTATGCAGCAAAATGTTGGGTCCTGATTATATATCCTGTCTGTTATTCTCTGTCTTTTTAATGGGGGATTGAATCCATTGATATTAAGAAATATTAAGGAGAAGTGATTTTTGCTTCCTGTTATTTTTGTTAATAGAAGTGAAGTTATGTTTGTGTGGCTATCTTTTTTTTTTTTTTTTGGTTTCTTTATTTTTCCATACTTTAATTTTTTTTATTTATTCGATTTATTTTTATTTACATTTCAAATGATTTCCCCTTTTCTGGCTCCCCACTCCCCTAAAGTTCTATAAGCCCTCTTCCCTCCCCCTATTCCCCCATCCAACCCTTCTCATTACCCTGTTCTGGTATTCCCCTATACTGCTGTACTGAGTCCTTCTAGAACCAGGGGCCACTCCTCTGTTCCTCTTGGATATAATTTAATATGTGGATTATGTCTTGGGTATTCCACGTTTCTAGGCTAATATCCACTTATCAGTAAGTGCATACCATGATTGATCTTTTGATACTGGGTTGCCTCACTTAGTATGATGTTCTCCAGCTCCATCCAATTGACTAAGAATTTCATAAATTCATTGTTTCTGATGTCTGAATAGTACTCCATTGTGTAAATATACCACATTTTTTTTATACATCCCTCCATTAAGTGACACCTGGGTTCTTTCCAGCCTCTGGCTATTACAAAAAGGGCTGATATGAACACAGTGGAAGATGTGTCCTTACTGCATGCCTGGGAATCCTCTGGGTATATGCCCAAGAGGTATAGCACGGTCCTCCAGAATTGTCATGCCCAGTTTTCTGCGGAACCGGCAAACTGATTTCCAGAGTGGTTGTTCCATCTTTCAATCCCACCAGCAGTGAAGGAGTGTTCCTCTTTCTCCACATCCTCACCAATACCTGCTGTCTCCACAGTTTTTAACCTTAACCATTCTGACTGGTATAAGGTGAAATCTCAGGGTTGTTTTGATTTGCATTTCCCTAATGATTAATGATGTTGAACATTTCTTAAGGTGCTTCTCAGCCATCTGAAGTTCTTCAGGTGAAAATTCTTTGTTCAGCTCTGTACCTCATTTTTAATAGGGTTATTTGTTTCTCTGGAGTCTACTTTCTTGAGTTCTTTGTATATATTAGATATTAGCCCTCTGTTGGATTTAGGGTTGGTGAAGATCCTTTCCCAATCTGTTGGCTGACGTTTTGTCTTTTTGACAGTGTCCTTTGCCTTACAGAAACTTTGTAATTTTATGAGGTCTCATTTGTCAATGCTTGATCTTAGAGCATAAGCTATTGGTGTTCTATTCAGGAAGTTTTCCCCTGTGCCCATGTCCTCCAGGGTCTTCCCCAGTTTCTTTTCTATTAGCTTCAGTGTGTCAGGTTTTATGTGGAGGTCCTTGATCCACTTGGAGTTGAGATTAGTACAAGGAGATAAGAATGGATCAATTTGCATTCTTCTGCATGCTGACCTCCAATTGAACCAGCACCATTTGTTGAAAAGGCTATCTTTTTTTTTCCACTGGATGTTTTCAGTTCATTTGTCAAAGATCAAGTGACCATAGGTGTGTGGGCTCATTTCTGGGTCTTCAATCCTATTCCATTGATCCACTTGCCTGACATTGTACCAATAATATGCAGTTTTTGTCACTGTATTACTGTAGTAATGTTTGAGGTCTGGAATACTGATTCCCCCAGAAGTTCTTTTACTCCTGAGAATAGTTTTAGCTATCCTGGGTTTTTTGTTATTCCAGATGAATTTGAGAATTGCTCTTTCTAACTCTATGCACAGAGTTGGGGTTTTGATGGGGATTGCATTGAATCTGTAGATTGTTTTTGGCAAGATGGCCATTTTAACTATATTAATCCTGCCAATCCATGAGCATGGAAGATTTTTCCATTTTCTGAGGTCTTCTTTGATTTCCTTCTTCAGAGATCAGAAGTTTTCGTCATATAGGTCTTTCATTTGTTTGGTTAGAGTCACCCCAAGATACTTTATGCTGTTGGTGGCTATTGTGAAGGGTGTCATTTCCCTAATTTCATTCTCTGTCTGCTTATCCTTTGAGTATAGAAAGGCCACTGATTTGCTTGAGTTGATTTTGTAACAAACCACTTTGCTGAAGTTGTTTATCAGCTGCAGTAGTTCTCTGGTAGAGTTTTTTGGGTCATTTAAGTATACTATAATACCATCTGCAAATAGTTATAGTTTGACTTCTTCCTTTCCAATTTGTATCCCTTTGACCTCCTTACGTTGTCTAATTGCTCTAGCTAGGACTTCAAGAACTATATTGAAAAGATATGGACAGAGAGTGGAGCCTTGTCTAGTCCCTGAATTTAGTGGGATTGTTTCAAGTTTCTCTCCATTTAGTTTGATGTTGCTTACCGGTTTGCTGTATATTGCTTTTAATGTGTTTAGATCTGGGCCTTGAATTCCTGTACTTTCAAAGACATTTAGCATAAAAGGATGCTGAATTTTGTCAAATGCTTTTTCAGCATCTAATGAAATGATCATATGGTCTTTTTCTTTGAGTTTGTTTATGTAATTGATAACATTGGTGGATTTCCATATATTGAACCATCCCTGCATCCCTGCAATGAAGCCTACTTGATCATAGTGTATGATCGTTTTGATGTGTTCTTGGATTCGGTGGGAAAGAGTTTTATTGAGTATTTTTGCATCAATATTCATACGGGATATTGGCCTGAAATTCTCTTTCTTTGTTGGATCTTTGTGTGGTTTTGTTACCAGTGTAATTGTGGCTTCATAGAACGAGTTGGGTAGTCTTCCTTCTGTTTCCATTTGGTGGAATAGTTTGAACAGTATGGATGTTAAGTCTTTGAAGGTATGATAGAATTCTGCTATAAAACCATCTGGTCCTGTGGGTTTTTTTTTTTTTTTTTTTTTTGGTTGAAAGGTTTTCTATGACCCCTTCTATTTCTTTAGGAGTTATGGGTCTGTTTAGATGATCTATTTGATCCTGATTTAATTTTGGTGTTTGGTATCTGCCTAAGAAATTGTCCATTTCCTCCAGATTCTCCAGTTGTGTTGAGTATAGGCTTTGGTAGTAAGATCTGATAATTTTTTTTAACTTCCTCAGTTTCTGTTGTTATATCTCCCTTTTCATTTCTAATTTTGTTAATTTGGATACTGTCTCTGTGCCCTTTGGTTAGTCTGGGTAAGGGTTTATCTATCTTGTTGATTTTTTCAAAGAACTAGCTCCTGGTTTTGTTTTTTTGTATGGTTCTCTTAGTTTCTTCTTGATTGATTTCAGCCCTTCTCCTCCTGGGTGAATTAGCTTCTGTTTGTTCCAGGGCTTACAGTTGTGCTGTTATGCTTCTAGTTTATGCTCTCTCCAATTTCTTTTTGGAGGCACTCAAAGCTATGAGTTTTCCTCTTAGCACTGCTTTCATTGTGTCCCATAAGTTTGGGTATGTTGTGCCTTCATTTTCGTTAATTTCTAAAAAGTCTTTGATTTCTTTCTTTATTTCTTCCTTGACCAAGGTATCATTGAGTAGAGTATTGATCAGTTTCCATGTGTATTTCTGTTGTTTTTGTTGTCATTGAAGACCACTTTTACTCCATAGTGACTTGATAGTGGTCATGAGATTATTTTGATCTCCTTATATTTCTTGAGGTCTGTCTTGTGACCTACTATATGACTGATTTTGGAGAAGGTACCATGAGGTGCTGAGAAAAAGGTATATTCTTTTGCTTTGGTATGAAAAGTTATATATATATATATATATATATATATATATATATATATATATATATATATATATGTTAAATCCAATTGGTCCAGCTTCAATTAGTTTCACTGTCTCCCTGTTTATTTTCTGTTTTCCTGATTGTTTCATTGAGGAGAATGGGGTGTTGAAGTCACCCACAATTATTGTGTTAGGTGCAATGAACTAACCATTGGCTTGTAAAATTGTCTTCCAGCCTTTTACTCTAAGGTAGTTTTTGTCTTTGACACTGAGGTGTGTCCTGTATGCAGCAAAATGTAGGGTCCTGTTTCCTTATCCAGTCCATTAGTCTGTCTTTTTATTGGGGAATTGAGTCCATTGATGTTAAGAGAAATTAAGGTATAGTGGTCATTACTTCCTGTAATTTTTAATGTTATTTTTTATATTTGAGTGGTTATCTTCTTTTGGGTTTGATGAAAAAAGGTTACTATCTTGCTTTTTCCAAGGTGTAGTTTCCCTTCTTGTATTGGAGTTTTCCTCCTGTCAATCTTTGTAAGGCTGAGTTTGTGGAAAGATATTGTGTAAATTTGGTTTTGTCATGCAATACCTTAGTTTCTCCATCTATGGTGATTGAGAGTTTTGGTGGGTATAGTAGTCTTGGCTGACATTTGTGTTCTCTTAGAGTCTGCATGAGATCGGCCCAGGATCTTCTAGCTTTCATACTCTCTGGTGAGAAGTCTGGTGTTGTTCTGATAGGTCTTCCTTTATATGTTACTTGCCCTTTTTTCTCTTACTGCCTTCAATATTCTTTCTTTGTTTAGTACATTTGCGGTTTTGATTATTATGTGACAGGAGGTAGTTCTGCTCTGGTCCAGTCTGTTTGGAGTTCTGTAGGTTTCTTGTATATTTGTGGGCATCTCTCTCTTTAGGTTAGGGAAGTTTGCTTCCATAATTTTGTTGAAGATATTTGCTGGCCCTTTCAGTTGTAAATCTTCATTCTCATCTATACCTATAATTCTTAGGTTTGGTCTTCTCATTGTGCCATGGATTTTCTGGATGCTCTGGGTTACAAGCTTTTTGCATTTTCCATTTTCTTTGACTGTTGAGTCAATGGTTTCTATGGTATCTTCGGCATCTGAGATTCTTTCTTCCATCTCTTATATTCTGTTATTGATATTTGTATCTATGGCCCCTGATTTCTTTCCAAGGTTTTCTATCTCCAAAGTTCTCTCATTTGTGATTTCTTAGTTGTTTCTACTTCTGTTTTTAGATCCAGGATGGTTTTGTTCAGCTCCTTCATTTGTTAGTTTGTGTTTTCCTTTAATTTTGTAAGAGATTTTTTTGTTTCCTCTTTCCTGACTTCTGCCATTTGACTCACTTTTTCCTGCATTTCTTTAAGTTTATTTTTGCATTTCTTCTTTATTGGCTTCTATCTCTTGAGCCTTATTCTCCTGAATTTCTTTAAGTGATTCTTATGTTTCCATTATACCGGTTTCTAACTTATTCGGGTTCTCCTGTATTTCGTTAAGAGATTCATTTATGTCCTTTTTGTGTTCTTCTAGCAGCATCATGACCAGTGATTTTGGATCCAAATCTTGTTTTTCTTGTGTGTTGGGGTAACCAGGACTTGCTGTTATTGGAGAGTTTGGTTCAGACGCTGCCATATTGCCTAGATTTCTGATAGTAATGTTCCTACTTTTGTCTTTTGCCATCTTGTTATCTCTGGTGTTAGTTGGTCTTGTTGTCACTGGTTGGTGTTTGAGCCTTCTGTGAGTCTGTAAGGCTATTTCCACAACACTGGATGGCTGGGTTTCCCTTTACACAGCTTGCTGATGTGCTGCCTTCCTCTTGGGTGCCATTGGAGCCCTAGTGTGCCTTGCCCCAGGTGTCTCTGTGAACCAGGAGATGCCCGTTTGCTCCTTCAAGGGAGTGCTGATGGTGGATGCTGTGGGGACCTTTTCCAAGTGCTGAACACTCTGCCGGGAAGCTGATCCTCCAACCGGGTTGGTGCACACACAGCTAGCCTAGCTGCTCAGGCCCTAAGTCCAGGCAAGACCTGACAGGCTTAGGCCCCAGCAATGTTTGCCTCGGGCTATGTCTACTAACTCATTCTGTCTGGTAACCAAGATGGTGTGGCAAGCACCCTAACAAGTGCTGGGCAGACAACCTCCTGACTGAGCTGGCACACAGATGGCCTACTGAGCTGCCCATGGTCTGGTGCAGGCCAACGCCTATTGGGCTTAGACCCCCTTGCTGTAAGCCTCAGCTTATGTCTGCTAGCTGGCTTGGTCTGTTAGAGCACTCTGGCGTCCCTTAGCCAAGATGGTGGAGCGCATGCTCCCTGCAAGAGCCAGGACAGTCTGCTGGGTATACAGTGTCCTAGCCGGGTTGGCACACAGATGGCCCACCAAGCTGCCCATGGCCTGGGTGCAGGCCAACGCCTGTCCTCGGACTATGTCTGCGCACCTGGGGCTGTCTTATCTCTCTGGCATCCAGGAGCCAAGATGAGGGAGAGCCTCTTGTAACTGGCTGGTGGGAGGCAGAGGTTTAATGTGGCTTCAGTGTGGTGGAAAGCCCTGTAACTCCAACGCCTTTCACAGCTTGGCTGACCGGTGGTGGACAGTGATAGTGGGCACAGGGCCTGCCTGGACCCTGTAGCCTTGCCTCCACTGGTGGTGCCTTTATCTGCTGGATGAGCTGCTGCCGCCGCTGCTGCTGCTGCTGCTGCTGCTGTTGCCGCTGCTGCTGCTGCCGCTGCTGCTGCTGCCGCCGCTGCTGCTGCTGCTGCTGCTGCTACTGCTGCTGCCACTATCTCACACACACCAGAGGCATGAGCTTTGCAGTTTTATGAGGTTCCATTTGTCGATTCTTGGTTTTACAGAATAAATCATTGGTATTCTAATCAGGAAAATTTCCCCTGTGCCCATATGTTCAAAGTTCCTCCCCACTTTCTCCTCTAGAAGCTTCAATGTATCTGGTTGTATGTGAAGGTCCTTGATCCACTTGGGCTTGAGATTTGTACAAGGAGATAAGAATGGTTCAGTTTGCACTTTCTACATGTTGACCTCCAATTGATCCAGCACCATTTGTTAAAAATTTTGTCTTTTTCCCCATGGATGTTTTTAGCTCCTTTGTCAAATATCAAGTGACCATAGGTGTGTGGGCTCATTTCTGGGTCTTACATTCTATTCTATTGCTCTTTCTACCTGTCTCTGTATCAATACCATACAGTTTTTATCACTATTGCTCTGAAGTAGAGCTTGAAGTCAGGGATGGTGATTTCCCCAGGAGATATTTTGTTGTGAAAAATAGTTTTAGGTATCTTGGGTTTTTTTTTTATTCCAAATAAATTTGCAGATTGCTGTTTCTAGTTCTATAAAGAATTGATTTGGGATTTTGATGGGGATTGCATTGAATCTGTAGTTTGCTTTTTGAAAGATGGTCATTTTATCATATTAATCCTGTCAATAAGACCACGGGAGATCTTCCTATCTTGTGAGATCTCAATAGATTTCTTCCTTCAGAGGCTTGAATTTCTTGCCATACAGATCTTTCCCTTCTTTGGTTAGAGTCACACCAAGGCATGTAATATTCTTTATGACTATTGTGAAGGTTGTCATTTCCCTAATTTCTTTCTCAGCTTACTTAGCCTTTGAGTAGAGTAAGGCGACTGATTTGTTTGAGTTAATTTTATATCCAGCCACTTTGCTGAAGTTTTTATCAGCTTTAGGAGTTCTCTGGTGGAATTTTTGGAGTCGCTTAAGTATATGATCATATCATCTGCAAATAATTATATTTTGACTTTTTTCTTTCCAATTTTTATAACTTTGACCTCCTTTTGTTGTCTAATTGCTCCGGATAGGACTTCAAGTAGTACATTGAATAGATAGGGAGAGAGTGAGCAACATTGTCTAGTCCCCATTTTAGTGGGATTGCTTCAAGTTTCTCTCCATTTTGTTTGAAGTTGGCTACTGTTTTGTTGTACATTGCTTTTACTAAGTTTAGATATGAGCCTTGAATTCCTGATCTCTCCATCCTGATTTATCATGAAGGGATGCTCAATTTTATCAAAAGCTTTTTCAGCAACTAATGAAATGACCATGTTGTTTATTTCTTTGAGTTTGTTTATATAGTGGATTACATTGATGGATTTTGTATATTGAAGGATCCCAGCATCCCTAGGATGAACCCTACTTGATCATGGTGAATTATCCTTTTGATACTTTCTTGGATTTGGCTGGCCAGAGTTTTATTGAGTATTTTTGCATGAATATGTGTGAGGAAAATTGGTCTGAAATTTGCTTTTGTTGTTTGGTCTTTGTTTGGTTTAGGTATAAGCATTATTGTGGCTTCATAGAATGAATAGTATAGTGTTCCTTCTGTTTCTATTTTCTGAAATACTTTGAAGAATATAGGTATTAGCTCTTCTTTGATGATCTGATAGCATTTCTCACTAATCCCATCTCTCCTGAGCTTTTTGTTGCTGTTGTTGTTGTTGGGATACTATTAATGAAAGCTTCTATTTCCTCAGGACTTTTGGGTTTATTTAGATGGCTTATCTGATCCTGTTTTAACATTGGCACTTGGTATGTGTCTAAAAAAATTTCCATTTCTTCCAGATTTTTTCAATTTTGTTGAATATAGGCTCTTATATTAGGATATGAGGATTTTTTGAATTTCTACTGTTTCTGTTGTTATGTCTCCCTTTCCATTTCTGATTTTATTAATTGGGATAGTGCCTCTCTGTCCTCTGGTTTGTCTATCTAAGGTTTTATCTATCTTGTTGATTTTCTCAAAGAACCAGCTCTTGCTTTTGTTGATTCTTTGTATAGTTCTTTTTGTTTCTCTTTGGTTGATTTTGTCTCTGCATTTGATTACTTTCTGCCATCTACTCCTCTTGGGTGTATTTGCTTGTTTTTGTTCTAGAGCTTTCAGTTGTATTGTCAAGCTGGTAGTGTAAGCTCTCTCCATTTTCTTTTTGGAGGCACTTACAGCTATGTGTTTTCCTCTTGTACTGCTTTCATTGTGTCCCATAAGTTTTGGTATGATGTGCCTTCATTTTCATTAAATTCTAAAAAGTCTTTAATATCTTTGTTTATTTCTTCCTTGACCAAGTCATCATTGAGTAGAGCATTGTTCAACATCCATTTGAATGTGTATTTTCTGTTATTTTTTAACTTAATACCAGCCTTAGACTGTGGTGATCTGATAGAGTACATGGAATTATTTAAATATTTCTGTACTTGTTAAGGTCTCTTTAGTGACCAATTATATGGTTAATTATGGAGAGGGTACCATGAGGTGGTGACAAGAAGAGGGTATATTCTTTTCCTTTAGGATGGAATGTTCTATAAATACCTGTTAGATTCATTTGATCCATAACTTCAGTTAGTTTCACTGTGTTTCTGTTTAGTTTGTGTTTCCTTGATTCCCATTGCTGAGAGTGGGGTATTGAAGTCTCCCATTATTATCGTGTGGGGTGAAATGTATGTTTTGAGCTTTAGTAAAGTTTCTTTTATGAGTGTGGGTGCCCTTGCTTTTGGAGCATAGATGTTCAGAATTGAGAGTTCATCTAAGTGTACTTTTCCTTTGACCAGTATGAAGTGTCCTGCCTATCCTTTTTCATAACTTTTGGATGAAAGTTGATTTTATCTCACATAAGAATGGCCACTCTGGATTTACTGCCTGCCGGGGACAGAAAAGGATCACTAGGTACTGTACCACCCTGAGCTTTAGATTTCTGGTGGTGCAAACCGCCAGGGATCTGCCTGCACTCAGGAACTGAGAACGTAGGTGGGTCTTGTCTGCCAGCCTGCAGGTCTTGGGGCCCGTGTCCTGCCCAGGGAGCTGCGGAAGGGGAGAAGCCCCGTGACCATATTTGCTGCCTGCCAGGGACTAAAAAGGATCACTAGGTACTTTACCACCCTGAGCTTTAGATTTCTGGTGGTGGAAACCGCCAGGGGTCTGCCTGCACTCAGGAACTGAGCACATAGGCAGGTTTTGTCTGCCAGTCTGCCGGGCTTGGGGCCCGTGTCCTGCCCAGGGAGCTTGGAAGGAGAGAAGCCCCACGGCCATTTTTGCTGCCTGCCTGGGACAGAAAAGGATCACTAGGTACTGTGTCACCCTGAGCTTTAGATTTCTGGTGGTGCAAACTGCCAGGGGTCTGCCTGCACTCAGGAACTAAGTACATAGGCGGTTCAACTGCAAGCCAGTCCATCGCAGGTCCTGTGTCCTATGTGAGAATCAACAGAGGGAGTGACCCCCACCACAACATCTTCGCTCCATAATAGAGCAGACAGAGAACACCTGGTTAACCTTGACAACCTAAGTATAACATTGCTTGTTGCAAGACAGAGAAGGGCTCCAAAGGCACAAAACAGGAAGGGAGTATATCAGCAATCTGTGCCAGAAGAAACCCAGTCATCCAGTGTTACAGAGATAACCTTAAAGATCCACAGTAGGTTGAAGCACCAGCCAGTGACAATAAGGCCATTTAACACAGGGGAGAACCAGATGGCTAAAGGCAAACGTAGGAATGTTACTAACAGAAACCAAGGCATTATGGCAGCATCTAAACCCAATTCTCCAACATTAGCAAGTCCTGGATACACCAACACACCAGAAAAACAAGATTTGGATTTAAAATCACTGGTCATGATGCTGGTACAGGAACACATGAAGGACATACTTAAAGAAATTGAGGAGAAAATGGATCAAAAATTAGAAGCCCTTACAAGGGAAACACAAAAATCACTGAAAGAAATTCAGGAGAATACAAAAGCCAAGAAGGAGGAAATGCAAAAATCACTTAAAGAAATAAAGGAGAACCTTGATCAACAGGCAGAAGTCATGAAAGAGGAAACACAAAAATCTCTTAAAGAGCTATGAGTTTTCCTCTTAGCACTGCTTTCATTGTGTCCCATAGATTTGTGTATGTTGTGCCTTCATTTTCATTAATTTCTAAGAAATCTTTGATTTCTTTCTTTATTTCTTCCTTGACCAAGGTATCATTGAGTATTGTTCAGTTTCCATGTGTATGTGGGATTTCTGTTGTTTTTACTGTTACTAAAGACCACCTTTACTCCATAGTGATCTGATAGGAGGCATGGGATTATTTCAATCTTCTTATATTTGTTGAGGTCTGTCGTGTGACCAACTATATGATCTCTTTTGGAGAAGGTACCATGAGGTGCTGAGAAAAAGGTATATTCTTTTGCTTTGGGATGAAAAGTTCTATATATATCTGGTAACTCCAATTAGTTCAAAGTTTCAATTAGTTTAATTGTCTCCCTGTTTAGTTTCTGTTTTCCTGTTTGGTCCATTGGTGAGAGTGGAGTGTTGAAGTCACCCACAATTATTGTGTTAGGTGCAATGTGTATCTTTTTTCCACTGGATGCTTTCAGCTTCTTTGTAGAAGATCAAGTGACCATAGGTGTGTTGGTTCATTTCTGGGTCTTCAATCCTATTCCATTGATCCACTTGCCCAACATTGTACCCCTGAGATTTCACCTCACACCAGTTAATGGCTAAGGTCAAAAACTCAGGAGACAGCAAGTGTTGGCGAGGATGTGGAGAAAGAGGAACACTCCTCTACTGCTGGTGGGATTGCAAGATGGTGCAACCACTTTGGAAATCAGTCTGGCGGTTCCTCAGAAAACTGGGCATGTCACTTCCTGAGGACCCTGTTATACCATTCCTGGGCATATATCCAGAGGATTCTTCAGCATGCAATAAGGACACATGCTCCACTATGTTCATAGCAGCCCTATTTGTAGTAGCCAGAAGCTGGAAAGAACCTAGGTGTCCTTCAACGGAGGAATGGATACAAAAAATGTGGTATATTTACACAATGGAGTAGTATTCGGCCATTAGAAACAATGAATTCATAAAATTCTTAGACAAATGGATGGAGCTAGAGAACATCATACTAAGTGAGGTAACACAGTCTCAAAAGATCAATCATGGTATGCACTCACTGATAAGTGGATATTAGCCTAGAAATTTTGAATACCCAGGACATAATCCACAAATTAAATGATGTCCAAAAAGAATGGAGGAGTGGCCCCTGGTTCTGGAAAGACTCAGTGCAAGAGTGTAGGGGAATTCCAGAACAGGGAAATGGGAAGGGGTGGATGGAAGAATGGGGGGACGGAAGAGGGCTTATGGGACTTGCGGGGAGTGGGGACCCAGAAAAGGGGAAATCATTTGAAATGTAAATAAAAATATATCAATAAAAAAAAGAATGGTCACTCTGGCTTGTTTCTTGCACTGTCCCCTCACTGTCCTGCACTATCCTGCATTGTCCCTGCTCTGTCCCCAAACTGTCCTGCACTGTCCTGCATTGTCCCTGCACTGTTCCTACACTGTACCTCACTATCCTGTACTGTGCCTGCACTGTTCCTATACTGTCTACACGCTGTCCCTGCACTGTCCTGAACTGTTCTGTACTTTCCCCCACACTGTCCTGCACTGTCCCCACACTGTAATTGCACTGTCCCTGCACTGTCCTGCACTGTCCCCACCCTGTCCTGCACTGTCCCCACCCTGTCTTGCACTGTCCTGCACTGATACCACACTGTCAATACACTGTTCCTGCACTGTCCCCACACTGTCCTGCACGCTCCTTCTCTGTCCCTGCACTGTCCCCACACTGGCATGCACTGGCCTGCACTGTCCCCACACTATCCCTGCAGTGTCCCCACACTGGTATGCACTGTCCCCATACTGTCCCTGCACTGTCCCTGCACTATCCCCATGCTCTCACTGCACTGTTCCTTCTCTGCCTCCATACTGTCCAGCACTGTCCTGTACTGTCCACACTCTGTCCATATATTGTTCATGCACTGCACCCACACTGTTCTGCACTGTCGTGCATTGTTCCTGTACTATCCCCACACTGTCCTGCACTGTCTCTGCATTGTCCTGCACTGTCTCTGCATTGTCCTACACTGTCTTTGCATTGATCTGTGCTGTCCCTGCACTGTCGCCACACTGTCCCCCACTGCCTCTGCACTATACTGCACTGTCCCCACCGTGTCCCAGCACTGTCCCCGCACAATCTCTGCCCTGTCCTGCACTGTCTCTGCACTTTCCTGCACTGTCCCAGCACTGTCTACATGGTCTTCCACATCAGCTCTCTGGTACAGACCACAGACCTCAACACAGTCCTCTGTTGCTACATGCACCACAGACCCCATCAAATTCCTTTGTGACAGCACAGGCCAAGGTTATAAACATAGTCTTAGATAGCAGCACAGGACACTCACATCAACAACCCCTAGCCCCACCCAAGTAACATGGCATCAGGCAGCAGTACATACCAGGAACATCTACATGGCCCTCAGTGGAAGTAGGGGTCTTGGATATTACAACAGGACCTTGCTGCATTTGGACCATGGACTTGGACGTGACCCTCACTGGCAGCAGGGACCATGGAAATTATCAAAGCCTCTGGAGGTGGACATCTAAATAGTCTTCAGGATAGAGACATCAACATGACTCCCAGGTGCTGTAAGACCATTGGCATTTACATAAACCTTGAGCTTCAACAGGGTCTGGGGAAGCAGACCACAGATATCAAAATAGCCTTCAGTGACAGCACAGAACAGAAACATCTTTTAAGGAGGTTAGATCCAGACAATGAATTATTCTTCATCTTGGATATTTGTTTGTTGCTTAGAACCAGGGCAATCAAGCGTCTGGGTAATGTGTTGAGGGCTGAACCAGAGTGCAAGCTCCAGGCTTTCTCTCATACCTGTCACCACTTTCTAGCCTCTTGTTCCACCTCTCTCTACTGTTCACTGTTCCATTCCTTTAACTTTCCCACCTCTCTATTTAATATTTGTTCACTGTGGTAGCATTGGAAACTGGAGTGTGTCATATAACATGTCATATATATGACATAAACACACATATACCTATATATGTACATTCATAAATATATACATACAT
The DNA here is from genome assembly GCF_947179515.1 of Apodemus sylvaticus. Lineage (NCBI taxonomy): Eukaryota > Metazoa > Chordata > Mammalia > Rodentia > Muridae > Apodemus > Apodemus sylvaticus. The sequence continues at coordinate 57,550,769 of NC_067475.1, forward strand.
ACAATCACACACACACACAGAGAGAGAGAGAGATAGAGAGACAGAGAGAGAGACAGAGAGAGAGGGAAAGAGAGAGAGAGAGAGAGAGAGAGAGAGAGAGAGAGAGGATAACATGGACAGATTTTGTGTCAGTTCCTGGCTGTGGCACAGCTCTCTGCTGTCAATGTGATGTCTGCCTACTCTAGACTGACCATGCTTGACCTTTATACTGTAACACTGCTGCTCCATTCTTTCTCTCTCCTAGCTGCAACAGCTCCATGTTAGTAACTGGTTGGCCTTTGGGCCTAGGGCTGGCCCTATTTATCAATGACCTGTTTCTGTGGGAGCCTCAGTCTGGGACACATCTCCCTGTGTTTCGTGCCAGTAGCCCCATGGCTCATCAAGAATGACTTGTGCTTGTAGTCTGTATATAGATTTATAATTCTCTGGCATATTTTCTTCCAATTTTGTGACTCCACATTTTAAAAGTATCTTCTCATTAGGCCTGCTTTCCACCCACTTAGTTGTTTTTGAACTATTGCTGACCCAGAATATTGCTTTTCTGCTTCTGTATCACCCCTCAGAGCCTCCTTGTGGTTCTCAGATTCCTTGGATCTCTGTGGCTTCCACTGCCACTTTTTTGTTTCATTTATTTACATTCCAAATGTTGCCCCCTTCTTATCCCCCCCTGCAAGAATTCTTCACCCCATCCTCCATTCCCATTGCCTCTGAGAGAGTGCTCCCCATCTTCACAGTTGCACACCCAAAGCTCAACTTGTTCCCACCTCTGCTTTCCCTGGGGCATCAAGTCTCTCTAGAATTGGGCAATCCACTTTCACTGAGGCCAGACAAGGCAGTCTTCTACTACCTATGAGCCAGAGGACCATGTAGCAGCCCATGTATGTTCTTTGGTTGGTGACTTAGTCTCTGTGAACTCTGAGGAGTCTGAGTTAGTGGATACTATCATTCTTCTTATGGGGTTGCAATTCCATTCAGCTCTTTAGTCCTTCCCCAAACTCTTCCATCTGGATTTCCACTGACACTTTTGTGAATTCCTAAAAAAATACTTTTATTAAAAGAAAAATTTTAACTGAAATTCTCCATGTTTGTAGATTATATTCCCAAAAGACATAGGTTAAATGAACAAAAATCCCAGTGCTAACCATGGGATATTTCCTATGGTTGTTAATCAGGAAGGCCTTGTTGTCACATAAATATACTAACATATCATCTACAAATAGTGATATCATTACGTCCTCCTCCTCAATTTGTATCCCTTTGATGATCATTTATTGTCTCTTTGCTCTGGCTAGAACTTCAAGTAGTATAGTGTATAGGTAGGGAGAGAGTGGGTTTCCTTGTCTTGTTCCTGATTTTGATGAATTTCTCTCCATTTAGTTTGATATTGACTGCTGGTATGCTATATAGAGCTTATCATATTTAGGTCTGAACCTTGAATTCTTGATCTCTTCAATACTTTCAGTATGGGGGTGTTGAATTTTGCCAAAGGCTTTTGAAGCATCTAATGGAAAGATCATGTGTTTTTTCATTGATTTTTTTTTTATATATAGTGGATTACGTTGATGGATATCTGTTTATTGAACTATCTCTACATTCCTAGGATGAAGCCTACTTGATCAAGATGAATGATCATTTTGATGTGTTCTTGGATTCATTTTGATAGGATTTTATTGAGTACTTTGAATTGATATTCATAACGGACATTGATCTGAAGTTCTCTTTCTTTTGTCGGTCTTTTTGTGGTTTAGGTATAAACATTACAGTGACTTCATAGAAAGAATAGGATAGTACTACATCTGTTTCTGTTTTATGGAACATTTTCAGAAATATGTTCTTCTTTGAAGTTCTGTAGAATTCTGCCCTAAAACCATCTGGAATTGGGTGTTTTGTGGTTGGGGGACTCATAACGGTTGCTTATATTTCTGTGGGGTTTAGGGGCTGTTTATATGGTTCATCTGGTCTGAATATCTTACCAAACTGAATCCTCAAAGTTAGAGTCAAAGAAAAGTATTCCATAGTTGTGCTGCTATCATGGGATTCTGATCAATAGTGCCACAAATGGTTTAACTTTAGTACATGGTATCTCTCTTGAAAAATCACCCATTTCATCTATATTTTCCAGTTTTTTTGAATATTGACTTTTGTTATTTTTTAATTTCTTCATTTTCTGTTCTTATGACTTCATTTTCATTACTGATTTGTTTCTTTGGATATTGTCTCTGTGCCCTCCAATTAGTTTGACTAAGTGTTTGACCATCTTGTTGATTTTCTCAAAGAACCTTCTCCTAGTTTTGTGATTCTTTATATAGTTCTCTTTGTTTCTACTTAGTTGATTTCTGCCCTGAGTTTTATCACTTCCTATATGGAAACTTGCCACTTCTGAAAGCTTTTTACTGTGTACCTTGGGCTGGGTTTACAGGCCATGTAATCTGTGTTAAGCACTTTTAGTGAGTAACTGCTTTCCCAGGAATTGGGAGTGGGCATGGGGACAACAGTTCTGTATAAGGGTAATGTGTGTTACTATCCACTGAAAACAACAAAATGTCTTTTGTGGTACTATTGACCAGAATCCTATGATAGCAGCACAACTATGAAATATTTTTCTTTGACTCAAGCTTTGAGGATTAAGTTTGGTAAGATATTCAGTGGTGAACATTTTCCTGGGCCCTGAAAACTCCTTTGGTTCTTTCAAGGGCATGCATTTTCAACTAGAGTTTTAAAATTAAAAGGTTGACCTAAGCATTAGGTTTTTAATTTTTGTAATTAAATGAAATTCATCTCTATGTATCAGACGTCAGCTTTGCATAGGCTAGGGGAACAGAAGGGAGGCTATAAGTAAGTGTAATAGTGGCACCTGCTGGAGTCTTTTCTATTGGCATGAGAGTGGACCCCTGCGAAGGAAATGTGTGAATATTTGAGAAAGGTTATCAAAACTTCAGTGGAACCATCTCTAGCCTAGTGGCAACTCTCTGGATACAGTATGGTGATCCTAGACCTGGAAGAGCAGAAGCTTGGTTTCTTTATTTTATTTTATTTTTTTTTCATTTTGAGACAAGGTCTCATTTCATTATTTTATTTTTCTCTAATACAATACATCCTGACTGCAGTACCAAGAGTTTATTGCCTAGTGAATCATCATTAGGAGAGTTTTCTCCAGAAGGTGATTGGAGCACATGCAGAGATCCACAGTCAAACTCACACAGAGAGAGAGAGAGCTCACATAGGATCCCCAATGGGTTCCTGTCCTTGGAGCTTGGGAAACTTAGAAGAAGTGAGTGAAGAATTGTAGGATCCAGAAGGAAAAAGGACACCAGGAGATGGTAGCCCACTTAATGTTTAATTTTTTTTTTTACAAAAATTCATTGTTGATTTTTGACTCAGCTGTAGTATTTAGACAATTTATCTTTTATGTAATTACTGGTAGTTCCCCCCTAAACCATCATAATGTCAGTGACAGAGCTTACACTAGACATTTCATAAGTGCTATGCCCAGAATGTCTTCTTATCTATTAGTTCAGACTAGAGTTTGAAGGTTATATATCTCACCACTACCTACCCAATGCAGAGATGATTGGTTTACCAAATCCTCCCATCCTGCTGCTCTCACCCATATCTCTCAAATTTTTGTATACTGTATTTTCTGACTCCCGTATTCTCCTTTCTACTGCCATGCCATAGGAGTTTTACTATTTTCACCCTTCACTTTCTTTGAGATTTCCCTTACAGCAACGCATTCACACTTCACTTTTAGCCTCACATGCCTTATACCTTTGACTTGTGAAGAGTAAAAGCAAAGATCAGCAGTTAGTTGTAAACAGGTCATCTGTGTGGTCATTATTTTACAATGAGATAGTCCTTTTAGTTATGTATGGTTGGCCTTTTATTTAGATTTTTTTGGAAGATGTCTTTTTTTAATATTTTTATTTTCTATATTCTTTGTTTACATTCCAAATGATTTCCCCTTTCCCGGATCCCCCCTCCCCATATGTCCCATAAACCTTCTTCTCTCCATACCTTCTCCAATAACCTCCCTCCTTTTTCTCTGTCCTTATATTCCCTTCCCATGCTAGATCAATCCTTTCCCATAAATCAAATTTTAAGTCCACTGTGGTTTAGATATTTGAGAAATATTATTTATTTATTTATTAATTAATTCATTTATTTATTTACTTATTTATTTTCATATTATACCATACCAACCCCAGTAGAATCTGTGTGACAATTTCCACAGACTGAGGTGAAAACTTCACAAGAAAGAGGCCTACTGGAACAGGTTGTGGAACTTTTGACCAGAGCAATATATTGAACCATAGTTCTCATGGCAATTTATTTGTTTCATTTTCTTTTATTCCTTTTCTTATTTATGGCATGTTCCTGATAGCCTAGCAGAAGGTCTTAAGCAAGAAAAATGGCTAAGAAACCATCTCTTGATATGGGGTCACTAGCCATGACCTTATCTCTGATCAAACCAGCACTTTGCTTCATAAATCATTTGCAAAAATTACATAATAGTATTATGATACATAAAAACTTTTCAAAGGAATAGAGTTTAATATGCTTACATGTGTGTCATCAGAAGTGGGTTTTGGTATATGGTAAAGAAATCATTAAATAACAAGAATTAAAATAGTTTAAGTTTATGCTTTGAAGATTTACAAAAAAATCAGGCACTAGATGTTAAATGATAATTCATATTACAAATTTATTTATTTATTTATTTTCTTTTTTATTGGATATTTGTTTTATCTACATTTCAAATGGTACCCCTGTTCTGCATTACCCCTGCCAAAACCCCCTATCCCATCCCCCCTTCCCATTTCTCAGCTCCCTAACCACCAATTACTTAACATGCATTTCAATATTCTAGACAATTGAGCCTTCACAGGACCAATGGCCTCTCCTCTCATTGATGTTTGAAATGGCTGTCCTTGGCTATATATGTAGGTGGAGCCATAGGTCACTTCGTGGGTCCTCTTTGGTTGGTGGTTTAGTCCTTAATAGCTCTGGGAGTGCTGGTTGGTACATATTATATTTCCTCCTGCAGGCTTATTCAGCTCCTTGGGTCCTTTCTCTAGCCGATCCCTTGGGCACCCTTTGATCATTCAGTTTTTGGATGTGAGCCATGGGTATTTAGCTCCACTTTCCAAAAATTGTCAAAGTATCCACACTTTGGTCTTCATTCTTCTCTCGATTCATGTGTTCTGTGAGTTATATCTTGTGTATTTTGCGGTTTTGGGCTAATATCCATGTAACAGTGAGTGCATACCATGTGTGTTCTGTTGTGACTGGGTTAACTCACTCAGGATGATATTTTCTAGCTCCTTCCATCTGCCTAACAATTTCATGAATTCATTGTATTTAATAGCTGAGTAGTACTCCATTGTGTAAATGTACCAACTTTTCGGTATCCACTCCTCTGTTGAGGGACATCTGGCCCCTTTCCAGCTTCTGGCTATTATGAATAAGGCTGCTATGAATATATTGGAGCATGTGTCCTTATATCATGTTGTAGCATCTTCTGGGTATATGCCTAGGAGTGATATAACATGGTCCTCAGTTAGTGCTATGTCAAGTTTTCTGAGGCATCTCCAAACTGATTTCCACAGTGGTTTTAAAAGCTTTCAATCCCACCAGGCATAGAGGAGTGTTCCTTTTTATCCACATCCTTTCCAGTATTTGTGGTTCCCTGAGTTTTTGAACTTGGCTATTCTGACAGGTGTAGGGTAGAATCTCAGGGTTGTTTAAATTTTCATTTCCCTGATGATTAAGGATGTTGAACATTTCTTTAGGTGTTTCTCAGCCATCTGGGATTCCTCAGTTGCAATTTCTTTTTTTAGTTCTGTACCTCACTTTTAATAGAGTTATTTGGTTCTTTGGAGTCTATCTTCTTGATTTCTTTGGATATATCAGTATTAGCCCTCTATTGGACGGATGATTGGTAAAGGGTTTTTCCCAATCTGTTGGTGGCCATTTTGTCCTACTGACAGTGTTCTTTGCCTTAAAAAAGCTTTTCCATTTTATGAGGTCCCACTTGATAATTATTGATCTTAAAGCATAAGCTATTGGTGTTTTCTTTAGGAAAATTTCCCTCTGTTCTAGGTTTTTTCTAACTTTCTCTTCTAATATATTCAGTGTATTTGGTTTTATGTGGATGTCCTTGAACCACGTGGACTTGAGCTTTGTACAAGGAGATAGAAATGGTTTCATTTGTATTCCTCTGCATTCAGACTGCCAATGGAACCAGCACCATTTGTTGGAAGTACTGTCTTTTTTCACCCCCACTGGATGGTTTAAATTCTGTATCAAAGATCAAGTGACCACAAGTGGTTGGGCTCTTTTCTGCATCTTTGATTCTATTCCATTGAACTATTTGCCTGTCTCTGTATGAATACCATTCAGTTTTTTTCACAATTTCTCTGTAGTATAGGTTGAGGTCAGCAATAATGATTCCCTCAGAAGATATTTTATTGTTTTGAATAGTTTTAGCTATCATGGGAATTTTTTTATTCCAAATGAATTTGAGAATTCTGCTTCCTAACTCTATGAAGAATTAAGTGGTAATTTTGATGGAGATTGCACTGCATCTTTAGATTCCTTTTGGCAAGTTGGCTGTTTTTATTATATTAATTGTAAGTAGCCATGAGCATGGAAAATCCTTCCAATTTCTGAAATATTTTTTCAATTTCTTTCTTCAGAGATTTGAATTTCTTGTCCTAGAGATCTTTCCCTTGCTTGGGGAGAGTTACATCATAGCATTTATGTGATTTATGACTATTTTGAATGGTATTATTTCTTTCTCTATCCTTTTCTATTTTGAGCAGAGGAAGGCTACTGATTGCTTAGAGTTAAATTCACATCCAGCTACCTTGGTGACATTGTTTATCAGCTGTAGAAGTTCTCTGGTGGATTTTTTGTGGTCACATAAATATACTATCATATCATCTACAAATAGTGATATCTTTACTTCCTCCTTCTCAATTTGTATCCCTTTGACCACTATTTGTTTCCCCTTTGTGCTGGCTAGAAATTCAAGTAGTTTAGTGAATAGGTAGGGAGAGAGTGGGCCTCCTTGTCTTGTCACTGATTTTGATGGTATTGTTTGAGTTTCTCTCCATTTAGTTTGATTTTGGCTACTGGTTTCCTGTGTACTGCTTATTATATTTAGGTCTGAACCTTGAATTCCTGTTCTCTCCAATAATTTGAGTATGAGGGGTGTTGTATTTTGCCAAAAACTTTTTCAGCATTTAATAAGATGATCATGTGTTTCTCCTTAGCTTATTTTATATAGTGGATTACACTGATGGATTTCTGTATATTGAACCATCTCTGCACTCCTGGGTAAAACCTACTTGATCATGATGATCAATTTGATGTGTTCTTAGATTCAGTTTGAGAAAATTTTGAGTATTTTGGATTGATATTCATAAGGGACATTGATCTGAAGTTCTCTTACTTTTGTGGGTCTTTCTGTGGCTTAGGTATAAGCATTACAGTGACTTCACAGAAAGAATAGGATAGTATTATATCTGTTTCTGTTTTATGGAACATTTTTAGAAATATATTCTTCTTTGAAGTTCTGTAGAATTCTGCCCTAAAACCATCCAGTATTGGGTGTTTTGTGGTTGGGGGACTTGAAACGATTGCTTATATTTCCGTAGGGTTTAGGGGCTCTTTCTATGGTTTATCTGGTCTGGATTTAACTTTAGTACATGGTATCTGTCTTGAAAAATCGCCCATTTTATCTATATTTTCCAGTTTTTTGAATATTGACTTTTGTTATTTTTTAATTTCTTCATTTTCTGTTCTTATGACTTCATTTTCATTACTGATTTGTTTATTTGGATATTGTCTCTGTGCCCTCTAATTAGTTTGGCTAAGTGTTTGACCATCTTGTTGATTTTCTCAAAGAACCGTCTCCTAGTTTTGTCATTCTTTGTATAGTTCTCTTTGTTTCTACTTGGTTGATTTCTGCCCTGAGTTTTATCACTTCCTATATGGAAACTTGCCACTTCTGAAAGTTTTTACTGTGTCCCTTGGGCTGGGTTTACAGGCCATGTAATCTGTGTTCAGCACTTTTAGTGAGTAACTGCTTTCCAGGGAATTGAGAGTGGATATGGATACAAAAGTTCTGGGTAAGAGTAATGTGTGTTACTACCTATTGAGAAACAACAAAATGTCTTTTGTGGCACTATTGATCAGAATCCTATGATAGCAGAACAACTATGAAGTACTTGTCTTTGACTCTAGCTTTGAGGATTCAGCTTGGTAAGATATTCACTTGTGAACATTTTCCTGCACCCAGAAGACTGCTTTGCCTCTTTCAAGGCCATGCACTCTTATCTACAGATTTAAAAATAAAAGGGTGAAACAGGACCCAACATTTTGCTGCATATAAGAAAACTACCTCAGTGACAAGGACAGTCACTATTTTTGACTATTTAAGAGTCAAAAGTTAGAGAACAATTTTCAAAGCAAATGGTAACAAGAAACAAGCTGGAGTGGCAATTCTTATATAGGATAAAATTGACTTTCAACCAAAAGTTGTCAAAAAAGATAAGGATGGACACTTCATACTGATCAAAGGAAAAGTCTACCAAGATGAACTTTCAATTCTGAACATCTATGGTCTGAACAGAGGGCACCCACATTCATAAAATAAACTTTAATGAAGTTCAAAGCACACATTGAACCCCTCACAATAATAGTGGGAGACTTCAACACCCCACTCTCAAAAAATGGACAAATCATGGAATCAGAAACTAAACAGAGATACAGGAAACTAACTGAAGTTATGGCCCAAATGGATCTAACAGATATTTATAGAACATTCCACCCTAAAGGAAAAGAATATACCTTCTTTTCAACACCTCATGGTACCTTCTCAAAAACGAACCAGATAATTGGTCACAAAATGGGCCTCAACAGATACAGAAATATTGAAATTATTCCATGCACCTTATCAGATCACCACGGCCTAAGGCTGGTCTTAAGCTCTAACAAACAAAGAAATAAAAAAAACCAAAAACAAAACAAAAACCAATGGAAAACACACATACAGGTGGACTTTGAACAATGCTCTTCTCAGTGATAGCTTGATCAAGGAAGAAATAAAGAAAGAAATTAAAGACTTTTTAAAATTTAATGAAAATGAAGACACATTATACCAAATTTTATGGGACACAATTAAAGCAGTGTTAAGAGGAAAACTCCTAGATCTGAGTGCCTCCAAAAATAGAATGGAGAGAGCTTACACTAACAGCTTGACAGTGCACTTGAAAGCTCTAGAACAAAAAAAGAAGCAAGTACCACCAAGAGAAGTAGACAGCAGGAAATAATCAAACTGAGGTCCGAAATCAACCAAACAGAAGCAAAAAGAACTATACAAAAAATCAACAAAGCAAGGAGCTGATTCTTTGACAAAATCAACAAGATAGACAGACCCATAGCCAGACTAACCAGAGGGCACAGAGACAGTATCCAAATTAGTAAAATCAAAAATGAAAAGAGAGACATAAGAGAAACTGTGGAAATTCAAAATATCACCAGATCCTACCTCAAGAGTTTATGCTCAACAATGCTTGAAAATCTGGAAGAAATGGACAACTTTCTAGATACATAGCAGGTTTCAACGTTTAAACGGGATCAGATAAACCATCTAAATAGTCCCATAAGTCCTGAAGAAATAGAATCATTCATTAATAATTTCTCTTCAAAAAAATCTCAGGACCAGATGGGTTTAGAAGGCAATTCTGTAAAAGCTTCAAAGAAAAGTTAATACCAATACTCTTCAAATTATTCCATGAAATAGAAACTCAAGGAATACTACCCAAATCATTCTATGAAGCCAGAATACTGCTTATTCCTAAACCAAACAAAGACCAAACAAGGATGTAGAACTTCAGACCAATCTCCCTCATGAGCATGGATGTAAAAATACTGAACAAAATCCTGGCCAACTGAATCCATCAAAACGATAAATCACCACTATCAGATAGACTTCACCCCAGGAATGAAGGGTTGGTTCAATACACAGAAATCTGTCAATGTAATCCACTACTAAAACAAACTAAAGGGAAAAAAACACATGATTATTTCATTAGATGCTGAAAAGGCTTTTGACAAAATCCAACATCCCTTCATGATAAAAGTCTTGGAGAGATCCAGAATTAAAGGCCTATACATAAACACAGTGAAAGCAGTGTACTGCAAACTGGTAGCCAACATCAAGTTAAATGGAGAGAAATTTGAAGCAATAACACTAAAATCGGAGACAAGACAAGGCTGTCCATTCTCTATCTATCAATATACACTTGAAGTCCTAGTCAGAGCAATCAGGCAACAAAAGGAGGTCAGAGGTATACAAATTGGAAAGGAAGAAGGCAAAATATCACTATTTGCAGAAGATATGATAGTATACTTAAGGACCCCAAGACTTCCACCAGAGAACTCCTAAAACTGATAAACAACTTCAGCAAAGTGGCTGAATATTAATTCAAGCAAATCAGTAGCTTTCCTCTACTCAAAGATAAACAAGATGAGAAAGAAATTAGGGAAATGACACCCTTCACAATATTCCCAAATGATATTTCATGCAAAGGTGTGACCTTAATGAAGCATGTGAAAGATCTGTATGGCAGGAACTTCAAGCCTCTGAAGAAAGAAATTGAAAAAGGTCTCAGAAGATAAAAAAAAAAAAAAAAAAAAAAAAAAACTCCCATATTCATGGATTGACAGGATCAATATAGTAAAAATGGTGATCTTTCCAGAAGCAATGTACAGATTCAATGCACTCTCCATCAAAATTCCAAATCAAATCTTCATAGATCTATAAAGAGCAATTCTCAAATTCATCTAGAATAACAAAATACCCAGGGTAGCAAAAACTATTCTCCACAACAAAAGGTATTCTGGGGGAATCACCATCCCTGACCTCAAGGATTGCTGCTAGAGAGTAATAGTGAAAAAACTGCTTGGAATTGGTATGCAAATAGGCCGGAAGATCAATGGAATAGAATGACCCAGAAAAGAGCCCACACACATAAGATCACTTGATATTTGACAAAGGAGCTAAAAGCATCCAGTGGAAAAAAAGACAGCATTTTTAACAAATGTTGCTGGACCAGAAAATGCAAATCAACCCATTCATTTTTTTGTTTATTTTCTATAGTCTTTGTTTACATTCCAAATGATTTTCCCTTTCCTGGTTCACCCCTCTCCATAAGTCCCATAAGCCCTCTTCCCTCTGCCCATTACACAATCCAACCCCTCCCATTTCTCTGTCATGGTAATCCCCTACAATGCTGCATCAAGCCTTTCCAGGACCAGGGTTCTCTCCTTCCTTCTTCTTGGGAATGATTGATATGTGAGTTGTGTCTTGGGAATTCAGACCCATTCTTACCTCCTTGTACAAAGCTCAAGTCAAAATGGATCAAGGATCTACACATAAAAGAAGACACAATGAAGCTTACAGAGGAGAAAGTGGGGATGAATCTTGAACACATGGGCACAGGGGAAAAGTTCCTTAACGGAACACCAATGGCTTATGGTTTAAGACCAACAATCAACAGATGGGACCTCATAAAACTGCAAAGCTTCTGTAAGACAAAGGACATGGTCAATAGGACAAAGCAGTAACCAACAAATTTCAAAAAGATCTTTACTAACACTACATGTAATAGAGGCCTAATATCCAATGTATACAATGAACTCAAGAAGTTAGACTTTAGAGTTTTTGACCTTAGCCATTCTGACTGGTGTAAGGTGAAATCTCAGGGTTGTTTTGATCTGCATTTCCCTAATGACTAATGATGTTGAGCACTTAAGGTGCCTCTCGGCCATCCGAATTTCTTCAGGTAAAAATTCTTTGTTAATATCTGTACCCCATTTTTAATAGGGTTATTTGGTTCCCTGGGGTCTAACTTCTTGAGTTCTTTGTATATATTGGATATTAGCCCTCTATCAGATGTGGGGTTGGTGAATATCCATTCCCAATTTGATGGTTGCCATTTTTTCCTTTTAACAGTGTCCTTTGCCTTACAGAAACATTGTAATTTTATGAGGTCCCATTTGTCAATTCTTGATCTCAAAGCATAAGCTATTGGTGATCTGTTCAGGAACTTTTCCCCTGTGCCCATGTCCTCAAGGGTCTTCCCCAGTTTACTTTCTATTAGTTTCAGTGTGTCTGGTTTTACATGGAGGTCCTTGATCCACTTGGAGTGAAGTTTAGTACATAGAGATAAGAATGGATCAATTTGCATTCTTCTGCATGCTGACCTCCAATTGATCCAGCACCATTTGTTGAAAAGGCTATATTTTTTCCACTGGATGTTTTTGGGTCCTTTGTCGAAGATCAAGTGACCATAGGTGTGTGGATTCATTTCTGGATCTTCAATTCTATTCCATTTGTCTACTTGTCTGTCACTGTGCCAATACCATGCAGTTTTTTAACACTATTGCTCTGTAGTTTTGCTTGAAGCTGGTGTTGGCGAGGATGTGGAGAAAGAGGAACACTCTTCCACTGCTGGTGGGGCTGTAAAATGGTACAACCACTGTGGAAATCAGTCTGGAGGTTCCTCAGAAAACTGGACATGAGACTTCCAGAAGACCCTGCTATACCTCTCCTGGGCATATACCCAAAGGATTCCCCGGCATGCAATAAAGACACATGCTCAATTATGTTTATAGCAGCCTTATTTATAATAGCCAGAAGCTGGAAAGAACCCAGATGCCCCTCAAAGGAGGAATGGATTCAGAAAATGTGGTATATTTACACAATGGAATACTACTCAGCAATTAGAAACAATGAATTCACAAAATTTTTAGGCAAATGGTTTGATCTGGAAAATATCGTCCTAAGTGAGGTAACCCAATCACAAAAGAATACATATGGAATGCAATATCTGATAAGTGGATATTAATTAGCCCAGAAGCCCTGAATACCCAAGGCACAAATTGCATAACAAATGACTCCCATGAAGAAGTATGGAGCGGGTCCTGATCCTGGAAAGGATCGATCTAGCATTGGAAGGGAATATAAGGACAGGGAAAAAGGAGGGAGGTGATTGGAGAAGAGATGGAGAGAAGAAGGTTTATGGGACATATGGGCAGGTGGGATCAGGGAAAGGGGAAATCATTTGGAATGTAAACAAAGAATATAGAAAATAAAAATAAAAAAAATTAAAAAATTTTAAAAAATTAAAAAAAAAGAAGACTTCAGAGTGACAACCCTATTAAAAAGGGGTGTACATAGCTAAACAGGGAATTCTCAACTGAGGAAACCTAAATGGCTCTAAAGCACATAAAGAAATGTTCAGCATCTTTAGTTATCAAGGAAATGCAAATAAAAACAACAATGAGATTCCACCTCACACCAGTCAGAATGGCTAAGATGAAAAACTCAATGGACAACAGATGATAGAGAGGATGTGGGGGAAAGGGAACGTTTCTCCATTGTTGGTGGGATTGCAAGCTGCTAAAACCACTCCAGAAATCAGTTTAACTACTCCTCAGAAAATTAGACATAGTAGTAACAGAGGACCCAGCAATACCACTCCTGGGCATATACCCAGAAAATGCTCCTACATAGCTACTTTATTTATAATAGCCAGAAGCTGGAAAGAACCCAGATATCCTTCAACAGAGGAATGGACACAGAAAATCTGGTATATGTATATGTATATATATATGTATATGTATATGTATATGTATATGTATATGTGTGTATATATATGTGTGTGTATATATATATATATATATATATATATATATATATATATATATATACACACACAATGGAGAATATTCAACTACTAAAAATAATGAATTCATGAAATTCTTAAGCAAATGGATGGATCTAGAAAGTGTCATCCTGAGCGAGGTAACCCAATCACAAAAGAACGCACATGGTATGCACTTACTAATAAGTGGATATTAGCCCAAAAGCTCAAAATACAAGTTACAATTCACCCAGTATAGGAAGCTCAAGAAGGAGGACTTGAGTGAGGGTGCTATGGTTCCTCTGAGAAAGGGAACAAAATGCTCACAGAAGCAATAAGGGAGACAATGTGTGGAGCAGAGAGTGAAGTAAAGGCCACCCAGAGACTGCTCTACCTGGGGATTCATCCTATAAACAGTCACCAAACCTCGACACTACTATGGATGACAAGAAGTGCATACCAAAAGGAGCATGCCATGGTTGTCTTTGGAAGGACCCTGACAGAGCCTTACAATTATAGAGGCAGATGCTGGCAGCCACCCATTGTACTGGGAGTGGGGTTCCCAATGGAGGAGCTGGAGGGTGGTCTGGAGGAGCTGAAGGGTTTTATGGTGCCATGGAAAGAACAATGATTTTGGCCACCCAGATGCCCCAGGACTCCCAGGGACTAAACCATCAAACAAGGGGTACACATGGTTCCAGCAAAAAATGTGGCAGATAAATGCCTTGTGGGCATCAGTGGGAGGAGTGGTCCTTGGCCAAGTAAAGGCTCAATAGATGCCACAACAAAAGGAAATTGAGGGTCGGGGAAGGTAGGAGTGAGTCGGGTGGAGGGGCATATACGAGAAGGAAGGGGGAGGGAGGAGGGGTTAGGGGTCTTTGGGGAGAGGGAAATCAGGAAATATTTTACCATTGGCAATGTAAATGAAGATGATATTCAATAAAAAGATAAAAATAAAAACTAAAAGGGTGACTTAAGCATTAGGTTTTTAATTTTTGTAATTAAGCGAAAATCATCTCTATATGTCAGAAATCAGCTTTGCATAGGTTAGAGGAACAGGAGGGAGGCTATGAGTAAGTGTAACAGTGGCATCTCCTATTGACATGAGAGTGGAGCCCTGAGAAGGAAATGTGCGTATATTTAACACAGGGTATCAAGACTTCAGTGGAACCATCTGTAGCCTAGTGACCACTCCTGATAAAGTCAGGTGATCCTAGACCATAAAATTTTATTAACCTGTTCTTGGAATTATGCCACTAGCCTTGGATGTCTGTCCCGCTGAATATATCTTTTCAGAGTTGTAATACTTAGATTATTTTTGTGCTTTGTTGTGCCAAGTGACAATGATGATATTCGTCATTGCTTCACTAAACACATCTTTTTAGAGTTGTAATACTTGTTTCCTTATCAATAAATCCCCTTGCTTGAGAGATTCAAATTTACCCAGATTCAAACTGCCTCTGTGTTTATCTTTGTTTGTTATAGCCGGATAGTTACCCACCTGGTAATTGAGGACCCTTGTCTCAGGAACCCCATACCCGACTGTGGTGTTCCATAGCAATATTATATCCTGGTTGTTGCCATAGCTTCTAGGTTAATCATGGCCTATTATTTCTATCTCTATTTTGTCAGTGCTGTCAATTTAACTGGATTGAACCTATGTCTGCCTTGTACATGTTCTTACAGTATTTTTGTGTGTTTATGTGTGATTTATTCCTGCTGTGTCTAGAATCAACCACCACCTCTGACTCTTACCATCTTTCCAACTCTGTTTCCAGGTACATGTTTGACTTGTGAGTGAAGCAGGTTGATAACATGAAATTTTGAACTGAGTGCTCCAGAGTCTACCATCCTATGCACATTGTCTACTTAGTTAAAGAACCTATCATTCAGTGAAAGAATGAACTTCTTTAATGTTATTTGAGTGATACACTGATCTATAGAATAGTAATATCTTCTTAGGTATCATTTTATTACTATTTTCCTCTAGCAGAATAATAATGGTGGTCTTTCCCCCTCTGGTTAGTGCTTTTTTGATGCTTAAATATGCTCTGTATGATACCATAGGAGTAATCATGAATATTACCCAGCTACAAACCATGCAATTCTCAACAGAGACCTGCCTGAAAGATACTGTGGTCCAATTGTGGCAGAAATGATATGGGAATAGGAAAGAAGCATTTTTGTGATTGAATATAAGGCATACTAGAGGAGAAGAAAATATAACTGACACTGGTCAAATGTAGAAGGACAATACACTAGCTAGGTCATGGATGTTAGTGAATACAGAATGGTTTGATCTCACCTTTCAATCAGTTTATTAAAAAATATATTTAAAATTTTCATTTACTTAGTTTATTGCAAAAGTGAGATGTCCAATTCTCAAAGTTATTATATGGAGCTAGAACTAAGTATACATATTGCTATAATTTTTGACAGTTCTATTTTCTTTACTCAGATCTTATTTGATAATTGTTCTGGTGATATTTTGTTTTCTCCTATCCTTTTGGGGGCTCATATCTATCTTCAGTCCAAAGTTTTTCTTTGTTTGTTTCTGAAATCTCTGAGGTACAGTTCTTTTTTAAAAACTCCTTTTAATTTATTTTTAACATGTTTAGATCTCATGTATCTTTCTTTTTCATTAAGTTTATTGTTTTCGAATCCAATTGCTACTCCCCTGTTGGCCTGCACTCCCATAGTTCCTCATACCATTCTTCTTTTCCCTTGTCTCCAAGATGATGTCCTCCTGTCAGGCTTCTCCACTTCCTGTGATGTCAAGTCCCTCAAAGGTTAGGGGAATCTTCTCCCACTAAGATCAGGCCAGGAAGTCCTCTGCTTGTTATGTGTCAAAGGCCTTGAACTAGCTTGTGTATGCTGCCTGGTTGGTGGCTCAGTATCTGAGAGATCTCAGGGAAACAGGATAGTTGAGATTGCTGGTCTTCCTATAGAGTTGTCCTCCTCAGTTTCTTCTAGCCTTTCTCTAATTCAAGCACAGGGATCCCAAATTCTGTCCATTGGCTGGGTGTAAGTATTTACATCTTTCTCAGATGTTTATTGGGCCTTTTGGAAGTCAGTCATGCTGGGCTCCTAGCTATAAGCACACTATAGTATCAGCAATAGTGTCAGAACTTAGGGCCTCTGTTTGAGATGAATTCCAAGTTGGGGTGGTCACTGGACCACCTTTCCCTCAGTCTTTTCTCCATTTTTGTTCCTGCAGTTCTTTTAGTCAGGAACAATCCTGGGTTGGAGTTTTTGACTGTAAAATAGCAACTCCATCCCTATACTTGATGCCCTATCTTTCTAGTAGAGGTGGATTTTTCTATGTGTTCCCTCTTTCCAGTGTTGGGCATTTCATCTAAGGTACCTCCCTTTGGGTGCTGAGAGTCTCCCATCTCCCAGGTCTCTGATATATTCTAGAGAGTCTCCCCACCTCCCACAGCCGGCAGTTGCATATTTCCATTCATTCTGCCTACCCTCAGGACTTTTCTCCTGTTGCCCACACTCCATACCTGATCAAGTTCCACTTTTCCTATCCCCCTTTCTCTTCCACACATGTCCTTCGCTCTGCCTCACATGATTGAGATTTCAAGTAGCTTTCAAATATCATAGATTGTATTGATGGGAATAATAACTTGAGTTGTCAGTCATCATGTTCAAGAGTTTGGAATACATATTTCTAAGCTCTTATGTCTGTAAAATTTCTCACACATAAGTAATTTTCCTGATTGGTCTAACTTGATAGGCTATTTGGCACTTCTATCATACTTTTCAGTACCCTTTGATCAGTTTGTTGTTTTTAGTGTCTTAGGTATATTTTGTGGTCCCTATAAGATGTGCTCTTCTGGTCACATCTCTTGCTTGTGCTGTGGGAAACTTCTATGAATATGGGTATGTTTTTTCTCTCAATTTCATTAATTCCCCTCTATGATTTTGTTGAAAATATTAAGTATGACTTTGTCCTTGAACATTTTTCTTCCTTATGACCATAACTTACAAACTGTGGTTTAATGTGTTTTCAAAGTTGTTATTTTTTGCATTCACAATATTTTGAATTCATCATTATTTCATGTTCTACAGTGTTGAAACCTTCCAGCTTCTAAAAGATTCAACTGATATAAACCTCATAAATCATATTTCTGATAAGTCCTGGTGAAATATCAAAAGCCCTGACAGTTTATACTTTGAAGTTCTTGTGTTATACAACCAGTATACTTTCTTTTAGTGTCCTGTTTCTCCTGTGGTTCATAATTTTTACATGGAAAATGCAATTGGACATTACCATTCTGAACTTACATTTCTACATTACCCTCATTCACAAAATCAAAGCCAACCAAAGCAAACCAAATCACCACCACGACCAACACCAGCACCATCACCACTACCACCACTACCACCACCACTACCATCAAAAACAAAACCAACAACAATCTCTTGATTTTTCTTTTCTTTTATTTTTCTTTTTTCTTCTTTTTTTTAGTCAGAAGCAGGTTTCCGGGTGCATATCTTTGATGTAGTAAATTTTTCATACCTTGAAAATATAACAATATACACATCCTCCTTGGCTGTATGTTTGGTGAATATCAATCTTAAGAATAGTGTCCTTTGCCTTACAGAATCTTTTGTCAATTCTTGATCTCAAAGCATAAGCTATTGGTGATCTGTTCAGGAACTTTTCCCCTGTGTCCATGTCCTCAAGGGTCTTCCCCAGTTTCTTTTCGATTAGTTTCAGTGAGTCTGGTTTTACATGGAGGTCCTTGATCCACTTGGAGTGAAGTTTAGTACTTGGAGATAAGAATGGATCAATTTGCATTCTTCTGCATGCTGACCTCCAATTGAAACAGCACCATTTGTTGAAAGGGCTATCTTTTTTTCCACTGGATGTTTTTGGCTCCTTTGTCGAAGATCAAGTGACCATAGGTGTTTAGATTCACTTCAGGATCTTCAATTCTATTCCATTGGTCCACTTGTCTGTCACTGTGCCAATACCATGCAGTTTTAAACACTATTGCTCTGTAGTATTGCTTGAATTCAGGGATACTGATTCCCCCAGAATTTCTTTTGTTGTTGAGAATAGTTTTAGCTGTCCTGGGTTTTTTGTTATTCCAGATGAATTTGAGAATTGCTTTTTCTACTCTGTGAAGAAATAAGTTAGGATTTTGATGGGGATTGTGTTGAATCTGTAGATCGCTTTTGGCAAGATGGCCATTTTAACTATATTAATCCTGCCAATCCATGAGCATGGCAGATTTTTCCATTTTCTGAGGTCTTCTTCGATGTCCTTCTTCAGAGACCTGAAGTTCTTGTCGTATAGACCTTTCACTTGTTTGGTTAGAGTCACACCAAGATACTTTATATTGTTTGTGGCTATTGTGAAGGGTGTCATTTCCCTAAATTCTTTCTCGGCCTGCTTATCCTTTGAGTATAGGAAGGCTACTGATTTGCTTGAGTTGACTTTATAACCAGCCACTTTGCTGAAGTTGTTTATCAGCTGTAATGGAATACTACTCAGCAATTAGAAACAATGAATTCACAAAATTTTTAGGCAAATGGTTTGATCTGAAAAATATCATCCTAAGTGAAGTAACCCAATCACAAAAGAATACACATGGAATACAATCTCTGATAAGTGGATATCAATTAGCCCAGAAGCTCTGAATAGCCAAGGCACAAATCGCATAACAAATGACTCCTATGAAGAAGTATGGAGAGGATTGATCTAGCATTGGAGGGGAATATAAGGACAGACAGAAAGGATCTAGCAATCCTGGAAAGGATTGATCTAGCATTGGACGGGAATATAAGGACAGAGAAAAAGGAGGGAGGTGATTGGAGAATGGATGGAGAGAAGAAGGTTTATGGGACATATGGGGAAGGGGGATCTGGGAAAGGGGAAATCATTTGGAATGTAAGCAAAGAATATAGAAAATAAAAATATTAATAAAAAAGAATAAGCAACTTCTCCTGAAATGTATATATTGACTCAAGGCAAAATACAATCAGGCGAGAAGACAGTCTGATTTAGTATTAATTAAATCCATTTGTTTTCTGTGTATGTTATTGTATAATCATGTTTTCTGAAGTATTACTTGTTATAGGAATACACTACATATTAAGGTAGTCATAATTTTTAGGTAGAATTTCCTGAAATATCAATATTTGGAGACAACTGCAAGACAGCATTTGCAGAGTTTTGTATTTTTTCTCTATATATACTTTACTGTGGATGTATTGCTGTTATTTGCTTCCTAAATAAAAGGCATAATAATCAATAGTTTAGAACTAAATCTAAATGAACCACAGTTAATCTCTGTGGTTTTTTATAAGTATTTATTATATCAGAGCCTCAGGTCTGTCCCATGGACAAAGCCTAGACAGTTATAGGGGTCCTTAAGATGAGGATTCTCAAAGTCCAGGTGGGTAAGGATTCAGCAGTGAGAAATAAAAACAGAGAGACAGTTTGAACATGAGTGTATTTTTCAGCTCTCAAGCAGGGGATTGTATACCTTAAAAACCAAACATAACAACTCTTAAAAACTGTATCCAGCAAAACAATTGTGAACACCAAGAATCACTTGGCACAGTAAAATACAAAAATAACCTAAGCATTACAACTCTAAACTACATGTTCAGTGAATCACAAACAACAGGTAACATCATCATCAAAAATATAGCAATTCTGAAAGAATATATTCAATAGGGGGATCATCCAAGACTAGGGCATATTCTCAAGAACAGGTTAATAAATCATAATGGTTAGTGCTCTTTTTTTTTTTTTTTTTTTTTTCTTTTTTTTTTTTTTCTTTTTTTTTTATTTGATATAATTTATTTACATTTCAAATGATTTCCCCTTTTCTAGCCCCCCCCCCACTCCCCGAAAGTCCCGTAAGCCCCCTTCTCTTCCCCTGTCCTCCCTCCCACCCCTTCCCAGTTCCCCGTTCTGGTTTTGCCAAATACTGTTTCACTGAGTCTTTCCAGAACCAGGGACCACTCCTGCTTTCTTCTTGTATCTCATTTGATGTGTGGATTATGTTTTGGGTATTCCAGTTTTCTAGGTTAATGACCACTTATTAGTGAGTGCATACCATGATTCACCTTTTGAGTCTGGGTTACCTCACTTAGTATGATGTTCTCTAGCTCCATCCATTTGCCTAAGAATTTCATGAATTCATTGTTTCTAATGGCTGAATAGTACTCCATTGTGTAGATATACCACATTTTTTGTATCCACTCTTCTGTTGAGGGATACCTGGGTTCTTTCCAGCATCTGGCAATTATAAATAGGGCTGCTATGAACATAGTAGAGCATGTATCCTTATTACATGGTGGGGAATCCTCTGGGTATATGCCCAGGAGTGGTATAGCAGGATCTTCTGGAAGTGAGGTGCCCAGTTTTCGGAGGAACCGCCAGACTGCTTTCCAGAGTGGTTGTACCAATTTGCAACCCCACCAGCAGTGGAGGAGTGTTCCTCTTTCTCCGCACCCTCTCCAACACCTGCTGTCTCCTGAATTTTTAATCTTAGCCATTCTGACTGGTGTAAGATGAAATCTTAGGGTTGTTTTGATTTGCATTTCCCTAATGACTAATGAAGTGGAGCATTTTTTAAGATGCTTCTCCGCCATCCGAAGTTCTTCAGGTGAGAATTCTTTGTTTAACTCTGTACCCCATTTTTTAATAGGGTTGTTCGGTTTTCTGGAGTCTAACTTCTTGAGTTCTTTATATATATTGGATCTTAGCCCTCTATCTGATGTAGGATTGGTGAAGATCTTTTCCCAATTTGTTGGTTGCCGATCTGTCCTCTTGATGGTGTCCTTTGCCTTACAGAAACTCTGTAACCTTATGAGGTCCCATTTGTCAATTCTTGCTCTTAGAGCATACGCTATTGGTGTTCTGTTCAGAAACTTTCTCCCTGTACCGATGTCCTCAAGGGTCTTCCCCAGTTTCTTTTCTATTAGCTTCAGAGTGTCTGGCTTTATGTGGAGGTCCTTGATCCATTTGGATTTGAGCTTAGTACAAGGAGACAAGGATGGATCAATTCGCATTCTTCTGCATGCTGACCTCCAGTTGAACCAGCACCATTTGTTGAAAAGGCTATCTTTTTTCCATTGGATGTTTTCAGCCTCTTTGTCGAGGATCAAGTGGCCATAGGTGTGTGGGTTCATTTCTGGATCTTCAATCCTGTTCCATTGATCCTCCTGCCTGTCACTGTACCAATACCATGCAGTTTTTAACACTATTGCTCTGTAGTATTGCTTGAGGTCAGGGATACTGATTCCCCCAGATTTTCTTTTGTTGCTGAGAATAGTTTTAGCTATCCTGGGTTTTTTGTTGTTCCAGATGAATTTGATAATTGCTCTTTCTAACTCTGTGAAGAATTGAGTTGGGATTTTGATGGGTATTGCATTGAATCTGTATAGTGCTTTAGGCAAAATGGCCATTTTAACTATATTGATTCTACCGATCCATGAGCATGGGAGGTTTTCCCATTTTTTGAGGTCTTCTTCCATTTCCTTCTTCAGAGTCTTGAAGTTCTTGCCATACAGATCTTTCGCATGTTTGGTAAGAGTCACCCCAAGATACTTTATACTGTTTGTGGCTATTGTGAAGGGGGTCATTTCCCTAATTTCTTTCTCAGCCTGCTTATCCTTTGAGTATAGGAAGGCCACTGATTTGCTTGAGTTGATTTTGTAACCTGCCACTTTGCTGAAGTTGTTTATCAGCTGTAGGAGCTCTCTAGTGGAGTTCTTTGGGTCACTTAGGTAGACGATCATGTCGTCTGCAAATAATGATAGTTTGACTTCCTCCTTTCCAATTTGTATCCCTTTGACCTCCTTATGTTGTCGAATTGCCCGAGCTAGTACCTCAAGTACAATATTGAAAAGATAAGGAGAAAGGGGGCAGCCTTGTCTGGTCCCTGATTTCAGTGGGATTGCTTCAAGTTTCTCTCCGTTTAGTTTGATGCTGGCTACCGGTTTGCTGTATATTGCTTTTACTATGTTTAGGTATGGGCCTTGAATTCCTGTTCTCTCCAAGACTTTAAGCATGAAAGGATGCTGAATTTTGTCAAATGCTTTTTCAGCATCCAATGAAATGACCATGTGGTTTTGTTCTTTGAGTTTGTTTATGTAGTGGATTGTATTGATGGATTTCCGTATATTGAACCAACCCTGCATTCCCGGGATAAAGCCTACTTGATCATGGTGGATGATCGTTTTGATGTGTTCTTGGATTCGGTTGGCAAGAATTTTGTTGAGTATTTTTGCATCGATGTTCATAAGGGAAATTGGTCTGAAGTTCTCTTTCTTTGTTGGATCTTTGTGTGGCTTTGGTATCAGCGTAATTGTGGCTTCGTAGAAGGAATTGGGTAGTGTTCCTTCTGTTTCTATTTTGTGGAATAGTTTGAAGAGTATTGGTGTTAACTCTTCTTTGAAGGTCTGGTAGAATTCTGCACTGAAACCATCTGGTCCTGTGCTTTTTTTGGTTGGAAGACTTTCTATGACTCCTTCTATTTCTTTAGGCTTTATGGGACTGTTTAGATGGTCTAGTTGGTCCTGATTTAATTTTGGTATTTGGTATCTGTCAAGGAAATTGTCCATTTCCTCCAGATTCTCCAGTTGTGTTGAGTACAGGCTCTTGTAGTAGGATCTGATGATTTTTTGGATTTCCTCAGTTTCCGTTGTTATGTCTCCCTTTTCATTTCTAATTTTGTTAATTTGGATACTTTCTCTGTGCCCTTTGGTCAGTCTGGCTAAGGGTTTATCTATCTTGTTGATTTTCTCAAAGAACCAGCTCCTAGTTTTGTTGATTTTTTGTATGGTTCTCTTTGTTTCTACTTGATTGATTTCGGCCCTGAGTTTGATGATTTCCTGCCTTCTACTCCTCCTGGGTGAAATAGCTTCTTTTTGTTCTAGGGCTTTCAGGTGTGTCATTAAGTTGGTAATGTATGCTCTCTCCATTTTCTTTTTGGAGGCACTCAGGGCTATGAGTTTTCCTCTTAGCACTGCTTTCATTGTGTCCCATAGATTTGGGTATGTTGTGTTTTCATTTTCATTGTGTTCTAAAAAGTCTTTAATTTCTTTCTTTATTTCTTCCTTGACCAAGGTGTCATTGAGTAGAGTATTGTTCAATTTCCACGTGTATGTGGGTTTTCTGTTGTTTCTGTTGCTATTGAAGACCACTTTTATTCCATAGTGATCAGATAGGAGGCATGGGATTAGTTCTATCTTTTTATATTTGTTGAGGTCTGTCTTGTGACCAATTATATGGTCGATTTTGGAGAAGGTACCATGAGGTGCTGAAAAAAAGGTATATTCTTTTGTTTTAGGATAGAATGTTCTATATATATCAGTTAAGTCTAATTGGTCCAAAGCTTCAATTAGTTTCATTGTGTCCTTGTTTAGTTTCTGTTTTCCTGATCGGTCCATTGAGGAAAGTGCAGTGTTGAAGTCACCCACAATTATTGTGTTAGGTGTAATGTGTGCTTTGAGTTTTAATAAAGTTTCTTTTATGAAAGAGGGTGCCCTTGCATTTGGAGCATAGATGTTCAGGATTGAGAGTTCTTCTTGTTGTATTTTTCCTTTGACCAGCAAGAAGTGTCCCTCAGAGTCTCTTTTGATGACTTTGGGTTGAAAGTCAATTTTATCTGATATTAAAATGGCTACTCCAGCTTGTTTCCTGAGACCATTTGCTTGTAAAATTGTCTTCCAGCCTTTTACTCTAAGGTAGTGTTTGTCTTTGACCCTGAGGTGTGTTTCCTGTAAGCAGCAAAATGTAGGGTCCTGTTTACGTATCCAGTCAGTTAGTCTGTGTCTTTTTATTGGGGCATTGAGTCCATTGATGTTAAGAGATATTAAGGAATAGTGATTGTTACTTCCTATCATTTTTGACGTTATTTTTTAAATTTGATTGCTTAACTTCTTTTGGGTTTGATGAAAGGTTACTATCTTGCTTTTTTCAGGGTGGAGTTTCCCTCCTTGTATTGGTGTTGTCCTCCTATTATCCTTTTTAGGGCCGGGTTTGTGGATAGATATTGGGTGAACTTGGTTTTGTCGTGAAATATCTTAGTTTCTCCATCTATGGTGATTGAGAGTTTTGCTGGATATAGTAGTTTTGGTTGGCATTTGTGTTCTCTTAGAGTCTGCATGAGATCTGCCCAGGACCTTCTAGCCTTCATAGTCTCAGGTGAAAAGTCTGCTGTGATTCTGATAGGTCTTCCTTTATATGTTACTTGGCCTTTTTCTCTTACTGCCTTTAGTATTCTTTCTTTGTTTAGAACATTTGGTGTTTTGATTATTATGTGACGGGAAGTATTTCTGTTCTGGTCCAGTCTGTTTGGAGTTCTGTAGGCTTCTTGTATATTCATGGGCATCTCTCTCTTTAGGTTAGGGAAGTTTTCTTCCATAATTTTATTGAAGATATTTGCTGGCCCTTTAAGTTGTAAATCTTCACTCTCATCTATGCCTATAATCCTTAGGTTTGGTCTTCTCATTGTGTCCTGGATTTCCTGGATATTTTGGGTTACAAGCTTTTTGCACTTTGCATTTTCTTTAACTGTTGAGTCCATGGTTTCTATGGAATCTTCAGCATCTGAGATTCTTTCTTCTATCTCTTGTATTCTGTTGTTGATATTTGCATCTCTGTCCCCTGATTTCTTCCCAAGGCTTTCTATCTCCAAAGTTGTCTCCCTTTGAGTTTTCTTAGTTGTTTCTACTTCTGATTTTAGATCCTGGATGGTTTTGCTTAGCTCCTTCCCTTGCATGTTTGTGTTTTCCTGTAATTCTTTAAGAGATTTTTGTGTTTCCTCTTTCATGAGCTCAGCCTGTTGACCAAAGTTCTCCTGTATTTCTTTAAGAGATTTTTGTGTTTCGTCTTTCATGACCTCAGCCTGTTGAGCAAAGTTCTCCTGTATTTCTTTAAGTGTTTTTTGCATTTCCTCCTTGTTGGCTTTTGTATTCTCCTGGATTTCTTTCAATGATTTTTGTGTTTCCCTTGCAAGGGCTTCTAACTTTTGATCTATTTTCTCCTCAATGTCCTTCATGTGTTCCTGTACCAGCATCATGACCAGTGATTTTAAATCCAAATCTTGTTTTACTGGTGTGATGGGGTATCCAGGACTTGCTGGTAGAGGAGAATTTGGTTCAGATGTTGCCATATTGCCTTGATTTCTGTTAGTGACGTTTCTGCGTTTGCCTTTTGCCATCTAGCTCTCACTGGTGTTACTTGGTCTTGTCAGTGCTGGACTCACCAGTGCAAGCTGCCCCTTCCCCGTTGGCCTCTGGTGCACAGCTTACACTCTGCACTGCCTATAGACAGGGTGCTGTTGTCCAGGCTGTTCAGATCCCGAAGCAGGCACCTGAAGGCTCCCGCTGGGGCCCGCAGGATTTATTGGAGCACACCGACTTCTCCCAGCTGGCCGCCCGGAAGCCCCCACTAGCCTCTTGAGGGACCTGGAGATGTGGCGGCCACCCAGGCTGATCTGAAGCGGAGAGAGTTGAGCTGGGGGCTTCTGTCTGAGGCCTTGCCCCAGATTGTGTCTGTGGACCAGGTGGAACCCGTGTGCACCCCCAGGGAGCTCCGAAGGTGAATGTTGCTGTGACCTCCCCTGTGCTCCGCTCACTCCGCTGGGCAGCCGATTTCCCCAACCGGGCTGGCGCACACTAGGTTTGCCTTGTCGCCTGGGCCCTGAGTCCAGGCAAACGCCTGGGAGGCCAAGGTCCGAGCAAAGTTCCCCTAGGGCTATGTCTGTTATTTGGGTCCGCCAGGTGACCCGGATGGCGGGCGTGCGCGTCCGCGCTCCGCGAAAGCACCGGGAGAGTCTGTTGTGCTAATAACCTCCTGGGCGGGTTGACACACAGATGGCCCACCAAGCCGCCCAGTTCTTGGGGTCAGTCCTGTGCCTTTTGGGGCCTAGACCCCCGTTTTGTTAGCCTCAGGCTACGCTTGTTAGCAGTCTCTGCCCTCCCGAGCACTCTGGCTCCTGTAGGCAAAATGGCGGTGCGTGCACCGGCCGGGGCAAAAAAAAAAAAAAACTCCTGGCTGGGTTAGCGCCCCGATGGCCACTCGAACAGCCCAGGGCCTGGGTGCAGGCCAACGCCCGTCTGGCTCAGACCCCTGCGGTGTTGGGCCTAGGATTATGTTTGTGTACCTCAGTCTGACCGATCTCTGGAGCCCGGGATCAAGATGGCGGTGAGTCTCTCCTGACTGGCGGGCAGCCGAGTTCTGAAGTGGCTTCCGTGCAGCGAAAGGCTCCGCAGAACCGCAGTTGCTTGCCGCCCGGCTGGTCAGCGAAGGTCAGTGGTCGTGGGCGCAGGGCCTAACTGGACCCTGTGTCGCCTTGGTTCCACCGCTGATGGCCCTTCAGCTGGAGCAGCCACTGCTACCGCCGCCGCCGCCCGGTTAGTGCTCTTAAATGTCAAACTGACGTTCCAGCCCCTATTGTTAATTATTGCTTAATATCTAATACCTGATTTTTTTATAAATCTTCAAAGGATAAATTTCAAGTATTTTAATGCTTTCTAATTAAGTCTTTCTTTACAATATATCAAAATCCACTTCAGATGACACAATATAACCATATAAAATTTTATTTTGGGGAAAGTTTTTATAATAATAATTTTGTAAATGATTTGAAAAGTAAAGCATTGGTTTTGCTGGAGATAAAAGTGACCCAACTCAAGGGGTGGTTTCGTACACATTATTCATGCATAAGTTTCTAGGCTACCAGAAACCTATAGGTTAGAAAAGGAATGAAAGAGAACAAAAAGAAAATATGCCATGGGAACTACTGCTCAATTGTTTTCTCTGGTTGAAAGTTCTACAAACCAGTTCAAGGAGAACTCCTTCTTTTGAAGTTTAATGCTTCAGTCTGTGGAACTTGTCACACAGATTCTACTGGGGTCAGTGTGGCATCTCTCCCTTTTTTATTTTTTAATTGAAGGTCATACATTTCTCTTTTGGCTGTAGAGACGGAAGAAAAGATTAGTCAGAAGATGATTGAAAAAATAAGAAGAACAAGAATTATTCCTGTAACTACAGTGACAACAGTGATCCCATGTAGCCAACTAACAGGGATTAAAGACCTAAACCTAGGCTAGTAAACTGAGACAAATCCTCCATGCCAGCAGATTCAACATGTGCTTTGCTCATAGCAGAAATTTAGGCTTGTAATTGAGCCATGTCATAAGTGATATCATTGCCTTTGCAAATTCCCAACTTTAGTAATATTCCAATTGTGACTTTAATTATAAGGTAATGACATTACACATATGTACCAAATGGTGGAATGGCACTTCCACCATTTGGTGGAACTTTAATATTCTCTACCTCTTGTCCTAATGCCAAAACTACTTGTCCTAGTGCCTCTAAAGCATCAGGTTTTACTTCTAAATTTTTATCTATATTTCATTGTCTTGCAAGTATTACAGAGACTTTTTTTAATCATCAACAAACTGTAAGTGAAGTAAGGATGGCTGTCAAAGCACTGATGCCTAAAACTAAAGCTGCAGCAAAATGCTTTGGTCTAATTATCTCATTAACTCTGTTAAGTGTTTGCAAAGCTATGTTATCAATCCAAACACCATCTTTTAAATCTACAGTAAGCATAACATAAGAATGTCTTTGTAACAGCCAAATGACCGAATAATTTTTAATTGAAATAGCATCAACATAATTAGCTACAATACATTTGGAATAGTTGACTTGATAAAAAATCTTTCTACCTCCGTAATCTCTAAATCTGAAGACTGTCCAGCGAGGATACCATAATGATAGTTTAGGCAAGAACTAATTGCCAAAGGAGTGCTCTTAGATTCCTTGAGCTTTTTTAGAAGAACCTTGTTAGTTGCAGCAAAAAGTCTAAATAATCCTTGAAAAACATTAGAAATATCATGTGTAGAAGAGAGAATAAGCTTCCTCATATTCCCTATTACTTCTCTCACCTCCCTCTGCTTCTTTCTTCTCTGGGTTCTTGATAGAGTCCTTTTGGTGGAAGGGTCAGATAAGTCTGTCTGGGACCCAGATTGTTGTTCTGAATGCTGTAGAAAAATACAAGCATATCCTCTTCCCATGGTGATTAACACATCTGATCCTCTCCAGATGCCTGTTAAAAGATCCTTCCACATCACTAAAGGAGTAACAGTCTGCTCTAGGGGGATCCCAATGTTTTCCCATAGGAGTAAAACCTTTATCATCTGTATTAAGGTGATTCATGATAAATAAAGCATGGCTTAATAATTGATGAGGTGAATAGTAATGACCACTAGATTTTAATCTTTGAAGTCGTACCTTAAGATTTCGATGAGTCCCTTCTATGATAGCCTCACCTTAGGGGTTATTTGGAATTCCTGTTATATACCCCATTGAATGCAAAACTGCAAAAGCTTGAGAAGTACAAGTTGGAGCATATCAGTTTTAATTCTTTTTGGCACACCAAGGAGGATAAGCATATAATGAGATGTTATATGCCATCTTTCACAGCCTCCCCAGTTCTTACAGTGGCCATAACCACATGAGAGTAGGTATCTACAGTAACATGTACATAGGCCAACTTTCCAAATTCTGGGGTATGAGTTATGTCCATTTGTCACAAAACTTGAGCATCAAGGCCTCTTGAATTAACTCCCATTTTTAATAGATGATATACATCAGGACAGTGTTCAAAGTCCTTCAGAATTTGCCTAGCCTGTTCTCATGTTAAATTGAATGTCCTTCTCAAAGCCAAAACGTTCTGATGATGTAAAACATGACTTTCTAATGCTTGTTCAACCATACTAGCAATCAAGTGTTCTTTTGTCAATAAATCTGCCATAGTATTTCCTAAAGCCAGTGCACCTGGCAGGCCAATATGTCCTCTGATATGTCCTATATTTTTCCTTTTTCTTGATTGAATTATATTTTGTAACTGAAGCAACCATGATATAATTTTATAATTTCCAAATATAAGAGCTGTCTCTATATCTGGAAATAAATGAACTACTTATTTTGAATCTATATAAAGGTTAAACTCTTCCGGTATGTGTTCAAGAACAGAAATAATTACAATAATTTCTGCCTGATGTGCAGAAATTTCTTTTGCCTTTTTAATAATTACAGGTCTATGTTTTATATGGACAGCTGAATTTCCATTGGGTGACCCATCTGTAAATGCTAAGAGGGCATCAGAAATAATTGTTCCTTATTATAGGGAATAACAACTTCATGCATTTCTTTGCCAAACAGTTCCCTGGATCTTATCCCCCCCTTTAATAATTAATTGAGTACACAAAAAAGGATAAGACCTCAGAAAATGGAAAAACCTTCCATGCTCATGGATTGGCAGGATTAATATAGTTAAAATGGCCAGTTTGCCAAAAGCAATATACAGATTCAACAAAATACCCATCAAATTCCCAACTCAATTCTTCATAGAGTTAGAAAGAGCAATTCTCAAATTCATCTGGAATAACAAAAAACCCAGGATATCTAAAACTATTCTCAACAACAAAAGAAATTCTGGGGGAATCAGTATCCATGACCTCAAGCAATACTACCGAGCAATAGTGTTAAAAAACAGCATGGTATTGGTACAGTGACAGGCAGGTGGATCAATGGAATAGGATTGAAGATCCAGAAATCAGCCCACATACCTATGGCCACTTGATTCTCGACAAAGGGTCTGAAAACATCCAATGGAAAAAAGATAGCCTCTTCAACAAATGGTGCTGGTTCAACTGGAGGTCAGCTTGCAGAAGAATGCAAATTGATCCATCCTTGTCTCCTTGTACTAAGGTCAACTCCAAATGGATCAAGGACCTCCACATAAAGCCAGACACTCTGAAGCTAATAGAAAAGAAACTGGGGCAGACCCTTGAGGACATCGGTACAGGGGAAAAGTTCCTGAAGAGAACACGAATAGCTTATGCTCTAAGATCAAGAATTGACAAACGGGACCTCATTAAATTACAAAGTTTCTGTAAGGCAAAGGACACTGTCAAAAGAACAAATCGGCAACCAACAAATTGGGAAAAGGTCTTCACCAACCCTACTTCTGACAGAGGGCTAATATCTAATATATACAAAGAACTCACGAAATTAGACCCCAGAAAACCAAATAACCCTATTAAAAAGTGTGGTACAGAGCTAAACAAAGAATTTTCACCTGAAGAACTCTGGATGGTTGAGAAGCATCTTAAAAAATGCTCAACATCATTAGTCTTTAGGGAAATGCATATCAAAACAAACCTGAGATTTTACCTTATATCAGTCAGAATGGCTAAGGTCAAAAACTCAGGAGACAGCAGGTGTTGGCGAGAATGTGGAGAAAGAGGAACACTCCTCCGCTGCTGGTGGGATTACAAGATGGTACAACCACTTTGGAAATCAGTCTGGAGGTTCCTCAGAAATCTGGGCATGACACTTTTGGAGGACCCTGCTATACCATGCTATACCTCTTGGCCATATACCCAGAAGATTTCCTGGCATGCAATGAGGACGTATGCTCTACTATGTTCATAGCAACCCGGTGTCCCTCAGTGGGGAATGGATGCAAAATTATGGTATAGTTACACAATGGAGTACTATTCAGCCATTAGAAACAATGAATTCATGAAAGTCTTAGACAAATGGATGGAGCTGGAGAACATCATACTAAGTGAGGTAACCCAGTCTCAAAAGATCAGTCATGGTATGCACTCACTAATAAGTGGTTATTAGCCTAGAAAATTGGAATACCCAAGACATAATCCACACATCAAATGATGTCCAAGAAGAATGGAGGAGTGGCCCCTGGTTCTGGAAGACTCAGTGTAGCAGTATAGGGCAATAGCAGAACAGGGATGTGGGAAGGCGTGGATGGAGGAATAGGAGGAGGGAAGAGGGCTCATGGGACTTTCAGGGCGTGGGGATCCAACAAAGGGGAAATCATTTGAAATGTAAATAAAAATATATTGAATAAATATTAAAAAAAGAATTTCAAATAAATGATGCAACTGTCCTGTAGTAATGTTTTAATAAGTTCTAATCCAATTAATATTTCCCAATAATTTTTGAAAATCATTGTGTCTTTAATTTATCAATCCTAAGTTGTAATGTTTGAGGTATAAAATATTCATTATGAATTGTTTTTCCGAAATAATTAATTGGCTTGTTATGTTGAATTTTATAGGGGGCAATAAGCAGTACATGCTTCTTCAATGCCTCAATCATATTTTTCAAAATTAATTCAGTTAAATTCTTTATATTTTTCTTCTATAAGAATATCATCCAAAGGACACTGTTAAAAGGACGAAACGGCAACCATCAAATTGGGAAAGGATATTCACCAACCCCACATCTGATAGAGGGCTAATATCCAATATATACAAAGAACTCAAGAAGTTAGACCCCAGGGAACCAAATAACCCTATTAAAAATGGGGTACAGATCTAAACAAAGAATTTTCACCTGATGCCCGAGAGGCACCTTAAGAAGTGCTCAACATCATTAGTCATTAGGGAAATGCAGATCAAAACAACCCTGAGATTTCACCTTACACCAGTCAGAATGGCTAAGGTCAAAAACTCAGGAGACAAAAGGTGTTGGCGAGGATGTGGAGAAAGAGGAACACTCCTCCACTGCTGGTGGGGCTGTAAGATGGTACAACCACTGTGGAAATCAGTCTGGAGGTTCTTCAGAAAACTGGACATGAGACTTCCAGAGGACCCTGCTATACCTCTCCTGGGCATATACCCAAAGGATTCCCCGGCATGCAATAAAGACACATGTTCCATTATGTTCATAGCAGCCTTATTTATAATAGCCAGAAGCTGGAAAGAACCCAGATCCTAAGTGAGGTAACCCAATCACAAAAGAATACACATGGAATGCAATCTCTGATAAGTGGATATTAATTAGCCCAGAAGCCCTGAATACCCAAGGCACAAATTGCATAGCAAATGACTCCCATGAAGAAGTATGGAGAGGGTCCTTATCCTGGAAAGGATTGATCTAGCATTGGAAGGGAATATAAGGACAGAGAAAAAGGAGGGAGGTAATTGGCGAAGGGATGGAGAGAAGAAGGTTTATGGGACATATGGAGAGGGGGGATCCGGGAAAGGGGAAATCATTTGGAATGTAAACAAAGAATATAGAAAATAAAAACATTTTTTAAAAATGTCATTAAAGCCAAAAAAGAATATAATCCATAAAATATAATATGAAAGGCTTTTTATGCTTATCCATGATGGATCTTATAGCTTGATCTACAAATTTCTGACAAAGAGTTGGAATATTTTTTACCTTGGTGGAGAACCTTCCATCGATATCTGAGAAATGGCTTTTGAAAATTCACAGAAGGAATGTTGAAAGAAAATCGTTTTGTATCTTCTGGATGTAACTTTATATTGAAAAAATAATCCTTTAAATCTATAAGTATAATATAATAATTCTCTGGAACAGTGACTGGGGATGGAAGTCCTTGCTGTAAAGCTCCCATATCATACATTGTCTTATTTATAGCCCTAAGATCTTGTAAGTGTCTCCATTTGCCTGATTTTTCTTAATGACAAACACAGGAGTATTCCATGGACTGTTAGATTCTTCAATGTGTCCTAATTGCAGTTGTTCTTCCACTAGTGGTTCTAGAACCTATATCTTTTCCTAAGTTAGAAGCTACTGATTTTTCCATACAGGCTCATCATTAATCCATGAAATTTTATCTGCACATAACTCATCAGTGGCTGCTATATAAAATGCTGATCATTCCCACTTTCATCTATGGTTAATTTTGTTTTTATTTCCCCTAAGATATCTATTCCCTATAAGGAGAATGGCAAAGAGGAAATAATTTAAGTTTGAAAAGTACCCACAATGCCTTCACATTTCCATTTCAGGATTTTTGAACTTTGATCTATATTGGAAACTAGTCTCAACCCCACCAGAGTAGAGATGGTATGAACTACAGATCATGTCCCAGGCCTGTCCTTTCCTGCAATGCAAGACCTATTTGCTCCTTTGTCCAATAATCCTTGGATATTTTCTCCTTCTCTTTTTATAGTTTTTAATAGTCTTTGTCTAGTAATTTCTAAGCCCAAGCTGCCACTTCTGTGGACCCAAACCTTCATCCCCTCTAGTCTGTTTTAATATCGGGTTGGGGAATTGTATATAAGGAAGTAGTATTATAATAGCTACCTGTTCGTTTTTTGTAATTGTGCTGTTTCTTTTAATGACCTAATCATAATTTTCACTTTTCTCTGGAATTCTGAATCAATTACTCCAGGAAGTACTTCAAAATTTTTCTTATAATTTAACCTTCTCCATATTATAAGACCAAAGGTGCCATGTGATAGTGTACCTATTACTTGCACTCCCTCATAAATAGAGAGTACATAATCTTTGTCTACTGCAAGATCTAATCTTGCACTTCCTGGTTTTGTTCTGGGTAAGCTTAAGATGTTTTACAGAGGGGCCAGAGGATCCAGTTTACTTTTACTTTCATCTGTCTCCCTATTTTGCCCTTTTTAAAATTTTGGGGCAGAGGCCATGCCACTCACCCCATTTTTTTTCTCCTCATATTTCAGAGGGCTTGCAACCTTGTGAAATTTTGATTTACATTCACTCCTCCAATGTTTTCCCTTCTTACAC
Organism: Apodemus sylvaticus; assembly: GCF_947179515.1. Classification (NCBI taxonomy): domain Eukaryota; kingdom Metazoa; phylum Chordata; class Mammalia; order Rodentia; family Muridae; genus Apodemus; species Apodemus sylvaticus. Next base: position 57,585,077 of record NC_067475.1, read on the forward strand.
CGAAGACATAACCCCAGAGGTAGGTTTTTCCTATTTTTATGTTTTGAAGTCTGCTCTGCTTTTTTATGGTCACAGCTCATATGTCCTTGCTGGCCACAGGAAAACCACAGAACATTTTTGATTCTTCCTTCTTTTAAGCTCTGAACATTGGCACTGAAATGTTGCCCTTGCATTGATCAGCATAGCCGGTGAGGCATCTATACATACTTTGTTGTAATCTTGCACAGTCCCTATTTTTCTGGTTGGTCTAATTAGTTCCTGGCCGAGAGTATTCGCAATGCAAGTTGTTTTAACGGTTTGCTGTATATTGCTTTAATGATATTTAGGTATGGGCCTTGAATTCCTGTTCTTTCCATTTGGGGACATATGGGGAAGGGGGATCTGGAAAAGGGGAAATCATTTGGAATGTAAACAAAGAATATAGAAAATAAAAATATTAAATATATATATCAATTCTAAAATAAGACTTTTAGCATGAAAGGATGCTGAATTTTGTCAAATGCTTTTTCTGCATCTAATGAGATGATCATATGGTTTTTCTCTTTAAGTTTGTTTATGTAGTGGATTGCATTGATGGATTTCCTTATATTGAACCATCCCTGCATCCCTGGGATGAAGCCTACTTGATCACAATGGAATACTATTCAGCAATTAGAAACAATGAATTCACAAAATTGTAAGCAAATGGTTTGATCTGGAAAATATCATCCTAAGTGAGGTAACCCAATCACAAAAGAATACACATGGAATGCAATCTCTGATAAGTGGATATTAATTAGCCCAGAAGCTCTGGATACCCAAGGCACAAATCACATAACAAATGACTCCCATGAAGAAGTATGGAGAGGGTCCTGACCCTGGAAAGGATTGATTTAGCATTGGAGGGGAGTATAAGGACAGAGAAAAGGGAGAGAGGTGATTAGAGAATGGGTGGAGAGAAGAAGGTTTACGAGACATATGGGGAAGGGGGATCTGGAAAAGGGGAAATCATTTGGAATGTAAACAAAGAATATAGAAAATAAGAATATTAAATACATACATATATATATATATATATATATATATATCAATTCTAAAATAATATATTCAATAGAGGGATCATCCAAGGCTACTGGCATCTTCCCAAGAATAGGTTAATAAATCATTACGGTCAGTGCTCTTAAACACTGAAATAACATTCAAGACCCTTTGGTTAATTATTTCTTAACATCTAATACATGATTTTTTATAATTCTTCAAAGGATACATTTAAGCTATTTCAATTCCTTCTAATTTAGGCTTTCTTTACCATATACCAAAATCTACTTCAGATGACACATGTGTAGCCATATGAAATTTTTTTGTTGGGAAAGTTTTTATCATAATAATTTTGTAAATGATTTGAAAAGTAAAGTGTTGATTTCCCTGGAGATAAGGTCCTGCTAGTGACCCATATCAAGGGGTGGTTTCATACCCATTATTCATGCATAAGATCATTGTCTGTGCTACCAGGAACCTGTAGGTAAGAAAAGGAATGAAAGGGAATGAAAAAGAAAAATTGTCATGAGAACTAGTCAATTGTTTTTTCAGCCCGAGAGTTCCACAACAAGTTCCAGGAGAGACGTCCTTCTTTTGAAGTCTAATGCCTCAGTCTGTAGAACTTGTCACACAGATTCTACTGGGGTTGGTGTGGCAGGTACTATTCTAAAGCAGTGGCATGAATTTCTCATACTAATCTAGTAAATAACATCTGTTTCTACAATCTCTTGATATAACTTTAAATAAATAATTCTTCACAAAATATCTACTAGATGCTCTGTAGACCTGTCAATGGTCATCAAACAATCAAGTACTATTTATGCTAGAATGAATGTGTACATTCAACTTGCAAACTTATTAAGCATGTAAAACTTTCGGGACTGTCAAGAAACTTGGCAATGGAAAAGTTTGGACTTCCTTCTTCTTCCCAGCCCATCCATGCCCCAAGAAATGAGACTCAGACTCAAAATATAGTCATAAAAATCTTGTTCATATATCTAGACCCTTCTCAGACTAGATATAACTGAAAATATTCCTTCATTTTTAACCTGTATTCTGACACGTGGCTGTTTAACCTGTACTCAAGTACCATGTACCTGTCCCTTCACATCAAATCTTCCCAGCAAATCTCTAGTACCTGGCACTACTAACCTAGAATCCTTTGTGCCTGTCAGATGACCACTTCCTGTTTCCTCCCTAAGATATAGACCATCACATATTATTGAAAGGAACTACATACATACAGAAACAAGATATTCTTTCTGTACATTAGGGTGCTTATGTGCCAAAAAATACATATTTTCAACAACTTGATTTGGTAGATAATCTAATGTTAATACCATACAGACAACACAGAAAATATATTCCAGAAATTCTATAAGAATGAAGAGTAAGATGGCATGAATCAGTATATAGAATGAACTGAGTTTAAAGAATTAGTCTGATTGGGATTGGCAAAGAATTTTAACGAAGTGTGTGTGGCATTGAATTAATAAGTTCACAATATTGCAAAACTTGAGATTTAGTATAATAAAACAGCATCATATAGGATTTGGAATTGTAGATTGCAATTGATTTTAAGCACACAACCTAAAAGCAAAAGGCTGATATTCTAGTAAAGAAGAAATTTTTATCATAAACACTTTATATATTAATGAATGGGAATGGTTTCTGTATTTTAAAATATATCATCATACTTATAGAGGACTAGAGAGTACTTGGGAGCTGGAAAATGAACATACTTGTGCATATATATTTTCAAGAAAAAAATGTCTGTAACCTCATGTAGTATCACTATAAGGAACAAGAGTTAGCTAAACATTTAGGAAGTGGTGGTAAAAAATAAAAAGTCCCTCAGGCACTGACCTTAAAAAATTTATGTTAGTGACTAAAGATAGTAAATTTTTTGAAAATGGCTCAATCTTCCACTGAATCACTTTATTACTTTTGAATAAGAACTAGTTTGATTAGATAGGAAGAATACACAATAAAAATGAATTACTGTACCTGAAAAGATTATACACATCTGGGAACTGCCAAAATTATCTTAAATGAATTACTCATTATGGTTATACTTACACCCACTCTTAGGAGACAAAGCACTTTTATTTATACAGTACAATAAAGGTATTGGTGAGATACTAATGTAGATAAGTCAAGAGTAGGTGAATATTCATTTTATAATTAGCTACACACCTATTCTGGTTAAACTTACTACCTAGAAAATGTGATAAACAGGTCTGAAATGATATATAAAGCAAATGAGTTAATGAAACATTCTGTAGCTCTCCCAAAGACACCATGGCCAAGCTCATTCTTTTCATAGGTAAGTTGAAAACCAGACATAGAGCCTTAGTCTTGCATGGTTCTTTTTTTCTCTCATTATATGACATCAAAGAAGCAGTTTTAACTCTAGAACATTATGTTCTAAAATTCTTCCTTTATCATTTTGAATTGTGCTGCCTTATTCAGGATTTTTCTAGCTCCCATAAGTCCAGCTTCTGTGAGAACACTTGTGCCTACATTGATGTAACAGACATGGCCCTTATGTCTCACCTTCATTCAAGGGTTCTTTGCTGTTTTTCTTTTGTTCAGTAATTCATTACACTATACTTCTTCCTATGTCTCCTTACTGAAAGTGCAATTCTGTGAAGTTATTCTGATTACCATCCTATAGCCTATTTTGAGGGATGGAAATCAGTAGAATCAGAGAGAGAGCTATTCACATTTCTTGCCTCTTCTCTATTGAGAATCATTTCACATTTGTCCTCCATTTTCCTTTCTCTGTCATGACATAGAACTGTCTTAGATTGACAGACAAGCACTTCAATAGTTAGAGTTAGTCACTGTTTTAAGTCAAGTTGTTCAAAGCTTACTATTTTCTGGGTATTTGTGATTTAGAAGGTTTGTACAGTTTCAGAAAGATATTCAAATGACTCGAGTCTCAGTTGGTAAAATAATCAGATTAGAGTTGCTGTAATTTCAGGACAATGATTCACAACTGAAACCACACGGCATAGAAGGCACACACAGAAAGTTTTCCAATAGAAAACAAATCTTGGGTAACTAATGAGACACCATGATAAACAGACACATACATACACACAGACAGATACACACACACATAAATGAACCTGCATGTACACACAAACAAAACAAGAAAACAAATAAACTAAAACATAAAAGATTTTAATTTCAAAATGTTGATTGATAGTACAAAATATTTTTGGCAGTTATTCATCATATTTCCTCTGGCAACTGCTTTACACACATGCTTTCACACATCAAAATGGCTCGAGTACATATTCTGTTCTACTTGAGATGTTGCGGCTGAGGAATACTTGAATCATTACAGGTCTTGGAGCTAAGATTCATAAATATATGGCCACTAGGGAGGTAGGATTTTGAATTATTTAAGTCAAAACTTTTTGCAGTTCTAGTAGACTTAACATTGAATGACAATTAGGACACAGAAGGTGAACTTGCCTTTGTCCCTGGGATGAAGCCTACTTGATCATGGTGGATGATGTCTTTAATGTATTCTTGGATTGAGTTTTCAAGTAGTTTATTAAATATTTTTGCATCAATGTTTATTAGAAGATTTGGTATGAAATTATCTTTCCTTGTTGAGTCTATTTGTGGTTTAGGTATCTATGTGAATGTAGCCTCATCAAACGAGTTTGGAACTGTTCCTTCTATTTCTATTTTGGGGAATAGTTTCAGAAATATTAATAATAGTTCTTTGAAAGTCTAGATGAGTTCTGTTCAAAAACCTTCTCGCTCAGGGATTTTTATTGGGAAATTTTAGTGACTGCTTCTATTTTAATACAGGTTATAGGGCTGCTGATCTTGATTTAATTATTGCAAATAGTCTCGGTCTAGAAAATCATCCATAATATTTAGATTGTCCAGTTTTTCCAGTTTTGTGGAATATAGGCTTTTGAATTAAAAACTAATAATTTTGTGAATTCATTCAGTATCTGTTGTTATATCTCTTTTCATTTCTGATTGTGTTTTTTTCAATCCTGTCTTTTGTCTTTTCAATAGTTTGGCTAAGGGTTTATCTATCGTGTTGGCTTTCTAAAGAAAAAGCTCTGAGTTTTGCTGATTTTTCATAATGTTTTCTTGGTTTTAAATTGGTTGGATTCAGCACTAATTTTGCATATACTCATCTTGTGTCTCCGTGTTTTATTACTCCTCTTGGGTCTCTATGAATCATTTTTTTCCTTTTTTATTAAATACATTATTTACATTTCAAATGTTATCTCCATTTTTCATTTACCCCTCTGAAAACACCCTATCTCATCCCCCTCCCATTGCTCACTAACCAACCCACTACTGGTTCCTGTACTAGCCTTCCTTTACACTGAGCCAACTAGCCTTCACAAGATCCAAAGGTCTCCCTCTCATTGATGTCCAACAAGGCTATTCTCTGCTACATATGCTGCTGGAGCCATTGGTCCCTCCATGTGTACTCTTTAGTTGGTGATTTAGTTTCTAGGAGCCCTGGGGGTGGTTTAAAATGTTCTTTGTATGGGTTTGCAAACTCCTTCAGCTCCTTGGGACCTTTCTCAAGATCCTCCATTGGGGCCCTGTTCTCAGTCCAGTGGTTGACTGAGAGCTTCCACCTCAGTATTTGTCAGGCACTAACAGAGTCTATCAGGAGACAGCTATATCACACTCTTGTCAGCAAGTACTTGTGGGTCACCCACAATAGTGTGTGGGTTTGGTAACTGTATATGGGATGCCCCAGGCGGTGCATTCTTTGGATCATTTTTACTTCGGCTCCATACTTTCTCTCTGTATCTCCTGCCAGGGGTATTTTGTTTCCCCTTTTAAGAAGGACCAAAGTATCCACACATTGGTCTTCCTTTGTCTTGAGCATCATGTGATCTGCAAATTATATCTTGGGTATTTTGAGCTTCTAGCTAATGTTCATTTTTCAGTGAGTGCTTACCATGTGTGTTATTTTGTGATTGGGTTACCTCACTCAGGATGATATTTTCTAGTTCCATATATTTGTCTAAGAATTTCATGAATTCCTTATAGCTGAGTAGTATATAGTTATTAATAACTACATTATAGCTGAGAGTATATAGTTATTAATAAGTCAGTAGTACTCCATTGTGTAAATGTACCACATTTTCTATATCCATTCCTCTGTTGAGGGACATCTGAGATCACTCCAGCTTCTGACTATTATAAAGATGACTGCTATGAACATAGTAGAGCATGTCCTTATTAGTGTTGGAAAATCTTCTGGGAGCCCAGGAGTGGTATAGCTGGGTCTTCATTGCTTTCAGATATACTTTTATCACTGATTTGAGTACTCTTTTATTTATTTATGGAAGTACTTAGTATTGCGAACTTTCTTGTTAGCACTGCTTTTCTTATGTACTCAATTACTGGGGAAGTAATTAATTTGTTTGCTTTTTATTGGCTTGTTATATTGATTAATTAATTAGTTATTTAATTAACTAACTTTCACCTCCCCACAACAGATTCATTTTTCTCCTTTTCTCATCCCTTACTCTCATCTTCCTTGCTCCAAATCCACTGTTTCACTCCTTCTCTTCTTAACAGAGGCTATCAACCAGCCTTAACATCAAAGCTGCACCAAAACTAGGAACATCATCTGTTGAGTTTAAACAAGGCAGCCCAGTTAGGACAAAAAGATTCCAAAGTAGGCACTGTTCTCAGAGACAGCTCCTGCTACAGGTTTAGTAGTCCCATATGAAGATCCAGCTGCACAATTGTTAAATATGCACTGAATGTATATGTCCATTTCATGCATACTATCTGTTTGGCAGTTAAATTTATATGTGCCTCTATAGATTGCTTGATTCTGTAGGTTTTCATGTGGTGTCTTTGACTCATTTTGCTCCTTCAGTCCTTCTGTCTACTTTTACAGGATTCCACAAGCTCCACTATATTTTTATCTGTGGGTTTCTATATCAATTTTTATCATTTTCTGGGTGAAGCCTCTCCGATAACATTTATACTAGATTCCTATCTAACTGCATAACAAAATATTTTTAGTAGTGTCAGGGGTTGTCTTCCTCTCATGTGATGGGGCTAAAGCTGGGCCTCTTATTAGTTATTCATTTGTTAGTTATCATTCTTATTTGTTATTTATTTATTACTCTTTCAGATCTTATAGTCAGAAAAATTGTGGGTATTTTCATCAGCATACTATAGTATAAAATCCTATGTCAATACCATACAGAAAATAGAAATAATATGCTCTGGAATTTCTACAGGAATTAATAAGGATAAATAAGGGATCTATTCTTGAGTTTCAAGAATTAATATTATTGGGATTGGGATAGAAATGTACAATGGACTGTGTGTGCCATCCTGAATTACTAAGTGCACAAATTTACTTAACTTGAAATTTAATATGATATACTAGTCTCATATAGAATTTGGAAGAGTAAATTGGAATGAATTCTAAACACGGAATACTAAAGCTATATGACATATATTTAAGGTCTGGAGAAATTTTGCCATAATAAACTTTGCATATTCATGAATGAGAATGGTTTCTATATTTTTATATCAGCATACATATAGAAGAGTAGAGCATGCTGCTGAACCAGAACTGAAATATGTTTGGGTACATTTATTCTTAGAGAAATAAATGTCTAGTAGCCTTTCCTAAAACCTTTCTACAGAATAATGGTTGGCAGAATATTTAGAAAGTAGCCATGAAAAATGTAAAGTTATTCAGACACCTACCTGCCTTAAGACTTTCCTGTGAAAGAATGAAGATAGTAAATTGTTTGACAATTGCTAAATCTTACCCTGAATCACCTTACTACCTTTAAATACAAATTTAATCAAATGGGAAGTTTGCCTTATACAGAAGAATTGCTATATCTGAAAAGAATATATAGTTCTGAGAAATGCCAAAATCATTTAAAATGAATTATTACCTAGAGTATTCATTTTCGCCCACTCATAGGGGACAGAGCACTTTTACCTATACAGAGCCAAAAAGGTGTTGGCCAAATACTAAAGGAGATAAGTCAACAGTAGGTAACAATTGCCTTAATAACTAGCCACACACTTATTCTGGTAATAAAAACATGTTGAAAATTTTGTGATAATGAGGATCTGAAATGACATAAAAAGACACCTGAATGAAGCATTCTGTAGCAGTACTGAGTACATCATGGTGAAGCTCATTGCTGTCACAGGTAAGTTGAAAATCAGACATAGAGACTTAGTCTTGCCTGATAGAAGCAGTTTTAACTCTACAATATTATACTTTCAATTTCTTCATTTATCATTTCAAATTGTGTCGCTGTGTTCAGGAATTTTCTAGCTATCATAAGTCCATCTGCCGGGAGAACACTTATGCATGCATTGATGCCACAGGCATGGCACTAAAGAATCACCTTCATTCAAGCATTCTTTGCTGTTTGCTATAATCCAGCTATTCATTATCTCACAACTCTTGCTAAACTTCTTTACTGAAAATGCAATTCTGTAACTTTATTCTGATTGCTCTCCTGGAACATAATTAAGGGATAGAAATCACTAGAATATGAGATAGAGCTATCAACATTACTTGCCTCTTCTCTGCTCAGAATCATTTGACATTTATCCTCCATTATCCTTTTTCTCCATGACATAGATTTGTCTTAGATAAACATATACTTGTTTGAAGAGTTAGCATTAGTCACTGATTCAAGTGAAGTCAAGTTGTCCAAAGCTTGGTATTTTCTGCACATCTCTGATTTAAAAACTTTTTACAGATTCAGAAACTTATTCAAATAACTTGAATCTCAAGTTGTAAAAGAATCAGATGAGAGGAATTGTGAAGTCATGATGATCATTCACACATAAAATTCACCACTTAAATTGTACAATCAGGTTTTCAAAAAAACTAGATTTGAGTTACTAATGAGATGCCATTATTCAAAACACACATATACATACATACACACACACACACACACATTGGACCTCTCTCTGGAACTTCTTTCCTCAGGCTCCTCTCCATTTCCAATGCTGTAATTCTTTCAGACAGGAACAATTATGGGTCAGAGTTGTGACTGTCGTATGATCATCCTCTGCCTCATTTGATGCCTTGTCTTCATGTTGGAGGTAGGCTTTGTATTTTCCCTTGCCCTACTGTCAGGCATTTCATCTAAGGTTCCTCCCTTTGAGTCCTGGGAGTCATTCACCTCCCAGGACTCTGGGTCATTCTGGAGGGTACCCAACCTCCTATCTCCTGAGGTTGCCTGTTTCCCTTCTTTCTGCTTGCCCTCAGGGCTTCAGTTGTTTTTCACTCACCCAATCAATACCAGATAGGTTCCCCACTGCCCCCACAACCACACCCCTTCCACTTTCCCTCCTAGGTCCCTCCCTCCCTCCACATTTGTGTTTGCTCTCTTATCTCTCCCAAGCGGCTGGAGAGGTGGCTCATTGGGTAAGAGAACTGACTGTGGATCCTAAGGACCCTGTTTCAAACTCCAGCCACTGGTGATGTCTTATAGCCATCTCAACTGCCAATTGCCTTTGATAGATGCTTTCAAACATTAAAAAATCTCCAGGAGCTACTCTTTTCTGTGCTTGAGATGGTACAACAGCAATATCAGTTGATTTATTACAGTGCTTGGAACTAAGATTCATAAATTTATGACTACTAATCAGGTGAAATTGTGAATAATTGCAGTCATAAATTCTTGTAGTTATAGTAGACTTAATAATGAATAAAAATTAGGACATGGAGTGTGAAGCATGAAATATTGACAGGTTGGACTACTGAGTAAAGAGAAGTTTGAAATACATGATAACTTTAAGGTTCCCACATGGCTGAAACAGTATTTTTTCCAAATTCAATTCTGTTGTGTGAGATAATGATATATAGTTAGTAAGATGGTATATGGTTATGAATTTTATGCTATACCAATTGTTGTGGTTATACCAACTAATCCAGAGCTATAAATGTGTTCTCTCTCCATCTCTCTTACTCTCTCTAGGTCTGGCAATACTTCTGAGTGCACAGCTGGGTGAGTTTTAGGTCAAATCTTGCTTCAAAAAAAATTCTTTCAGCCTGATTCATTAGTTCTAATGCAATTTTCTGCTAATCATGATCCATTTTCATTTTATATATTGACTCAAATAGCAAGAGATAATTGACTGGAGGAAATGTAGTAAATTTCCATCTTGGGTAGTAGAATAACATTGGATTTCTCTGCTGGCTTCACTAGAAAGATGAGTTGAGACTTTAAATTGACAACTTCTGGGTGCTTTTCTCTTGGTTTGTTTTAATTTTTTTTTCATGGAGCCCAAAATTTATCTGAGTTTTAAGTATGAATTTGTTACTATAATTGGAACTAAGGCATTGGTTTGTTAATAAATTGTACACATTAGCAAAAATAAATATTCACAGCATTCATCTCTTCCTGAATAACATGTGTCTGATATACAACAAATAAAATAATAAAGGCAATAGTTTTGGCCAATGTCACATGTAACCACATCAGGACACTTTTCCTCTGACAACTCTCCACAGGATTTTCCTACCAGCTGATGTGCTACTATACCAGTTGGGCTAAGGACAGGCCAACAGTAGGGAGTTTCAAACCTGGTAATATTGACCCCTGTCTGTGTACTCACTTAATCTATGCCTTTGCTGGGATTCGGAACAATGAGATCATCAACACACATGTGCAGGATTTAACTGACTATGAAGCATTAAATGGTCTGAAAGCCAGGTAAGAACAGAGAAATGTGGTTTGTTTTCAGTGTGCTAAATCTCAGTGCTTCCTAAAATGTATGTCAGAATCAAAAAAAAAAAAAATTGTATGATGACTCCATCAATGTATTCATCAGATTTGTATTATCTTTTTATTTTTTAATCACTTATTGTCTTGGATTCTGCATATACATCTCTATGTCTCAAAACCCGATTAGGATATATGTTGCCTCACCCCATAGCTTGTATGTGGTTAGGGTCCTTTCTATATATAGGTCTTGAAATATTCTTGCTGTTCATGATATGCTTTGACAAATACTGTTTTCCTATCTCTCAGTGAGAATCATCATACTATTTTCCATTGTATGTGTTCAAATATTATAGATATTATTTCTAATTTAGACCACATTCACATTTGTCAGCCTTCCACCCGTTTCATTTAATACCATACCTACTAGGTTTACAAATATACTTGCAAAAAACCAACCCCAACTTTCATATTTTTAATGTTTGAGAAGTATTTTTGGATATAGGCAGAGCACATCATATTTTCTAGTCACCTAATTCTCTATAATTACTGTGACTTAAGTTAGATTTCTGAATCAAGATACAGTTACTGTGGACATACTGCCTCCTCTTAAAAAAATCTTGAATATGTGTACTTTGGAGATAAACTAAGGCATGTGTTTTGATCATGTAGCAGTTCTACCACTCTGAAGGACGTTCATAATGCATTCCTGTGTAATTGTGCTTAGGTATATTTACATCAACAGTGTACAGTTTTTGTATTCATATACTTGATGATATTGCTTAGGTTTTATCTTACAGTATTGGGCTACTATGAGACATGAGAAGATATGCCAATGCAGTTAAAATTTAAATTTATCCTTTAATCATTGTGTTAGGCTTCCTTAATTCAATGGTTACATTTTTTCTTTGAAAAAAAAAACCTTCCCCAGAACTTTTCCTTTTTGTCAAAATGACGTATATTCTTAATATTCCATTACTGATTTATGCAATTTGTATTACTTTATTATCATATAATATTTTGCAATTAGTCTCAAAATTTAAACCTCCTATCTCTATTCAATGTAATTCTTTCCCCACTTTTATTTGTGAAAAAACAACAAAGTCGTTTTAATTTTTCAATAGGAACTTTTAAGTTTGTGATACACAATAAAGATATTCATGCTCCAATAAATTACATAGATGTTTCTCCGTGTTCTTTCAATAATTTAGAAGCTTTGTATCTTATGCTTACATCTCACACCACTTTCAATTTATTTTTGTCTGTGGTGTAAGCCTGGGTCACAAAATCATGTTTGGATTATTTGTATGAAGAGTGTTTTGCTAGGAACCTTCTGCTGTGGTACATTTGTCACTTATGATTTAGAAGTTACACATTAAAGAGCAAAGAAGTACACAATTCTTTTTTAATGCAACCTTTTCTGGCTGTGTAAAAGATACCGTAGTGATGAAAACATCAGTGGTGTTGCTCATCTTTTCTCTGTCACAGTTTTTTGTTTGTTTTGTGGACAACAACGTAAGCTGCATTCTTTGCAAATTACTAGAACTGTGGCCTATTAGAAGGTAATTACCAATGCTCCCAAGGATCATGAATATTTGAGGATTTCTATAAAAGATTTTGGTGTATTTAACAGTAAACTGTGCACTTATTTTCATCATTGACAGGTGACATACTTTAGGAATACCAAAGATCTGGAAGATTTAGATAATATCTTCCTTTAGTAGTAACATTATATTTAGGAAGAATCTAAACTATGATTTCCAACTGCAAATGAATTAAATAAAAGGTCTTATATTTAATAGTGCCCCTTGCATATCCTTCACCAAAACTAAATTGATTGCTGAAAGCAATATTTCTACAACAGATCACAGAAACTGAATTTCTGAGGAAGGGCAAGAAACCTAAAAGATTAATGTCTGCTCAAAAGTGCTAACAAATTTCTATGGAATCTGATGTGTCAAAACAGGTATTTCAGAGAAGATGTATACTTCCAAGAGAAGTGATAGGCAATTACTGATGAGGATTGAGAAAATAATAAAGATCCAGATATTTGTCAATTTTGCTACTAGGGAGAATGTGAGCTAACTATAGTTCAAAGTTACTTGTACAGAAATGCAGTCACTACACTACTTGATAAACATTTCTCAAATTTACTATTATATAAGTTGCCTGCCCTAAAAGTATGATAATGAAGAACTTAACTAAAAATTACTCAATAGTGAAAACAAACTTTCTCTAGAATGTGATGTTATATCACAAAAAACTGAATAGTATGTGATATATTTTTTAAAGTGCTGATAATTTATGTAACGGAGGGCAAGAGTTTTGATATTTCTCTTTTTTCTTCCACTTTTGAGGAACACTGACCTAAAAACTCTCCTGGCCATCGGAGGATGGGCCTTTGGATCTGTCCCGTAAGTTGTGGCATATGGGCTACTGAGTTTTGTGGTTTGTAGTCAGGCTAGAGATAAAAGGTCAATTACTTCACCTTTTGGAAAAGAGAATTAAAGAAAATTTATTGAGTAAATAGATTAACATAAATAATTACAATATCACCTCATATTAAACTGTAAAGACTCTTTCAAGGTACACATATGGCCTTCACAATTTCAAATTTGGCCTGATATTTCAGGATTCATAATCTGAAAGATATTTAGCTACTAAAAAGTTTTTCTTAAAGTATTTCATGTCCTCCAGGCATTGAAACTTGTTAGGAGTTACTACGGGGCTGGATATATAAAGGGTATTATGAGAAAGGTGATGTGTGTACAAAGGGAGAATGAGAGAAAAACAGGGCATATTGGTGAAAGACAAGGAATCAAAAATCAGCTATGAATTGTTTTGTTCCCAATGTGTCCATGTCATAGAAGCCTAACACTAACTTCTTTCAATATACATAAGGTTCAGTGCCATGGTGTCTACTCCTCAGAACCGTCAGACATTCATTAATTCAGCCATCAAATTCCTTCGCCAGTATAAGTTTGATGGCCTCAACCTGGACTGGCAGTATCCTGGGTCTCGTGGAAGCCCTCCTAAGGACAAACATCTCTTCAGTGTCCTGGTGCAGGTGTGTTAATTTGAAAAATGCTTTTGTCCTAAAAAATTTAAATCCCTCCATCTTAAGGACTATGAATTCTTGTAAAACCAAACAAATATATAATTATAGAATCTTAGCACTGTAAATGTCTTAACTTATTATTCATGTATTCAACAAACATGTGAGATTTTACTGTCCATGGTTTTTATAACAAACATGCATCATCATATGCCCTATAAGGAGTCCAGTGTAATGATCTTCATATTATAGACAAAACTATTAATGTACAGAAAGTTTTTGAATAACCTTTCCAGGAACACACAGCTAGTAAGTATCACAACTACTTCTGTTGTTTGCATACAGAGGTCAATCCTTACAATCCACAGGCTAGTGGGGACATTTTCACCAAGGAATAATGCAGAATGTTTTGCTTCTTTAAGTCACACATATGAAGTAATATAGGCAACAAATGAAACATCTTGATAACTGGTGTAAAATATCAGATGCAAAAGAAACGCAAATTTGTGAGTACCTGACTGTGTTTGGAAAAGGATAAGAAAGTACTTGTGTGTAAGTGAAACTTGCTCTAAGTCTGAGGACACTGTTACCATTAAATTAGATAAAGAACCGTTTGTCACAATAAAGAGCTAGAGATCTATGAGAGATGACTTGGAAAGACATGTGAGTTTAAAAAGTCATCAAGTTCTGATCATGTGGGAGCTTTATATTTATTTAAGGATCTGTAATTCTCATGCAATACCTTGGGGTACTATGAAGGATTATGCATAACATCCAAAATCTAAAACAAAACTTGGCCTTTTGTGACATTAATGGATAATGAATCAGTTAGGTACTAATGTGGGACACAGAGTTAGAAGAAAGCCAAAGAATGAAGACATCTAGCTTTAACTCTCTCTTACAGTGCGGCCCAGAGCTGATGGCTTCTACCAATTTAACTCTCTTTTGCTATTCTTAGGGCAAAAAGCTCATAACCCTGGCAATTTAATTCTCTTGCTATTCTGGGGAGAAAAACTGATGGCTTGTGCAAATTTAACACTCTGTTCTGGGGGCCAGAAGCTGATGGGTCCTGAACCTAATTCTCATGGCTCTCATGAGCCCAAAAGATGATAAATTCTGGCATTTAACTTCTGCTTGAGGAACCAGCGACTTAGTGAAAGAAATTTAAATACTTGGGCCCTTACTCTCTGAGTCAGTGAGCACTTTCTGGCCAGGATATAGTCTTGGAGTTCTTCTTCCTGAGCGAGAGAGAAAGCAAAAGAAAGGAAACTGGGCATAAAAAGCCACATGCACACTGGATAAAGTGGAGAATGGCTACACTCACTTTAATTTTGCTTCCAGCCTTTCATCGCTTTTTAGAAAAATGTTCCTATGTAAGAAAAAGATTTCCTCATATATAATATGTTACATAAAGGGGGAGTTAGAGAAGGATTTAGATAATAAGGTCAAAAAAGTATTTCATATAATCTCATTAAAATTTCAAAGCAACAGTTTCACATGGCCTTGCTGTTGCAAAGAGCATACCTTTGGCCTCATTCTTGGACCTGACTTAAAATAACTATTTTTCCTTGATCACCAATCTGTTGCAAGCCTATTTTGCTTCTAAATGCAATTCATGAAAGTTCATTGTATTCCTTACTATCCAGCATTTACTTAATATTCTATTAGGAGGAGACACATTCTATTTTCAACTCAAATTTTATTATCCCCAGAAATTGTGCTAAATACTGTGTTAAACTTCATGATATGAAATTTTATTTGATGTCTTTTATTGGAGTTAGAATCAGAGATAGATGATCACCAATAAAAATGAATAGCATGTAAGGCAAGTCTGGTGGTGCTTCCTTTGCAGGCCTTTCAGCAGATAAGGAGAAAAAACATTCAAAGTGAACTAAAAATGAAACTCATTTCAGTCCAAATTTATTGGAAAAACTGATGGACCAGGACTTCTTTAGTTGGGTCTAGACCATTTTACTTTGTTCATATTTGGGCACAAAATAATTTTGAAAACAAATACTCAGATAACAATTGACTCAGTCCCAGGATTATACAATTTAACACATATTTGCATCAGGATTACTTATAAAACACAGCTACACAATTTCACAAGAACTTGGTACTGTTTACTCAAAAAAACTGCCCAAGATTTTGGTGGCTCTAGAGATTCACTGAGGTAAACAAAATTTGTGTGGTAGTCAATATTGCCTGGATAACATAAGATAAATAGTAGTCACTTAGGCTGCTGTAATGAAGAAATTATATCACTCATAAGGATGGAAATTATGGCCAAAAAGTGATGCTCAAGGTTTTATGGGGAAAAGGATTTGAGAAAAGTAAATTCTAGCAGATATAGGAAGAGTTTGATTCATCAAAAACAAAGGATCCCAGGTTGTAAAACTGCATCATTGATGGCATCCCAACAAGAGCAGCTACACATCTCATTCTATGTTAGAGGGAAGCTGTATGTTTAAGTTGACTAGCTTCTCTGCTTTTTATTTGAGTGAACAGGTCCTTTCTGTCCTCTTAGAAAGCCTAAATAATTTTAAATTTAACTTCTAAAAGGATTAAAAACATTATTTATGTATTAAAATTTGGAGGTTGCTGTTCTAGACACTTAGCAGCAAATTATTTTCAATATCACTGCACTCAACAGATTTTTAGCCAACCTCTGATAATATTTAATATTAAGTACTAGTGAATGACTAGAGTTTTTGATTAATAACTTTTATAGAAGTATAACCTGAATAGTAAACTAAATCATGCTTCTGACTGATATTTACAACTCCAAATGATTTAGGTAAAGAAGACAAAATTGGAAGTGACATTCTATAACTGATAGTTGTAATGATCTGTAACACTCATCTTCTCATGACTTTGACCAGTAAAATGTTCTCATCATTTAATCCTCTTAGAACAAGGCAAATTGTGGAGCATTGTTTTCTTTCTTCATTTGATAAAATTTCATTTTAACATATTTTCTGATCTATTCTGAGATACTTCCCACCTCCATGATCACCCACATTCATATCTTCTTCCCACCTTTCTCAAAAATGAAATATGGCAATAAGCTTTACCCACAAAACATATGAGAAAAAATGAGAAGAAAAATGAACACAAGAAATACACATAAGATTTGAAACAATGACTTTCACACCCAAGTAATACAGTTATGAAAGAATCCTGAATTTGAAGGCATGATTAGACTCATATAGAATCTTGTGGATTAAAAGAAGGCACTAAATTGATCTGTTATTCTGATCTTACCACCTTCTCATTTCAATATTTGATTAGGCAGGATATGGAACCTATGAGCTTGTTTAGCCACAGAGCAATGACATCTCTTTGTACCACTGCAAGAGGACACAGGCTCAGAGAGGAATCACAGAGTGCTGGATTCAGAATCAGCTCTGACCAGACTTTGGAACCTATATTCTAGCCATGGATTGGTACAAACTATTTTTTAAATTTCTATACATATTAGGTAACCATAAATTAATATCAATTTTAGTGACTTATTGAGGTATTCACAAAATAAAATAAAATAAAATTTGTAAATGTCCACTGAAATAGTTTTATAGGACCCATATTTGATCATAAAAATATCTGAAATACTAACTGAGCTCATACTTTTTGTAGGAAATGCGAAAAGCTTTTGAGAAAGAATCCATTGAGAAGGACATTCCAAGGCTGCTACTCACTGCCACAGTATCTGGAATGATTGCTACAATCCAGTCTGGTTACAAGATCCCTGAATTGTCTCAGTAAGTGAGGATCCATCTTCAGGACTACTGTGGAAGTTTAATCAGAGGTCACTTATGCATGAGCTACTTGTTGCTTCAAAGCATTGTTTATAGGCATGGTTATGGGTATGGTTTGACTACATAGGTATGAAAAATGATCCTACAAAATAATTCTAGCATTATGTTTATTGATCTTATAATGTGTTTATCTATAGAAATATTCCTACATTAATACAGTATATTTTGATCATATACATTCACAAATAATTTTTTGTCTAAATTATCCTAATAGCTATAACTTACATCCCTCTGAATTACAGGTGTTCTGCTTCTAGTTTTTAGTGATGTCAATATCTCCTTACACAGACTCTAAAGCCAATATATGCATGGCTATGGGCTTAAACAGTGAAATCCAGGCACCTAACAATGACCACATTCCTAAGAGGGATAGAATATTGTTCACTTTGCACCCATTAAGTAATAATTTCTTCACAATATGTTGGGCTTGGGAATGCAAATTCCTGCCCAAAGTGCTGCAATTTCATGAGACTTGATATCATGTAGGTATTGTGCATATATCACCATCTCCTATGAGATAATGTTTTAACAGCCACATCTGGTGAAGAGATCACTATTTCAACATTTTCCTTCCTTTTGTCAGTAGCAATAAATTATTTCCAAGCCCTCTTTTTCATATACTTTGAACCTTGAATATGAAGAATGTTAGTAGAAATGTCATGTCTATAGCTGAGAACACAAACTCAAGATTCTGTACCTTAACTAATAATTAAGAACTTTTCTTCCAAACAGGCAGATATTCTGGTAAAAGAAAAAAACTTGAAAGCATCTTATATCTATGGAAATAAACTCATATTTGAATGGCAGTTTAATACTATGACAATCTAGCAAAAAAAAAAAAAAACCAAAATCAAAAACAAAAAACAAATGTTGGTTCCATGTTGGGCCTTTGAGCTTCTAGGGCATGAATATTTGGCCAGATTTACTGTGACAGATATAAAATATACTCAATATTACACCTCACATATAATCAGAAAGCATGTTATTACCTCCATAATGACAATGCCTTTAGTGAATAACTTGCATAGTGTGTTAATATTATAGCATTCAGGAGCTATCACTGGGTATGTCCATTGGTGTCTTTTTACTGTAGAAGCCTACTTTACATATATGTGAAGGAGTAGGCATCCTGTAGGAGGAGAGATTTCACTGTTAGTCTCAGGTTGATTTTTTTATGTCTACAGCTAATATGCATTGTGTTCAGCAGTATGGTTATTACATCAAGTGATGGTGAACCTCCTAGAGCATTTACAATATGCTGGATTGTTTTTGGTGAATCTTATGACTGCAGAATAAATAATATATTAGAAGTGTAAGATGCCTGAGACTGATATATTCTTTTAATAGCTCCTGTATTTTTGCAGCAATATTATTGTCCATGCAGATTAATTGTATTCGTGTATATTATGATTATTATATTTTATTTAGCTGGTGAAAAGCATACTTAACTAATTCTCTTTTCTATATCCTTTCTTACTTTCTAAGTCACTCTTGATTCAGTAGTCTCCCCAAATCTCCATACTTATTTAAATACTCTAACAATCTTACTCCTGTTTCATTTCACTGATGTTCTATTATACCTTTGATTTATTTTTGTTCTTTTTAGTGGTAGAGAATAGCTTTACGCATAAATATTTTTCAGAACCCATAAATGAAAAGAAAGTGAAATCAGAGAACTGGACAAGAGTACATGGGGGTTGTGGGAAATGATAGATATATTAGGATGTATATTAGGGAAGAATACAAGGAAAACCTTGAAGAAATATAACCAAAACATTGATTCTAAGTCCTTTCCTTTACTCCAGGTCTCTTGACTATATTCAGGTCATGACATACAATCTCCATGATTCCCAGAATGGCTATACTGGAGAAAATAGTCCCCTCTATAAATCTCCAACTGACACTGGAAATAGTGCCTATCTCAATGTGGTAAGATATCAACAGGTTCAAGTGGAACTGAGAGATTAATGCATGGCCCAATGCTATTGAATGTATCTGAAACACTGTAACTATATAATTTATTTTGGAAAACAGATTTAATTTATTAGATGTAGCATAATAAAATTTGAAATATAAGAGCTGGGAACTAACCTACACAAACACAGATCACCACAAGATCCAGCAATAATTTTACTTTGTGTCGCTACAGGATTCAATCATTACCTACTGGAAGGAAAATGGAGCAGCTCCTGAGAAGCTCATTGTGGGATTTCCGGCATATGGGCATACCTTTATGCTCAGTGACCCCTCTAACACTGGAATTGGTGCTCCTACTATTAGTGCTGGCCCACCAGGGAAGTACACAGGTGAAACAGGACTCTGGGCTTACTATGAGGTCAGTATATTGGATATAGTGTGCTCAGTGAACTATAGACCTATTTCTCTGTTTGAGAATGGAATTAGCTGAAAGTGTATGCTCATTTTATCCAGTATGTAGTCACCCTAAGTAGATACAGTATGTCAAGTGCTACATATTTTATAGTATACTTTCATATAATTAATAAGAATTACAATATACACTTGATACAAAGACACCAAAACGTAATATCCATAAATTTGACTCTAGGGTATCTATTTCCTGCTAGGGTGTATTCTAAAATTACAATACAAATATGAGGGCAAAATGTAATCATTTTTAAAATAACTCGAGTATTAATATTCCTTTGTATCTTTCTTTTTTTGGTACGCTTGGTCTCAGTTTCAATGTCCAGAAGTATGTTATAGATAGATAGCATCTCAGTCTGGTAGGACAAGGTATGAAGATTACTCTGATTCCCCATGACTAATACTTAGAATATCAACTTTTAGGAGGCAGGTACTTAAGAATTGTCAGTTTAAAAACTATAGTAGTTATAGATCAGATAAAAATTCAGAAAATAAAAAATGAGGATTAGTGATGTACCTCAAGTTAGATCACTTCCCTAATATAGGGAAAGGCCTGGATATGTCCTGTGGACCAGTAAATTCAAGAAAATATCTCTTTACTATAAGACTAATAGAAAACTCTTTAAAAATGCAGAAAACACTACAATAGCATAGAGAAATAGTGAATAACCTTAATGTTATCTTTCCTTATTATTACTATTTTAAAGATCTGTATCTGCTTGTTTACAGATTTGTTCATTTCTGAATGTTGGAGCCACTGAGAGCTGGGATGCCGCACAGGAAGTTCCCTATGCCTATCAGGGCAATGAGTGGGTTGGCTATGATAATGTCAGGAGCTTCAAGATGAAGGTAAGCTTAGACCATTGAGTATGCTGAGATTGTAGCCCAATTCCCAGGAAATCAAGAGATTTGTGTCCTTTTCAACAGGCTCAGTGGCTCAAGGACAGCCAATTAGGAGGTGATATGGTCTGGCCCCTGGACATGGATGACTTTACTGGTTCTTTCTGTCACCAGGGAAGTTTCCCTCTGACTTCTACTTTAAAGAGAGAGCTGAACATACACAGTGCAAGTAAGTGACAATAGAGTTGTACTCAGAGTATACTCAAAGACTGCCTGAACCACCCCATCCCCACTCCTGAGTCATATTTTCCTCAGTTCACCTGTGTGTTCCTTTCAAAGTGATAGACAGTTCCCCCACACCTTCAATTCCATTAGTTTATGTTATACACTTACTGGGAACCCAGGCTACCTTGAGGATGAGTCAGGCTGCCCAGGTCTATTAACTATTCAGGTTATATGGGTCTACCGAAACTGTACTCCCATTATTGATCAGATTTTTCTTCTCTTTTATCCATGTTATTAGAGTGTAAATCTTTCACTTTGGGGACTTTTATCAGAAATATATAAAAAGTGCTGTCTTTACTATGTCTGTCCACATTTTCTTTAATGCATAATGTATCCTAACATTTTAACAAACTCATTTACCAAGTGAGTAATTGCTTATAGCAGGGATAGTAAAGACAAAACTTTAACTACTAGTTCATCTTGCTCTGAGATAGGTTTTAGAGACCGGGAAAAAGGTTAACCCCTGGGATGACAGTGCAAGTTCCATAAATTCTATCTGGATTTATTGTCTGATACAACCTGAAAGACTCTGAAGTCAATTGGTTTTCTAGTCCATGTAATCTAGGTTGTACTTTTCTTCTCCAGTTGCCTCCAGGGTCACTGCTGTGGCTTTTTATGTGTGTTCCAGGTTGTTACAACTCTAATCGAGGGGAGCTTTAGCCAATAATTTGTCCTTGAAGCTGTCAGAACAAGAGCAAGTTCAACAGGTTTTCCACGGTGGATTCTGCATGACATTTCCATGAAGAATAATGGAACTAAGTCCTCAGATAGCCTGAATTGAATCCCAGAGTAGTTCTACTAACATGCATGTCTGGTTTGCTGTTCCAGCTGGGAAGAAAGCAAGACTGATCTTCATCTATCAGCTTTGGCTGAGCTCTGAACATCTTCCTCTGCTTCCTGTAAAAACACTTCCTGGTTGTTTCTTGCTTTCATAATAAATTCCAGATTCAAACATAAGCATCTCCAGTACTTTAATGTGCAATTTTAGGAAATTGTTTCTTGGTGTTAAGTTCATTATGCTCATGGGTTGTAGTGATAAAATGGCTGTGGGAAGTAGTGGCTAAACCCAGTCACTTTGATTTTCTATTTGACTTCAGACTTTCCCATGATTGAGACTGTGAGATGAAAATGTTAAATGATTGGTTTTACTTATCTTCTTCATGTAGTTATTCTCAATCTGAATGATTGGTTCAGATTGAGAATGATTACATGAAGAAGATGTGTTTATGGTACTTGCTCAATAATCCAGAAGCAGATGCAGTAGCCTCATGATGACAGCCTACACATGGTTTGGTGTAACCATTTATGTACTTCAAGACATTTTTAAATATGCCTTCAGAAACCAGAGCAGTTGAGCACTTTTTTGTTTGCAGCTTTTGAAGATCTCTAAGTAATTATCATGACTTGCTGTCTCTGTACAAGGTCCTCCTAAACCACCAAATTCCTTAGTACCAGGTGTGTTTACACCTGTTCTTCCTTCCTTCTTTTGATTTACTTGGCATTCATTATCAAATGCCATTAGGTCCTTTTGCATACTTTGTTTAAGAAGTCACTATTGATGCCAATAAGTGCTTTCAGACAGGAGCCTGATATAGCTGTTACCCCAGAGGCTTTGCCGAACCCTTACTGATACCGATGCAAATGCTTGCAGCCCACCATCAGACTTAGCATGGGGACCCCAATGAAGGATTTAGGGGAATGACTGAAGGAGTTGAAGGGGTTGGCAACCCCATAGTGTTGGTACCACAACCATGGAAACCTGTGACATCACATAGGCGACAGTGCGACCTATACACCTGTTGCCATGGCAACAGTCACCACATTCCCAAAATCCATTGGGATCACCTTTACCTGCGAAAACATCACCATTCATGTATATATAAGAAAGCACCCCCCTTTATCTATCTCTTTTACCCTCTTCTCTTTTCACCATCACCTTTCCTTTCCCTTCTCAATAAATCTCACATGGAGCTGTTTGGCCTGATATGTTCTTTCTGGAGCTTCACCTGCCACTGCCACCACCAGCTGCCTGCCCCAACATTGGTGCCAAAACCTGGGAATTGCTATGCAGGGAAGGTTGTCATCCACCAACAGTTGGCTGCCACTTCTGTGAAACTCACAGGCTTCTATCACATGAGCTGTGTGCAGCAGCATATCATGAGGAGTTGCCTCAGGGGCAACCAACCAACCAGTTCCACATTTCCTGTTACCAGACTGAAAATTCCCAAAAAACACACACCAGCTATATTAATTGGTAAGGAGTATCGCCTGGTGGCCAGAGGGACCCTTAGTCCCGGATAAGGCCTGGCTGGCCTCTTTTGGGCTAAGGGTTGACTTTCAATGCCCAGTCCATACAATTGGTCTCCTGCCTGACATTCATGTTAGGACACTGGCCCCTTGGGTGACTCCCTCTCTTAGAAGCAACCTAAACTTCCTTTTTAGCTCAGGAGCTACCGAAAATCCTGGACCAGTTTCGGTGCTTTCCTGGCATTTCCAGGAAATGTCATAGGGCCACTTGGTTTTCTCATTACTGCTTAAATTTCTATCTTGGCCACAAGCATGTTGCTAATAGTCCTCTGGGATTCTAGCACAGATTATTTAGCAATGCCCTTCCCCAATGGGATCTATCTTGTCTCCAACTATACCTCCAGGCATCCCATTGGGATGTCTCCTTGAAAATCTCAAGTCTCTAAAACTAATGTGCAATTTGAGGCACTCAAAACTGATAAACCTCTGCAATAAGGTCTGGATTCATTGGCCTGCACCCAAGCCATGGGCTGTTCAGGGGGCCTTCAGTGTGCCAACCCAGCCAGGAGGTTATTGGCCTGGCAGTCTGTCCTAGAGTGCACGTGCCACCATTTTGGTTACAGGACACCAGAGAGTTCTAGCAGGCAAAACCAGCTAAAAGTCGTAGCCCGAGGCTAACACAGTGGGGTTCTAAGCCCGACAGGCCCTGGACTACACCCAGGCCCTGGGCTGTCCAGTGGGCCGTCCGTGTGCCAACTCGGCCAGGAGATTGTTAGCTGGGCAGACTCTCCTGGCACTTTCAGGGAGCAAGCACATGCCACCATCTTGGCTACATAACAGAACCAGTTAACAGTCATAACCCAAGGTGAACATTGCTCGGGCCTAAGCCTGCCAGGCTTTTGCCTAGACTCAGGGCCTGAGCAGCTAGGCTAGCCTTGTGTGCACCAACCTGGTTGGGGGAGCGGCTGTCCAGCAGAGTCATCAGCATTCTGCTGATCCCCACAGAAAAGGTCCCCGCAGCATACACCATCCGCATTCCCTGAAGGAGCAAACAGGCACCACCTGGTTCACAGACACAATCTGGGGCAAGGCAAACAAGGGCTCCAAGGGCATCCAAGAGGAGGGCAGCATATCTGCAATCTGTGACAGGGGAAACCAAGCCATTCAGTGTTGCTGAAATAGCCCTACAATCTCACAGGAGGCTCAAACATCAGCCAGAGACAAGAACAACTAACTCCAGAGATAACAAGATGGCAAAGGGCAAAAGTAGGAATGGAAGAAAATGTCCCTAACCTAAAGAGAGAGATGCACATGAATATATAAGAAAACTACAGAACTCCAAAGAGACTGGACCTGATCAAAATACCTCCTGTCACATAATAATCAAAACCCCAAATGTACTAAACAACAACAAAAAAAGAATATTAAAGGCAGTAAGAGATAAAGGCCAAGAAACATATAAAGGAAGACCTATCAGAATCATACTAGACTTCTTACCAGAGACCATGAAAGCAAGAAAATCTGGGACAGATCTCATGCAGACTCTAAGAGAACACAAATGTCAGCCAAAACTACTATGCCCAGCAAAACTTTCAATCACCATAGATGGAGAAAGTAAGATATTCCATGACAAAACCAAATTTACACAATATTGTTCTACAAACCCAGCTCTACAAAGAATAATAGGAGGAAAACTCCAATACAAGGAGGGAAACTACACCCTGGAAAAGGCAAAATAGTAACCTTCTTTCATCAAACCCAAAAGAAGATAACCAATCAAATATAAAAGATAACATCAAAAATGACAGGAAGTGGGCAGTGGTGGTGGTGGCAGGCGGCAGTGCAGCAGTGGCTGGTCCATCTGAAGGGCCATCAGCAGTGGAACCAAGGTGACACAGGGTCCAGTTAGGCCCTGCGCCCACGACCACTGACCCTCGCTGGTGAGCTGGGCTGCAAGCAGCTGCCGGATTTATGGTGCCTTTTACCGCACAGAAGCCACTTCAGAACTCAGCCTCCCACCAGTCATGAGAGACTCGCCTCCATCTTGGTTCTCGGACTCCAGAGAGATCAGACAGACTGAGGTATGCAAACATAAACCGAGGCCAACATCGCGGGGGTCTAAGCCTGATGGGCATTGGCCTGAACCCAGGCCCTGGGCTGTTCAGGGGGCCATCGGGGTGCCAACCCAGCCAGGAGGATTTTTTGCAAGCTTGCCGCCATTTTGCCTACAGGACGCCAGAGAGCTCTAGCAGGCAAAGCTGGCTAACAGGCATAGCCCGAGGCTAACATAGCAGGGACATAACATAACAGGCCCAACAGGCCCTGGACTGACCCCAAGAACTGGGCTGCTCGGTGGGCCATCTGTGTGTCAACCCGACCAAGAAGTTGTTAGAACAGCAGACTCTCCCGGCACTTTCAGGGAGCAGGGGCATGCACGCCCACCATCCTGGCCACCTGACAGACCCAATTAATAGTCACAGCCCGAGGGGAACTTTGCTCGGACCTTGGCCTCCCAGGCTATTGCCTATACCCAGGGCCTGAGCAACCAGGTTAGCCTTGTGTGCACCAACCTGGTTGGGAGATCGGCTGCCCAGCAGAGTGATCAGCATGCAGAAAAAGTCCCCACAGCATACACCCTTCAGCACTCCCTGAAGGTGTAAACGGGCACCATCTGGTTCACAGTCACAATCTGGGGCAAAGCACACTAGGGCTGCAAGGGAACCCAAGAGGAGGACAGCACATCAGCAATCTGCTACAGGGGAAACCCAGCCATATAGTGTTGCAGTAATAGCCCCAGAGCCCCTCAGGAGGTCCAAACACCAGCCAGAGACAAGACCAACTAACTCCAGAGAACAAGATGGCAAAGGGCAAATGCAGGAACACTACCTACAGAAATCTAGGCAATATGGCAGCATCTGAACCAAACTCTCCATCATCAGCAAGTCCTGGTTATGCCAACACACCAGAGAAACAAGATTTGGATTTAAAATCACTGGTCATGATGCTGCTAGAAGAACACAAAACGGACATAAATGAATCTCTTAAAGAAATACAGGAGAACATGAATAAGTTAGAAACCCGTATAATGGAAACACAAAAATCACTTAAAGAAATGCAGGAGAATAAGGCTCAAGAGATAGAAGCCAATAAAGAAGAAACACACACACACACACAAACCACTTAAAGAAATGCAGGAGAACTTGAGTCAAGAGGCAGAAGTCATGAAAGAGGAAACACAAAAATCTCTTAAAGAATTACAGGAAAACACAAACAAACAAATGATGGAACTGAGCAAAACCATCCTGGATCTAAAAACAGAAGTAGAAACAACTAAGAAATCACAAAGGGAGACAACTTTGGAGATAGAAAACCTTGAGAAGAAATCAGGGGCCATAGATGCAAATATAAACAACAGAATACAAGAGATGGAAGAAATAATTTCAGATGCCAAAGATACCATAGAAACCATTGACTCAACAGTCAAAGAAAATGCAAAATGCAAAATGCAAAAAGCTTGTATCGCAGAACATCCAGGAAATCCAGGATACAATGAGAAGACCAAACCTAAGGATTATAGGTATAGATGAAAGTGAAGATTTACAACTGAAGAGGGCCAGCAAATATCTTCAACAAAATTATGGAAGAAAACTTTCCCAACTTAAAGAGAGAAATGCCTATGAATATACAAGAAGCCTACAGAACTTCAAACAGACTGGATTTGAGCAGAAATACATCTCGCCACATAATAATTAAAACCCCAAATGCACTAAACAAAGAAAGAATATTAAAGGCAATAAGAGAAAAAGGCCAAGTAACATATAAAGGAAGACCTATCAGAATCACACAAGACTTCTCACCAGAGACCATGAAAGCTAGAAGATCCTGGGCAGATCTCATGCAGACTCTGAGAGAACACAAATGTCAGCCAAGACTACTATACCCAGCAAAACTCTCAATCACAATAGATGGAGAAACCAAGATATTCCATGACAAAACCAAATTTACACAATATCTTTCCACAAACCCAGCTCTACAAAGAATAATAGGAGGAAAACTCCAATACAAGGAGGGAAACTACACCCTGGAAAAAGCAAGATAGTAACCTTCCTTCAAACCCAAAAGAAGATAACCACTCAAATATAAGAATAACATCAAAAATAACAGGAAGTAATAATCAGTATTCCTTAATATCTCTTAACATCAATGGACTCAATTCCCCAATAAAAAGACATAGACTAACAGACTGGATTAGGAAAGAGGACTCTACATTTTGCTGCATACAGGAGACACACCTAAATGTCAAAGACAAAAACTACCTAAGAGTAAAAGGCTGGAAGACAATGTTACAAGCCCATGGTCTCAGCAAACGAGCCGGAGTAGGCATTCTAATATCAGATAAAATTGACTTTCAACCTAATGTCATCAAGAGACACTGAGGGACACTTCTTGCTGGTCAAAGGAAAAATCCACCAAGAAGAACTTTTGATTCTGAACATCTATGCGCCAAATGCAAGGACACCCTCATTCATAAAAGAAACTTTACTAAAGCTCAAAACACACATTGCACCTAACACAGTAATTGTGGGGGACTTCAACACTCCACTCTCCTCAATGGACCGATCAGGAAAACAGAAACTAAACAGAGACACAGTAAAACTAAATGAAACTTTGACCAATTGGATTTGACTGATATTTATAGAACATTTCACCCTAAAGCAAAAGAATATACCTTTTTCTCAGCACCTCATGGTACCTTCTCCAAAATCGACCATATAATTGGTCACAAGACAGACATCAACAAATACAAGGAGATCGAACTAATCCCATGCCTCCTATCAGATCACTATGGTGTAAGAGTGGTTTTCAATAGCAACAAAAACAACAGAAAGCCAACATACGCATGGAGGCTGAACAATACTCTACTCAATGACACCTTGGCCAAAGAAGAAATAAGGAAACAAATCATAGACTTTTTAGAATTTAATGAAAATGAAGACACAACATACCCAAATCTTTGGGACATAATGAAAGCAGTGCTAAGAGGAAAACTCATAGCGCTGAGTGCCTCCAAAAAGAAAATGGAGAGAGCATACACTAGCAGCTTAACGACACACCTGAAAGCCCTGGAACAAAAAGAAGCTATTTCACCCAGGAGGAGTAGAAGGCAGGAAATCATCAAACTCAGGGCTGAAATCAATCAAGTGGAAACAAAGAGAACCATACAAAGAATCAACGAGTCCAGGAGCTGGTTCTTTGAGAAAATCAACAAGATAGATAAACCCGCAGCCATAGTGACCAAAGGGCACAGAGAAAGTATCCAAATTAACAAAATTAGAAATGAAAAGGAAGATATTACAACAGAAACTGAGGAAATCAAAAAAAAAACAACAGACCCTACTACAAAAGCCTATACTCAACACAACTGGAGAATCTGGAGGAAATGGACAGTTTCCTAGACAGATAGCAAATACCAAAATTAGATCAGGACCAAATAGATCATCTAAACAGTCCCATAACCCCTAAAGAAATAGAAGGTGTCATAGAAATTCTTCCAGCTAAAAAAAGCACAGGAACAGATGGTTTCAGTGCAGAATTCTATCAGACCTTCAAAGAAGACCTAACACCAGTACTCCTCAAACTGTTCCACAAAATAGAAGCAGAAGGAACACTACCCAATTCCTTCTATGAAGCCACAATTAGGCAGATACCAAAACCACACAATGATCCAACAAAGAAAGAGAACTTCAGACCAATTTCCCTTATGAACATCGATGCAAAAATACTCAATAAAATTCTTGCCAACCGAATCCAAGAACACATCAAAACGATCATCCACCATGATCAAGTAGGCTTTATCCCAGGGATCCAGGGTTGGTTCAATATACGGAAATCCATCAATGCAATCCACTACATAAACAAACTCAAAGAAAAAGACCACATGCTCATTTCATTGGATGCTGAAAAGGCATTGGACAAAATTCAGCATCCTTTCATGCTTAAAGTCTTGGAACCAACAGGAATTCAAGGCCCATACCTAAACATCATTAAAGCAATATACAGCAAACCAGTAGCCAGCATCAAACTAAATGGAGAGAAACTTCAAGCAATCCCACTAAAATCAGGGACTAGACAGGGCTGCCCACTTTCTCCTTATCTTTTCAATATTGTACTTGAGGTACTAGCTCAGGTAAATAGACAACATAAGGAGGTCAAAGGAATACAAATTGGAAAGGAAGAAGTCCAACTATCATTATTTGCAGATGATATGATAGTCTACCTAAGTGGCCCAAAAAACTCCACTAGAGAACTCCTACAACTGATAAACAACTTCAGCAAAGTGGCAGATTATAAAATCAACTCAAGAAAATCAGTAGCCTTCCTATACTCAAAGGATAAGCAGACTGAGAAAGAAATTATGGAACTGACACCCTTCACAATAGCCACAAACATTATAAAGTATCTTGAGGTGACTCTTACCAAACATATGAAAGATCTGTATGACAAGAACTTCAAATCTATGAAGAAGGAAATGGAAGAAGACCTCAAAAAAATGGGAAAGCCTCCCATGCTCATGGATCGGCAGGATTAATATAGTTAAAATGGCCATTTTGCCAAAAGGAATATACAGATTCAACATAATACCCATCAAAATCCCAACTCAATTCTTCACAGAGTTAAAAAGAGCAATCCTCAAATTCATCTGGAATAACAAAAAACCCAGGATAGCTAAAACTATTCTCAACAATAAAAGAAATTCTGGGGGTATCATTATCCCTAACCTCAAGCAATACTACAGAGCAATAGTGTTAAAAACAGCATGGTATTGATACAGTGACAGGCAGGCAGATCAATGGAACAGGATTGAAGATCCAGAAATGAACCCACACACCTATGGCCACTTGATCCTCGACAAAGGGCTGGAAAACACCCAATGGAAAAAAGATATCCTTTTCAACAAATGGTGCTGGTTCAACTGGAGAACAGCATGAGGAAGAATGGGAATTGATCTATCCTTGTCTCCTTGTACTAAGCTCAACTCCAAATGGATCAAGGACCTCCACATAAAGCAAGACACTCTGAAGCCAATAGAAAAGAAACTGGGAAAGACCCTAGAGGACATTGGTATAGGGGAAAATTCCTGAACAGAACACCAATAGCTTATGCTCTAAGATCAAGAATTGACAAATGGGACCTCATAAAATTACAAAGTTTCTATAAGGCAAAGGACACCATCAAAAGGGCAAATCGGCAACCAACAAATTGGGAAAAGATCTTCACCAACCCTACATCAGATACAGGGATAATATCCAATATATATAAAGTACTCAAGAAGTTAGAATCCAGAAAACCAAATAACCCTATGAAAAAAATGGAGTACAGAGTTAAACAAAGAATTTTCACCTGAAGAACTTCAGATGGCGGAGAAGCATCTTAAAAAAATGCTCAACTTCATTAGTCATTAGGGAAATGCAAATCAAAACAACCCTGAGATTTCACCTTACACCAGTCAGAATGGCTAAGATTTAAAATTCAGGAGACAGCAGATGTCGGCGAGGATGTGGAGAAAGAGGAACACTCCTCCACTGCTGGTGGGGTTGCAAATTGGTACAACCACTCTGGAAATCAGTCTGGCGGTTCCTCTGAAAACTGGGCACCTCACTTCCAGAAGATCCTGCTATACCACTCCTGGGCATATACCCAGAAGATTCCCCAGCATGTAATAAGGATACATGTTCCACTATGTTCATAGCAGCCCTACTTATAATTGCCAGAAGCTGGAAAGGACCCAGATATCCTTCAACAGAAGAGTGGATGCAAAAAATGTGGTATATATACACAATGGAGTACTATTCAGCCATTAGAAACAATGAATTCATGAAATTCTTAGGCAAATGGATGGAGCTGGAGAACATCATACTAAGTGAGGTAATCCAGACTCAAAAGATGAATCATGGTATGCACTCACTAGGAAGTGGGTGTTAACCTAGCAAACTGGAATACCCAAAACATAATCCACACATCAAAGGAGGTACAAGAAGAACAGAGGAGTGGCCCCTTGTTCTGGAAAGACTCAGTGAAGCAGTATAGGGCAAAACCAAAACAGGGAAGTGGGAAGGGTTGGGTGGGAAAACAGGGGGAGTGAAAGGGGCTGTTGGGACTTTCGGAGAGTGGGGCTCCAAAAAAGGGGAAATCATTTGAAATGTAAATAAAAAATATATCAATAAATTTTAAAAAAAAAAAGAAAGAAAAGAATTGTGTATGTTGAGATCGTTCAATAAAATATTTCCCACACAAAAAAAAAAATGACAGGAAGTAATAATCA
Organism: Apodemus sylvaticus; assembly: GCF_947179515.1. Lineage (NCBI taxonomy): Eukaryota > Metazoa > Chordata > Mammalia > Rodentia > Muridae > Apodemus > Apodemus sylvaticus. Next base: position 57,616,784 of record NC_067475.1, read on the forward strand.
CTATTCCTTAGTATCTCTTAACATCAATGGATTCAATTCCCCAATAAAAAGACATAGACTAACAGACTGGATAAGGAAACAGGACTCAACATTTTGCTGCATACAGGAAACACAACTCAGTATCAAAGACAAAAACTACCTTAGTGTAAAAGGCTGGAAGACAATTTTACAAGCCAATGGTCTCAGGAAATGAGCTGGGAGTAGCCATTCTAATATCAGATAAAATTGACTTTCAGCCTAATGTCATCAAAAGAGACAAGGAAAGCCACTTTTTGCTGGTCAAAGGAAAAATCCACCAAGAAGAACTTTCAATTCTGAACATCTATGCCCCAAATGCAAGGGCAACCTCATTCGTAAAAGAAACTTTACTAAAGCTAAAAGCACACATTGCACCTAACACAGTAATTGTGGGTGACTTCAACACTCCACTATCCTCAATGGACCGATCAGGAAAACAGAAACTAAACAGGGACACAGTAAAACTAATTGAAGCTTTGGACCAATTGGATTTGACTGATATTTAATAGAACATTTCACCCTAAAGTAAAAGGATATACCTTTTTCTCAGCACCTCATGGTACCTTCTCCAAAATCGACCATATAATTGGTCACAAGTCAGACCTCAAAAAATATAAGAAGATGGAACTAATCCCGTGCCTCCTATCAGATCACTATGTAATAAGAGTGTCTTCAATAGCAACAAAAACAACAGAAAGCCCACATACACATGGAGGCTGAACAATACTCTTCTCAATGACACCTTGGCCAAAGAAGAAATAAAGAAAGAAATCAGAGACTTCTTAGAATTTAATGAAAATGAATGCACAACATACCCAAATATTTGGGACACAATGAAATCCGTGATAAGAAGAAAACTAATAGCCCTGAATGCCTCCAAAAAGAAACGGGAGAGAGCATACACTAGCAGCTTAATGGCACATGTGAACGGTCTGGAACAAAAAGAAGCTATTTGACCCAGGAGGAGAAGAAAACAGGAAATCATCAAACTTATGGCTGAAATCAATAACGTGGAAACAAAGAGAACCATACAAAGAATCAACAAATCCAGGAGCTGGTTCTTAGAGAAAATCAACACGATAGATACACCCTTAGCCAGACTAACCAAAAGGCACAGAGACAGTATCCAAATTAACAAAATTAGAAATGAAAAGGGGGGTATAACAACAGGAACTGAGGAAATTCAAAAAAATCATCAGATCCTACTACAAAAGCCTATACTCAACACAACTGGAGAATCTGGAGGAAATGGACAATTTCCTAGACAGATACCAAATACCAAAATTAAATCAGAACCAAATAGATCATCTAAACAGTCCTATTACCCCTAAAGAAATAGAAGAGGTCATAGAAAGCCTTCCAACCAAAAAAAGAACAGGACCAGATGGTTTCAGTGCAGAATTCTATCATACCTTCAAAGAAGACCTAACACCAATACTTTTCAAACTATTCCACAAAATAGAAACAGAAGGAACACTACCCAACTCCTTCTATGAAGCCAAAATTATGCTGATACCAAAGCACACAAAGATCCATCAAAGAAAGAGAACTTCAGACCAATTTCCCTTATGAACATCGATGCAAAAATACTCAATAAAATTCTTGCCAACCGAATCCAAGAACACATCAAAACGATCATCCACCATGATCAAGTAGGCTTTATCCCAGGGATGCAGGGTTGGTTCAATATACAGAAATCCATCAATGCAATCCACTACATAAACAAACTCAAAGAAAAAAAACCACATGGTCATTTCATTGGAAGCTGAAAAAGCATGACAAAATTTAGCATCTTTTCATGCTTAAAGTCTTAGAAAGAACAGGAATTCAAGACCCATACCTAAACATAGTAAAAGCAATATACAGCAAACCGGTAGCCAGCATCAAACTAAATGGAGAGAAACTTCAAGCAATCCCACTAAAATCAGGGACTAGACAGGGCTGCCCCTTTTCTCCTTATCTTTTCAATATTGTACTTGAGGTACTAGCTCAGGCAATTAGACAACATAAGGAGGTCAAAGAGATACAAATTGGAAAAGAAGAAGTCAAACTATCATTATTTGCAGATGATATGATAGTCTACCTAAGTGACCCAAAAAACTCCACTAGAGAGCTCCTACAGCTGATAAACAGCTTCAGCAAGTGGCAGGTTATAAAATCAACTCAAGCAAATCAGTAGCCTTCCTATGATCAAAGGATAAGCTGAGAAAGAAACAGGATTGAAGATCCAGAAATGAACCCACACACCTATGGCCACTTGATCCTCGACAAAGGGACTGAAACATCCAATGGAAAAAAGATAGCCTTTTCAACAAATGGTGCTGGTTCAATTGGAGGTCAGCATGCAGAAGAATGCAAATTGATCCATCCTTATCTCCTTGTACTAAGTTCAACTCCAAATACATCAAGGACCTCCACATACAGCCAGACACTCTGAAGCTAATAGAAAAGTATTATTCAGCCATTAGAAACAATGAATTCATGAAATTCTTAGGCAAATGGATGGAGCTAGAAAACATCATACTAAGTAAGGTAACCCAGTCTCAAATGATCAATCATGGTATGTACTCACTAATAAGTGGATATTAACCTAGAAAACTGGAATACCCAAAACATAATCCACACATCAAATGAGGTTCAAGAAGAATGGAGAGGTGGCCCCTTGTTCTGGAAAGACTCAGTGAAGCAGTATAGGGCAAAACCAGAACAGGGAAGTGGAAAAGGGTGGGTGGGAGGACCGCGGGAGGGAAGGGGGCTTTGGGACTTTCAGGGAGTGGGGGTCTAGAAAAGGAGGAATCATTTGAAATGTAAATAAAATTATATTGATTAAAAATTATATAATAAAAAAATTCTAAAAAGTCTCTGATTTCTTTATTTCTTCTTTGGCCAAGGTGTCATTGAATAGATTATTGGTCAGCCTCCATGTGTATGTGGGCTTTCTGTTCTTTTTGCTGCCATTGAAGACCACTCTTACTCGATAGTGATCCAATAGAAGGCATGGGATTAGTTCAATCTTTTTATATTTGTTGAGGTCTGTCTTGTGACCAATTATATGGTCAATTTTGGAGAAGGTACTATGAAGTGCTGAGAAAAAGGTATATTCTTTTGTTTTAGGGTGAAATGCTCTATAAATATCAGTCAAGTCCAATTGGTCCAAAGCTTCAATTAGTTTTATTGTGTCCCTGTCTAGTTTCTGTTTTCCTGATCAGTCCATTGAGGAGAGTGGAGTGTTTATGTCACTCACAATTATTGTGTTAAGTGCAATGTGTGCTTTGAACTTTAGTAAAGTTTCATTTACGGATGAGGGTGCCCTTGCATTCGGCGCATAGATGTTCAGAATTAGAAGCTCTTCTTGGTGTATTTTTCCTTTGACCAGCAAGAAGTGGCTTTCCGTGTCTCTTTTGATGACTTTAGGTTGAAAGTCAATTTTATCTGATATTAGAATGGCTACTCCTGCTCGTTTCCTGAGACCATTGGCTTGTAAAATTGTCTTCCAGCCTTTTACTCTTAGGTAGTTTTTGTCTTTGACATTGAGGTGTGTTTCATCTATGCAGCAAAATGTAGGGCCCTGTTTCCTTATCCAGTCTGTTAGTCTATGTCTTTTGGGGGGGGGGGGGAGTTGAGTCCATTGACATTAAGAGATATTAAGGAATAGTGATTATTACTTCCTGTCATTTTCGATGTTATTTTTATATTTGAGTGGTTATCTTCTTTTGGGTTTGATGAAAGAAGGTAACCTTTCCTTTCTTGCTTTTTCCAGGGTGTCATTTCCCTCCTTGTATTGGAGTTTTCCTCCTATTATTCTTTGTAGAGCTGGGTTTGTAGAAAGATATTGTGTAAATTTGGTTTTGTCATAGAATAACTTGGTTTCTCCATCTATGGTGATTGAGAGTTTTGCTGGGTATAGTAGTCTTGGCTGACATTTGTGTTCTCTTAGAGTCTGCATGAGATCTGCCCAGGATCTTCTAGCTTTCATGGTCTCTGGTGAGAAGTCTTGTGTGATTCTGATAGGTCTTCCTATATATGTTACTTGGCCTTTTTCTCTTGCTGCCTTCAATATTCTTTCTTTGTTTAGTACATTTGGGGTTTTGATTATTATGTGACGAGAGGTATTTCTGCTCAGGTCCAGTCTGTTTGGAGTTCTGTAGGCTTCTTGTATATTCATGGGCATCCCTCTCTTTAAGTTGGGAAAGTTTTCTTCCATAATTTTGTTGAAGATATTTGCTGGCCCTTTCAGCTGTAAATCTTCACTCTCATCCATACCTATAATTCTTAGGTTTGGTCTTCTCATTGTGTCCTGGATTTCTTGGATGTTCTGGGATACAAGCTTTTTGCATTTTCCATTTTCTTTGACTGTTGAGTCAGTGGTTTCTATGGTATCTTCGGCATCTGAGATTCTTTCTTCCATCACTTGTATTCTGTTGTTGATATTTGCATCTATGGCGCCTGATTTCTTCTCAAGGTTTTCTATCTCCAAAGTTGTCTCCTTTTGTTATTTCTTAGTTGTTTCTACTTCTGATTTTAGATCCTGGATGGTTTTGCTTAGCTCCTTCACTTGTTTGTTTGTGTTTTCCTATAATTCTTTAAGAGATTTTTGTGTTTCCTCTTCAATGACTTCTGCTGTTTGACTCAGTTTCTCCTTCATTTCTTTACATTTTTGTGTGTTTGTGTGTGTGTGTGTGTGTTTCTTCTTCTTCTCTTGAGCCTTATTCTCCTGAATTTCTTTAAGTGATTTTTGTGTTTCCATGTGGGTTTCTAGCTTATTCATCTTCCCCTGTATTTCTTTAAGAGATTCATTTATATCCTTTTTGTGTTCTTCTAGCATCATCATGAACAGTGATTTTAAATCCAAATCTTGTTTTTCTGGTGTTTTTGTGTAACCAGAACTTGCTGATGTCGGAGAGTTTGGTTCAGACGCTGTCATATTGCCTAGATTTCTGTTGGTAGCATTCCTGCGTTTGCCCTGTGCCATCTTGTTATTTCTGGCATTAGTTGGTCTTGTCTCTGGCTGGTATTTGTGCCTCCAATGAGGCTATAGGGCTATTTCTGCAACATTGGATAACTGGGTTTCCCCTGTTACAGATTGCTCATGTGCTGTCCTCCTCTTGGGTGCTCTTGGAGCCCTAGTGTGCCTTGCCCCAGGTTGTCTGTGTGAACCAGGTGGTGCCCGTTTGTTCCTTCAGTGAGTGCTGATGGTCTATGCTGTGAGACCTTTTCTGAGTGCTGGTCACTCTGCTGGGCAGCTGATCTCCCAACCGGGTTGGTGCACACAAGGCTAGCCTAGCTGCTGAAGCCCTGAGTCTAGGCAAAAGCCTGGCAGGCTAAGGCCTGAGCAAAGTTCCCCTCGGGCTATGACTGTTAATTGGTTCTGTTGGGTGGCCAGAATGGTGGAATATGCACGTGCTCCCTGAGAGTGCCAGGAGAGTCTACTAGGCTACCAACCTCCTGGCCGGGTTGGCACACAGATGGCCCACCTAGCAGTCCAGGGCCTGGGGACAGTCCAAGGCCTGTCTGTCTTAGACCCCAACTATGTTAGCCTTGGGCTATGACTCTCTATGACTCGAGCTGACTTTACATGCTAGAACTCTCTGGCATCCCGTAGTTAAAATGGTGGCGTGCACACCGGGCCGGGCAAACAACCTCCTGGCCGGGTTTGCACACAGATGGCCCCCTGAACAGCCCAGGGCCTGGGTGCAGGCCAATGCCAATCAGGCTTAGACCCCCACGATGTTGGCCTCAGGTTATATTTGCGTACCTCAGTCTATCTGATTTCTCTAGCGCCCGAGATCCAAGATGGTGGAGAGACTCTCCTAACTGACTGGCAGGAGGCAGAGCTCTGATGTAGCTTCTGTGGAGTGAAAGGCACTGTAAATCTTCCACCGCTTGCAGCCTGGCTGGCCAGCGAAGGTCAGTGGTAGCGGGCACAAGGCCTGCCTGGACACTGTCACCTTGGTTCCACTGCTGATAGCCCTTCCACTGGACCAGCTGCCGCTAGAAGGGTGTTTTTATATCTAGCATTTTATCTGTATAGTTTTCCATGAACTAGTCAATTTTAACATGTTTTCGATATATTTCTTGAATTTTATTAGAAATATTTTCCATGTAAATCTTATATTTGACCTGAAAATGTTTATAATTCCACTTTCAATCAGCTTAGAATTATTTTATGCCTACCATTTTATCTGTATAATTTTTCATGATTGGCTCCAATCTTAACATGTTTTCTATATATTTCTTCAATTTTATCAGAAATATTTTCCATGTAAATCTTCAACTTTATACAAAATATTTATAATTCCACTTTCAATCAACTTAGGAATACTTTTATGCCTATATAAAATTTTCCATGACAATCTTCAATTCTAACATGTTTTTCTATATTTTTTTTACAATTTTATGAGAAATATCTTCCACAGAAATCTTCAATTCTATCATAAAATGTTTCTACTTCCCTTTTACATTAATTTAGCAATTTTTTCATGTCTACCATTTTTTTAATTTTCCATGGAAATTGTCAATTTTAATGTGTTTTCCTATATGTTTCTTCTATTTTATCAGAAATATTTTCCATGTAAATCTTTAATTTTACCATAAAATGTTTTTTACTTCCCTTTTCAATAAAAGAACAAGCTTTTCAAAAAATGTCAGAGAGGAAACCAGAGTCATTCCTACTGTGATGTAACTCAGAGTACTTGCTCTCATTCTGGGTAAACAGTAAAGGTTCCGGCAAGCAACTTAAGGTCCCTGCAGGAAAAACATTTTTTTACAGCTTTTACACCTTCCTGAGTGCAAGGCTCTTCATTCTCAGAGATTAATTCTCTTAACTCTAGTGATGTGCAATTCAACAGCAGCAATCTCCTTAGAATTCATATTTAGCAAAACATTGGTTGAGGGTTTACACAAAGGAAACAATATCATGGTCTTACTTTATGTCTTCATTAACATATGTAAATTAGCAAAGTAGAAATCAGTGTGTAAATGTGCATATTTTCAATAGATTGTCAGAAATACTCAATACTTCCAAATGACAGATTGTTGTATACAGACTGTACCTTCATAATTAAAAATGTCTAATATCTGTAAAAAGAAAGAAAGATTTAGGTAAAAGCTTTGAATTCATCAAGATAGAATAAACGCTAGAGTATTTTCTCTATAAGGTTTCCAAATACATATGGACTATATATTGTAAATATAATGTTTATTTATACTTGTTCTGATTATGTATAGTTAATTAGTGTTAAAGGAAAGTCATGTTTTGGACTAAATGGGAGAAATGTAGTGAAATCCAGTTATGTGAATATGTTGATTTAATAACTTAATTTTTATTCACTTTTCTTTCCATTCACAGCCTGCTCCCTCCACTCCTCTCTTCCCATTCACACCCTTGGAAGTCATTCTGCCCACTGCCCCCTTCCCATTCCCTCAGAGAAGGGGGAGACCCCTAGGGTACTACCCTACTCTGGAATATCTAGTCTCAGCAGGACTAGGCACATACTTTCCAGCTGAGGCCAAACCAGGAAATCCAGGTAGGGAAAGAAGATCCAATGGCAGAGAACAGAGACCAGGACATCTCAGACTCCACTGGTTAGGGGACACATATGAAGACCAAGCTTCACATTTGCTAAAAATACATAGGGGGCCTAGATCCACATCCTGCATGCTGCCTGGTTGGTGGCTCAATATCTGGGAGCCCCAATGGGCCTAGGTTATTTGACACTGTAGGTCTTCTTACAGGGTACTTGAACCTCTGGCTTGCTCAATTTTACTACCCACTCTCCCACAAGACTCTTGAGCTCTGCCTGCTGTTTGGATGTGGCTCTCTGTACCTGCCTCTATCTGCTGCTGAAGCTGCTACAGACAGAGTTATGCTGGGTTCCTGTCTGCAACTATAGAACACTATCATTAAAAGTGTCAGGGGTTGGATCTCTCACATGGTATGGATATCAAGTTTGGGCAGTCATTGGTTGGCTGTTCCCACAGTCTCTGCTCCAACTTTATCCCTGTGCATACTATAAGAAATGTTGAAAGTTTTGTGGGTAGATTGATTTTCCCATTACTCTTCTGAAAGTACTGCCTCACTACAAGTGGTGGCCACTTTAGTCTCAATGTCCCCCTCCTATAGCAATCTCAACTAGTGTCATCCTATAGACTCCCTGTATCCTCCCTGTACCACACCTTCAGCTGGTCAAAAAAATACTGCATACTGATTTGCATTTTCACTCACAGCCCTTTCATACAACCCTCCCCACCTTTAACCACTATTCCAGTTCTGCTTTTTATCCCCTCTCCTACCCAGTTCCCTTTCTCCATCCACATCTGATGTCTATTTAGTTTCCCCTTCTGAGTGTAATTAGTGCATCCTCTTTTTAGATCTCTTTATTGCCCAGTTTCTTTGGGTCTGTGGATTGTAGTATGACTACCCTGCACTTTATGAATAATGCCCACTTATGAGAGAGGATGTGAATATGTTTCACTTGTAATCCTATGCGTGGGATAAGATGTTCCACTGCAGGTGATTATGATCTCCCTCATGCACTAGCAGTGGCATAGTTTTTGCCAGCTGCAGATAGTATAGTTCAAAGAACTCTATGGAGGTTATAACTGGAAGAACTTCAAGAGAGACTGTGGTGGCTGCTGCTCTCTCTGCTGGTGATTCTACTGCTGCTAGTCCTGGCTGATTCCCAGGCTGTGTTTGCTGTTGCTTTTCCCAGGTAGCTGAATTACTATGGCTGTATTGAGGGGCTTCTGGGTTGCAGGACATTATTAAAATAATGATTGGACTTTCCCTAGGTACCCAATTTAGTGAAAGTTTTTCTAGCAATGATTAATTCAACCTTGCAGGCACAATAGAGTATGCATGAATGACCTTAAGGAAAAATAAATAAAGGCCAGACATGACAATTTTGAAATTCTTTGTATGTACATCCCTTCCATAAAGTATATTCCATAAATGTAGGTTTTATAGATTGAGTACAGATGACACCTTGCATGGACAGATGTTCTATAGATTAACTGAGAAAAACAGTTTTACAATAAGGGTCTGCACATCAGGGTTGGGAGAGGGGAGGTCTGGCTGTGGTATCAGCCACATAGATAGTACAGGGACCACTAGACTATTAACTATGTCTGTTCCAGCCATCAGAGGGGGTCACAGGTTATGCATCCCTTTATTTGAAAGTACAACCCTGTGTGTTTAATATTCCTGGTTCCCCTAGTGCTTACTTGTGAGCAAAAGGACCTCTCTGCCTTTTATATCTATGTGTGATCATAAGCTCAGTTGTGAAAAACATGAATTTGACAGTGGTTCCTTCAGTACTACATCAGTTAGTACTGAAACTTGTTTTTTTATACTATCTGAGACCCTGGCTGCCATAAATTTTCACAGATGCAAAGTGTTTACCAGGAAGTAATCAGTATATCAACAGGCTGGCTCAACAACTGACTCAGCTCCTTCATTATATCAACACTATTGGCACTCTTTTGTGGGCAAAGTAATACTATATCTCCAATAATTATGGTAGATACACATACCATAGATCACACTAATTCACTTAGTGTTTTGTGCAGGTCTGGGGACATACAACACCTGTTCAAATAGAGCAGTTAAGTTTCATAATAGAGATATGTCGCAACTCACATCAAACTGCAGTCTTATTGGGGAACAAACAGTAGAGTTCCCTGGGAAGCTGTTAGCTATTTCTCAATCTTTTTCCTTCTGGAACTACTCCCATCAAAGACTTAAGGGCAGTGCTTAAGAGACATTTTCATTTTTAGTACAATGCTCTGGCCACTCATAGCTCCTCTTAGAAAAGTCTCTAAGTTATGGGTGTAAAATAATTTTATATGAAAATACATGGTCTATGAATATTACCTCTCAGACCCCAAAGCAGTCTGTCGATTTCTAATTTATCATCTAGCATTCATGAGTTTCTAGAAAATGTTTACATTTGCAAATTTGAAAATCACAAACATGATTGTGAACATAACAAGCCTCTTTTCCTAAAGTATTTACTATTTGACCATATTTTGGAATTTTTGTTTAAAAATAGTTTTTTCTTCATCAAAATTTATGTACTCACCTTACATCTCAATCATAGCCTCACTTCTTCCTTTCCTGGCAGTCCTAACCTTACAAATCACTCCCACCATTACTGCTGCCTATTTATCAGAGAAAGAGAAGCCCTACACACACCCTGCTACACACTCTGCCCTAGAACATTTAATCCCAGCATGACTCAGCACTTTCTGTCCCACTGAGGTCCAACCACAAAGTCTAGATAGGGGAAGAGAATCCAGTGGCAGGCAACAGAGTCAGAGTCAGGTCTTCAATTCTTTTTTTAAGAGACTTGAAGTTCTTGTCATACAGATCTTTCACTTGTTTGGTTAGAGTCACACCAAGATACTTTATATTGTTTTTGACAATTGTGAAGGGTGTTATTTGCCTAATTTCTTTCCCAACCTCTTTATCCTTTGAGTATAGGAAGGCTACTGATTTGTTTGAGTCAATTTTATATCTGGCCACTTGGCTGAAGTTGTTTATCAGCTGTAGAAGTTTTCTGGTGGTGTTTTGGGGGTTACTTAAATATGCTATCATATGTAAATAGTAATAGTTTCACTTCTTCCTTTCCAATTTGTATCCCTTTGATCTCCTTGTGATGTCTAATTGCTCTAGCTAGAACTTCAAGTACTATATTGAATAGATATGGAGAGAGGAGAGCATTATGTAGTCCCTGATTTTAGTGGAGTTGCTTCAAGTTTCTCTCCATTTAGAATAATGTTGTCTAGTGGTTTGCTGTATATTGCTTTCACTATGTTTAGGTCTGGGCCTTGAATTCCTGATCTCTCCAAGACATTTAACATGACGGGATGCTGAATTCTGTCAAAAGTTTTTGTTTTGTTTTGTTTTGGTTTTTTTTTTGTTTGCTTGTTTGTTTGTTTGTTTTTTGTTGTTTTTTTTTAGCATCTAATGAAATGACCATGTAGTTTTTTTCTTTGACTTTGTTTATGTAGTAGATTACATTGATGGATTTCCATATATTGAACCATCCCTGAATCACTGTGATAAAGTCTACTTGATCATGGTATATGATCAACTTGATGTGTTCTTAGATTTGATTGTCAATAATTTTATTGAGTATTTTTGAATCGATAATCATAAGGAAAATTGGTATGAAGTTGTGTTTCATTGCTGGGCCTTTGTGTGGATTTAATATCAGCATAATTGTGGCTTCATAGAACACTTTGGGTAATGTTCCTTCTGTTTCTGTTTTGTGAAATGGCTTTAAGAGTATTGGTATTAGGTCCTCTTTGAAGGTCTGATAGAATTCTGTAATAAAACAATATTGTCCTGTTCTTATTTGTTTGGGAGAATTTCAATGACTGCTTCTATATCTTTAGAGGTTATAATATTGTTTACATGGTCTATGTGATACTGATTTAATTTTGGTATTTGGTATCTGTCTAGGAAATGGTTCATTTCCTCTAGATTTTCCAGTTGTGTTGAATATAGGCTTTTTTTTCATGTTTAGTTTTTTTTTTAATTTATTGATATATTTATTTACATTTCAAATGATCTCCCCTTTTCTGGACCCCCACACCCCGAAAGTCCCATCAGTCCCCTTCCCTCTCCCTGTTTTCCCACCCAACCTTTCCCACTTCCCTGTTCTGATTTTGCTCTATACTTCTTCACTGAGTCTTTTCAGAATAAGGGGCCACTCCTCCGTTCTTCTTGTACCTCATTTGATGTGTGGATTATGTTTTGGGTATTCCAGTTTGCTAGGTTAATATCCACTTATTAGTGAGTGCATACCATGATTCACCTTTTGAGGCTGGGTTAACTCACTTAGTATGACGTTCCCTAGCTCCATCCACTTGCCTAAGAATTTCATGAATTCATTGTTCTAATGGCTGAATAGAACTCCATTGTGTAGATATACCACATTTTTTGCATCCACTCTTCTGTTGAGGGATACCTGGGTTCTTTCCAGCATCTGGCAATTATAAATAGGGCTGCTATGAACATAGTAGAGCATGTATCCTTATTACATGGTGGGGAATCCTCTGGGTATATGCCCAGGAGTGGTATAGCAGGATCTTCTGGAAGTGAGGTGCCCAGTTTTCGGAGGAACCGCCAGACTGATTTCCAGAGTGGTTGTACCAATTTGCAACCCCACCAGCAGTGGAGGAGTGTTCCTCTTTCTCCATATCCTCGCCAACATCTGCTGTCTCCTGAATTTTTAATCTTAGCCCTTCTGACTGGTGTAAGGTGAAATCTCAGGGTTGTTTTGATTTGCATTTCCCTAATGACTAATGAAGTTGAGCATTTTTTAAGGTGTTTCTCTGCCATCCGAAGTTCTTCAGGTGAGAATTCTTTGTTTAACTCTGTACCCCATTTTTTAATAGGGTTGTTTGGTTTTCTGGAGTCTAACTTCTTGAGTTCTTTATATCTATTGGATATTAGCCCTCTATCTGATGTAGGATTGGTGAAGATCTTTTCCCAATTTGTTGGTTGCCGATTTGTCCTTTTGATGGTGTCCTTTGCCGTACAGAAACTTTGTAATTTTATGAGGTCCCATTTGTCAATTCTTGATCTTAGAGCATGTGCTGTTGTTGTTCTGTTCAGAAACTTTCTCCCTATACCATGTCCTCAGTGGTCTTCCCCAGTTTCTTTTCTATTAGCTTCATAGTGTCTGGCTTTATGTGGAGGTCCTTGATCCATTTGGATTTGAGCTTAGTACAAGGAGACAAGGATGGATCAATTCGCATTCTTCTGCATGCTGACCTCCAGTTGAACCAGCACCATTTGTTGAAAAGGCTATCTTTCTTCCATTTTTTTTTTTTTAGCCCCTTTGTCGAGGATCAAGTGGCAATATGGTATTTGGTATCTGTCTAGGAAATGGTTCTTTTCCTCTAGATTTTCCAGTTGTGTTGAATATAGGCTTTTCTGGTAGGATCTGATAATTTTTTTGAATTTCCTCTATTTCTGTTGTTATATCTCCCTGTTCATTTCTGATTTTGTTAATTTGGATACTGTCTCTGTGCCCTCTGGTTAATGTGGCTAAGGGTTATCTACCTTTTTGATATTCTCAGAGGATCAGCTCCTGGTTTTGTTGATTCTTCATATAGCTCTTTTTGTTTCTACTTGGTTGATTTCAGCTCTGAGTTTGTTTATTCCCTACAGTCTTCTCCTCTTTGTTGCATTAGCTTCTTTTCGACATAGAGCTTTCATGTGTGCCATTAAGCTGGTAATGAATGCTCTCTCCAGTTTCTTTTTGGAGGCACTCAGAGCTATGTGTTCATTGTGTCCCATAATTTTGGGTATGTTGTACCTTCATTTTCATTAAATTCTAAAAATTCTTTGATTTCTCTCCTTATTTATTCCTTGACCAAGTTATCATTGAGTAGACCATTGTTCAACTTGCATGTGTATGTGGTCTTTCTGATATTTTTCTTGCTATTGAAGACCAGCCTTAATCCATAGTGATCTGATAGGAAGCATGGGATTATTTCAATCTTTGAAAATCTGTTGACGTCTGTTTTGTGACCAATTATATGGTCAGTTTTGGAAAAAAGTACCACAAGGTGCTTATAACAAGATATATTATTTTATTTAGGATAAAATGTTCTATAGATATGTTATATCCATTTGGACTATAGCTTCTGTGAGTTTCACTGTGTCTTTGTTTAGTTTGTGTTTCCCTGATCTGTCCATTGATGAGAGGGAGGTATTGAAGTCCCCCAGAATTATTGTGTGAAGTGCAATGTGTGCTTTGAGCTTTAGTAAAGTTTCTTTTATGAATGTGGGTGCCCTTGCATTTAGAGCATAGATGTTCAAACCTGACAGTTCTTCTTGGTAGCATTTTCCTTTGATGAGTATGAAGTGTCTTTCCATATTTTTCTTTCTTTCTTTCTTTCTTTCTTTCTTTCTTTCTTTCTTTCTTTCTTTCTTTCTTTCTTTCTTTGAAGATTTTTGGTTGAAAGTCGATTTTACCCAGTATTAGAATGGCTACTCCAGCTTCTTTCCTGGGACCATGTGCTTAGAAAATTGTTTTCCTGCCTTTTACTCAGAGGTAGTGTTTGTCTTTGACACTGAGGTGCATTTCCTGTATGCAGCAAAATTCTGGGTCCTGTTTATCTATCCAGTCTGTTAGTCTATGCCGTTTTACTGGGTAATTAAGTCCATTGAGGTAAGAGATTTTAAAGAATAGTGATTGTTGCCTCCTGCGATTTTTGATGTTATTTTTATATTTGTGTGGCTATCTTCTGTGGGACCGTGGTGTGAGACAGTTTATAGATTGGCTGGGAAAAGCCACCCTGGAGACTCAACTCCATAATCATGTGGCTATCAGTCATGTGTTGCCATGCCCTAGGCCACAAGTGTTCTGACTGGACTCCTCTGTAGTCACCTGACTACAACCAGGCTCTCCCTCCATCAGTTGCCAGATAACCCAGCTTATTATAAAGGGAGGCTTCTCGCCGCTCCTTGCTCTCTCTCATCCCATCTCTAGCCCTTATCTCTCATCTCTCCTCATCTCTCTGTCTGTTTCCTCTCTTTCTCTTTCCACATGGTCATGACCTTCTCTCATCTCTCTATCTTCTACTTTTTTCCTTTATTTTCCTATTTCCTTTTCTTAGTCTACTCTCTTAATAATAAAGCACAAAACTAGGAACCGTCTCTTTTATTAAACCCACCTTGTAAGAGCATGGAGCAAGCCTTAGCATTCCCACCCCCCTATGTGCTCCATAGGTACTCAGCCACCAGTACTCTGTACCCCAGAGCTGTGGGTGTGTGTGGTCATGCTGGCATTTCCATATCACCTTTCATGAACTCTACTGTGTGCCAGAGTTCTCTCATATGCAGGACCTGCCACTGGTAGCCTGTTGCCCACACCCTCTTTTTCTTTTTTTTCCCCACAATCTTATTTGGGTTTGTTGAAAGAAGATTACTTTCTTGCTTTTTTGAGGGTATAGTTTCCTTCCTTGTGTTGGTGTTTTCCATCTATTATCCTTTGTAGGACTGGATTTGTAGAAAGATATTATTTAGATTTGATTTTATCATGGAATATCTTGGTTTCTCCGCCTATGGTGATTGAGAGTTTTGCTGGGTATAGCAGTCTCGGCTGGCATTTGTGTTCTCTTAGGGTCTGTTTGACATCTACCCAGGATCTTCAGGCTTTCATGGTCTCTGGTGAGAAGTCTGCTGTAATTTTTATAGGTCTGCCTTTACATGTTACTTGACCTTTTTCCCTTTCTAAAATTCTTTGTTTAGTGTATTTGGTGTTTTGATTATTATGTGACAAGAGGAATTTCTCTACTGGTCTAGTCTGTTCGTAGTTCTGTAGGATTCTTGTATGTTCATATCTTTTTTTAGGTCAGGAAAGTTTTCTTCTGTAATTTTTGCTGAAGATATTTACTGGTCTTTTAAGATGTAAATCTTTGCTCTCTTCTATACCTATAAGCTTAGGTTTGGTCTTCTCATTGTGTCCTGGATTTCCTGAATGTTTTGGGTTAAAAGCTTATTGAATTTTGCATTTTCTTTGACTGTTGAGTCAATGTTTTCTTTGGCATCTTCAGCACCTGAGAATCTCTCTTTCATCACTTCTGTTCTCTTGTTGATGCTTGTATCTATGTCTCCTACTTTCTTTCCAAAGTTTTCTATTTCCAGAGTTTTCACACTTTGTGAATTCTTTATTGTTTCTACCTCTAATTTTAGACCCTGGTGGTTTTGTTCAGTTCTTTCACCTGTTAGTTTGTGTCTTGCCATAATTCTTTTTTTTTTATTCTCAGCATAGTCTTTCTTTTAATTTTTTATTAGATACTTGCTTTATTTATATTTCAAAGATATCCCCTTTCCACATTACACCACAAAAATCCCCTAGCCCATCCCCTCTCCCCGTACTCACCCATGCCCCCAATTTCCTGACATGCACTCCACTATTCAGGGGAATCCAGCCTTCACAAGACCAATGGCCTATCCTCTCATTGATGTCTGAACTGATCATCTTCTCGTACATATGTAGTTGGAGCCATGGGTCCTTCTATGTGTACCTTTATTTTGTGGTTTAGCCCCTGGGAGCTCTGGGGGTACTGGTTGGTACATATTATTGCTCCACTTGCAGGTCTGTGAACCTTTTCAGCTCCTTGGGTCCTTTGTCTAACTAATCAATTGGGTACCCAATGTACATTCTATTAGTTGGCTGTGAGCCATGGATATTTTGATCCACTTTCAAGTAATAATCAAAGTATCCATACTTTGGACTTCCTTCTTGAGCTTCATGTGGTCTGTGATTTGTATATTGGGTGTTCCAAGCATTTGGGCTAAAATCCACTTATCAGTGAGTATATGTTATATGTGTTCTTTTGTGATTGGGTTACCTCACTCAGGATGGTATTTTCTAGCTCCATCCATTTGCCTAAGAATTTCATGAATTCATTGTTTTTAATAGCTGAGTAGTGTAAATGTATCACATTTTCTGTATCCATTCCCCTGTTGAGGGACATCTGGGTTCTTTTCAGCTTCTGGCTATTATAAATAAGGCTGCTATGAACATAGTGGAGCATGTGTCCTTATTACATGTAGGAGCATCTTCTTGGTATATGCCCAGGAGTGATATAGCTGGGTCCTCAGGTAGTGCTGTGTCCAATTTTATGAGGAACCACCAAACAGATTTGCAGAGTGGTTTTAACAGCTTGCAGTCCCACCAGCAATGGAATAGTTTCCTCTTTCTCAACATCCTCTCCACCATTTGCTGTCCCATGAGTTTTTTATCCTGGCCATTCTGACTGGTAAAGATATTTTCCCAATCTGTTGGTTGCCATTTTGTCCTATCAACAGTGTCCTTTGCCTTACAGAAACTTTGCAGTTTTATGAGGTTCCATTTGTCTATTCTTGGTCTTAGAGCATAAGCTATTGCTGTTCTATTTAGGACATTTTCCCCTGTGCCCTTGTGCTCCAGGTTCTTCACCGCTTTCTCTTCCATTAGATTCAGTGTATCTAGTTTTATGTGGAGATCCTTTATCCACTTGTACTTGAGCTTTGTACAGGGAGATAAGAATCGATAAACTTGCATCCTTCTACATGTTGACTACCAGTTGACCCAGCACCATTTGTTGAAAATGCTGTCTTTTTTCCACTGGATGGTTTTAACTCCTTTGTCAGAGATCAGATGACCATAGGTGTGTGGGTTCATTTCTGGGTCTTCAATTCTATTCCATTGATCTTCCTGTCTGTCTCTGTACCAATACTAAACAGTTTTTATAACTATTGCTCTGTTATAGAGATTGAGGTCAAGGATGGTGACTCCTCCAGAAGTTCTTTTAATGCTGAGAATTGTTTTCTCTATCCTGGGTATTTTGTTATTCTGGATAAATCTGGAAATTTCTCTTTCTAACTCTATGAAGAATTGAGTTTAATTTTGATGGGGATTTCATTGAATCTATAGATTGCTTTAGGAAAGATGGTAATTTTTACTACATGAAACCTGCTAATCCATGATCATGGGAGATCTTTCCATCTTCTGAGAACTTCAATTTCATTCTTCAGAGACTTTAAGTTCTTGTCATACAGATCTTTCACTTGCTTGGTTAAAGTCACACCAAGGTATTTTATATTATTTGTGACTATAGTGAAGGGTGTCATTTCCCGAATTTCTTTCTCAGCCTCTTTCTCCTTTGAGTATAGGAAGGCTATTTATTTGTTTGAGTTAATTTTATATCCAGCCACTTTGCTGAAGTTGTTTATCAGGTTTAGAAGCTCTCTGGTGGAATTTTTGGGGTCACTTAAGTATACTATCCTATCATCTGCAAATATTTGATTTCATCCTTTCCAATTTGAATCCCTTTGACCAACTTTTGTTGTGTAATTGCTCTAACTAGAACTTCAAGTACTATATTTAACATGAATGGAGAGAGAGGCAGCCTAGTCTAGCCCCTAATTTCAGTGGGGTTGCTTCAAGTTTCTCTCTTTTTAATTTGATAGTAGAGAATGGTTTGCTTTATATTGCTTTTATTATGTTTATATGTGGGCCTTGAATTCCTGATCTTTCCAAGACTTTTATCATGAAGAGGTGTGGGATTTTGTCAAATGCTTTTCCTGGCATCTAATGAAATCATTGTGTGTTTTTTTTTCTTTCAGCTTCTTTATATAGTGGATTACATTGATGGATTTCTGTATATTGAACCATCCCTACATCCCTGGGATTAAGCCTACTTGATCATGGTAGATTATCATTTTGATGTGTTCTTGCATTTGGTTGGCTAGAATTTTATTAAGTATATTTGCATCAGTATTCATAAGGGAAATTGGTCTAAAGTTCTCTTTCTTTGTTGGGTCTTTGTGTGGTTTAGGTATCAGAGCAATTGTGGCTTCATAAAACGAATAGGGTAGTGTTCCTTCTGTTTCTATTGTATGGAATAATGTGAAGAGTATTGGTGCTAAGTCTTCTTTGAGGGTCTGGTAGAACTCTGCATTCAACCCATCTAGTCCTGAGCTTTATTTGGTGGGGATACTATTGATTGCTTTAGGGGTTATGGGAAAATTTAGATAAATGATCTGACCATGATTTAATTTCAGTACCTGGTATCTGTCTAGAAACTTGTCCATTTCATCTAGATTTTCCACTTTTGTTGAGTATAGGCTTTTGTGATAGTACCTGGTGATTTTTTGGATTTCTTCAGTATCTGTTGTTATGTCTCCCTTTTCATTTTTGATGTTGTTGATTTGGATACTGTCTCCATACCCTCTGGTTAGTTTGGCTAAGAATTTATCTAAATTGTTGGGGGTTTTTTTCTTTTTCAATGAATCAGCTCCTGGTTTGGTTGATTCTTTGTATAGTCCTTTTTGTTTGTACATATTTAATTTCAGTCCTGAGTTTGATTATTTCCTGCTGTCTACTCCTCTTGGGTGTATTTGCTTCTTTTTGTTCAGCTGTGCTATTAAGCTGTTAGTGTATGCTCTCTCCAGTTTATGTTGGAGGTACTCAGACCTATAAGTTTTCCTCTTAACACTGATTTCATTGTGTACCATAAGTTGGGTATGTTGTGACTTCATTTTCATTAAATTCTAAAAAGTCTCTAATTTCTTTTTTATTTCTTCCTTGATCAAGTTATTGTTGAGTAGAGTGTTGTTCACCTTCCATAAATATGTGGGATTTCTGTTATTTTTGTTGTAATTGAAGACCAGCCTTAGTCTGTGGTGATCTGATAGGGTGTATGCAATTATTTCAATCTTCTTATATCTGCTAAGGTCTGTTTTGTGACCAGGTATATGGACATTTTTGAAAAAGGTACTGTGAGTTGCTAAGAAGAAGGTGTACTCTTCTGTTAAACTGTTAAATCCATTTGGTTCATAACTTCTGTTAGTTTCACTGTTTTCTGTTTAGTTTGTTTTTCCCTGATCTATCCATTGAAGAGACTGGAGTGTTGAAGTTGCCCACTATTATTATGTGGGGTGCAATGTGCACTTTGAGCTTTATTAAAGTTTCTTTTATGAATGTTTGTGCCCTCGTAGTTGGAGAATATATGTTGAGAGTTGAGAGTTCATCTTGGTAGATTTTCCCTTTGGTGAGTATGAAGTGTCCTTTCTTATCTTTTCTGATTACTTTAGGTTGAAAGTCAAGTTTATTCGATATTAGGATGGTTACGCCACCTTGTTTCTTGAGTCCATTTGCTTGGAAAATTGTTTTCCAGCCTTTTACTCTGAGGTAGTATCTGTCTTTTGCCTGAGGTGGTTTCCTGTATGCAGCAAAATGTTGGGTCCTGATTATGTATCCTGTCTGTTATTCTCTGTCTTTTTAATGGGGGATTGAATCCATTGATATTAAGAAATATTAAGGAGAAGTGATTTTTGCTTCCTGTTATTTTTGTTAATAGAAGTGAAGTTATGTTTGTGTGGCTATCTTTTTTTTTTTTTTGGTTTCTTTATTTTTCCATACTTTAATTTTTTATTTATTCGATTTATTTTTATTTACATTTCAAATGATTTCCCCTTTTCTGGCTCCCCACTCCCCTAAAGTTCCATAAGCCCTCTTCCCTCCCCCTATTCCCCCATCCACCCCTTCTCATTACCCTGTTCTGGTATTCCCCTATACTGCTGTACTGAGTCCTTCCAGAACCAGGGGCCACTCCTCCGTTCCTCTTGGATATAATTTAATATGTGGATTATGTCTTGGGTATTCCACGTTTCTAGGCTAATATCCACTTATCAGTAAGTGCATACCATGATTGATCTTTTGAGACTGGGTTGCCTCACTTAGTATGATGTTCTCCAGCTCCATCCAATTGATTAAGAATTTCATAAATTCATTGTTTCTGATGTCTGAATAGTACTCCATTGTGTAAATATACCACATTATTTGTATCCTTCCCTCCATTAAGGGATACCTGGGTTCTTTCCAGCTTCTGGCTATTAAAAAAAAAAAGGGCTGCTATGAACATAGTGGAAGATGTGTCCTAACTGCATGCCTGGGAATCCTCTGGGTATATGCCCAAGAGGTATAGTAGGGTCCTCCAGAAGTGTCATGCCCAGGTTTCTGAGGAACCGCCAGACTGATTTCCAAAGTGGTTGTACTATCTTGCAATCCCACCAGCAGCAGAGGAGTGTTCTTCTTTCTCCACATCCTCGCCAACACCTACTATCTCCTGAGTTTTTAACCTTAGCCATTCTGACTGGTATAAGGTGAAATCTCAGGGTTGTTTTGATTTGCATTTCCCTAATGACTAATGATGTTGAACATTTCTTAAGGTGCTTCTCAGCCATCTGAAGTTCTTCAGGTGAAAATTCTTTGTTTAGCTCTGTACCCCACTTTTTAATAGGGTTATTTGTTTCTCTGGAGTCTACTTTCTTGAGTTCTTTGTATATATTAGGTATTATCCCTCTGTTGGATTTAGGGTTGGTGAAGATCCTTTCCCAATCTGTTGGTTGACGGTTTGTCCTTTTGACAGTGTCCTTTGTCTTACAGAAAATTTGTAATTTTATGAGGTCCCATTTGTCAATGCTTGGTCTTAGAGCATAAGCTATTGGTGTTCTGTTCAGGAACTTTTCCCCTGTGCCCATGTCCTCAATGGTCTTTCCCAGTTTCTTTTATATTAGTTTCAGTGTTTCAGGTTTTATGTGGAGGTCATTGATCCACTTGGAGTTGAGCTTAGTTCAAGGAGATAAGAATGGATCAATTTGCATTCTTCTGCATGCTGACCTCCAATTGAACCAGCACCATTTGTTGAAAAGGCTATCTTTTTTCCACTGAATGTTTTCAGTTCCTTTGTCGAAGATCAAGTGACCATAGGTGTGTGGGCTCATTTCTGGGTCTTCAATCCTATTCCATTGATCCACTTGCCTGACATTGTACCAATAACATGCAGTTTTTGTCACTGCATTACTGTAGTAATGTTTGAGGTCTGGAATACTGATTACCCCAGAAGTTCTTTTACTCCTGAGAATAGTTTTAGCTATCCTGGGTTTTTTGTTATTCCAGATGAATTTAAGAATTGCTCTTTCTAACTCTATGCAGAACTGAGTTGGGATTTTAATGAGGATTGCATTGAATCTGTAGATTGCCTTTGGCAAGATGGCCATTTTAACTATATTAATCCTGCCAATCCATGAGCATGGAAGATTTTTCAATTTTCTGAGGTCTTCTTCAATTTCCTTCTTCAGAGATCTGAAGTTTTCGTAATATAGGTCTTTCACTTGTGTGGATAGAGTCACCCCAAGATACATTATGCTGTTGGTGGCTATTGTGAATGGTGTCACTTCCCTATTTTCTTTCTCCATCTGCTTATCCTTTGAGTATAGAAAGGCTACTGATTTGCTTGAGTTGATTTTGTAACCAGCCACTTTGCTGTAGTTGTTTATCAGCTGTAGTAGTTCTCTGGTAGAGTTTTTTGGGTCATTTAAGTATACTATAATATCATCTGCAAATAGTTATAGTTTGACTTCTTCCTTTCCAATTTGTATCCCCTTGACTTCCTTACATTGTCTAATTGCTCTAGCTAGGACTTCAAGAACTATATTGAAAAGATACAAAGAGAGATGGGAGCCTTGTCTAGTCCCTGATTTTAGTGGGATTGCTTAAAGTTTCTCTCCATTTAGTTTGATGTTGCCTACTGGTTTGCTGTATATTGCTTTTACTGTATTTAGATCGGGGCCTTGAATTCCTGTTCTTTCAAAGACTTTTAGCATGAAAGGATGTTGAATTTTGTCAAATACTTTTTCAGCATCTAATGAAATGATCATGTGGTTTTTTTTCTTTGAGTTTGTTTATGTAATGGATAGCATTGATGGATTTCCATATATTGAACCATCCCTGCATCCCTGTGAGGAAGCCTACTTGATCATGGCGGATGATCGTTTTGATGTGTTCTTGGATTCGGTGGGAAAGAATTTTATTGAGTATTTTTGTATCGATATTCATAAGGAATATTGGCCTGAAATTCTCTTTCTTTGTTGGATCTTTGTGTGGTTTTGATGCCAGCATAATTGTGGCTTCATAGAATGAGTTGGGTAGTCTTCCTTCTGTTTCTATTTGGTAGAAAAGTTTGAACAGTATGGATATTAAGTCTTCTTTGAAGGTCTGATAGAATTCTGCTCTAAAACTATCTCATCCTGTGCTTTATTTATTTATTTATTTATTTATTTATTTATTTATTTATTTTTTGGTTGAAAGGCTTTCTATGACCCCTTCTATTTCTTTAGAGATTATGTGTCTGTTTAGATGATCTGTTTGATCCTGATTTAATTTTGGTGTTTGGTATCTGTCTAAGAAATTGTCCATTTCCTCCAGATTCTCCAGTTATGTTGAGTATAGGCTTTGATAGTAAGATCTGATAATTTTTTGAACTTCTTCAGTTTCTGTTGTTATATCTCCCTTTTCATTTCTAATTTTGTTAATTTGGATACTGTCTCTGTGCCCTTTGGTTAGTCTGGGTAAGGGATTATCTATCTTGTTGATTTTTTCAAAGAACTAGCTCCTAGTTTTGTTGATTTTTTGTGTGGTTTTCTTAGTTTCTTCTTGATTGATTTCAGCCCTTCTCCTCCTGGGTGAATTAGCTTCTGTTTCTTCCAGGGTTCGGCTGTTATGCTTCTAGTGTATGCTTTCTCCAATTTCTTTTTGGAGGCACTCAAAGCTATGAGTTTTCCTCTTAGCACTGCTTTCATTGTGTCCCATAAGTTTGGGTATGTTGTGCCTTCATTTTCATTAATTTCTAAAAAGTCTTTGGTTTCTTTCTTTATTTCTTCCTTGACCAAGGTATCATTGAGTATTGTTCAGTTTCCATGTGTATGTGGGCTTTCTGTTGTTTTTGTTGTTATTGAAGACCACTTTTACTCCATAGTGATCTGATAGTGGGCATGAGATTACTTTGATCTTCTTATATTTGTTGAGGTCTGTCTTGTGACCAACTATATGATCAATTTTGGAGAAGGTACCATGAGGTGCTGAAGAAAAGGTATATTCTTTTGCTTTGGGATGAAAAGTTATATATATATATATATATATATATATATATATATATATATATATATATATATATATATGTTAAATCCATCTTCAATTAGTTGATGTTGGTCCATCTTCAATTAGTTTCACTGTCTCCCTGTTTATTTTCTGTTTTCCTGATTGGTTCATTGAGGAGAGTGGGGTATTGAAGTCACCCACAATTATTGTGTTAGGTGCAATGAGCTAACCATTGGCTTGTAAAATTGTCTTCCAGCCTTTTACTCTAAGGTAGTGTTTGTCTTTGACACTGAGGTGTGTCCTGTATGCAGCAAAATGTAGGGTCCTCTTTCCTCATCCAGTCCGTTAGTCTATGTCTTTTTATTGGGGAATTGAGTCCATTGATGTTAAGAGAAATTAAGGAATAGTGGTTATTACTTCCTGTATTTTTTGATGTTATTTTTATATTTGAGTGGTTATCTTCTTTTGGGTTTGATGAAAGAAGGTTACTATCTTGCTTTTTCCAGGGTGAAGTTTCCCTCCTTGTATTGGAGTTTTCCTCCTGTCAATCTTTGTAAGGCTGAGTTTGTGGAAAGAGATTGTGTAAATTTGGTTTTGTCATGCAATATCTTGGTTTCTCCATCTATGGTGATTGAGAGTTTTGGTGGGTATAGTAGTCTTGGCTGACATTTGTGTTCTCTAGAGTCTGCATGAGATCTGCCCAGGATCTTCTAGCTTTTGTGGTCTCTGGTGAGAAGTCTGGTGTTATTCTGATAGGTCTTCCATTGTATGTTACTTGCCCTTTTTCTCTTACTGCCTTCAAAATTCTTTCTTTGTTTAGTACATTTGTGGATTTGATTATTATGTGACAGGAGGTAGTTCTGCTCTAATCCAGTCTGTTTGGAGTTCTGTAGGCTTCTTGTATATTTGTGGGCATCTCTCTCTTTAGGTTAGGGAAGTTTTCTTCCATAATTTTGTTGAAGATATTTGCTGATCCTTTCGGTTGTAAATCTTCGTTCTTGTCTATACCTATAATTCTTAGGTTTGGTCTTCTGATTGTGTCCTGGATTTTCTGGATATTCTGGGTTTCAAGCTTTTTGCATTTTCCATTTTCTTTGACTGTTGAGTCAATGGTTTCTATGGTATCTTCGGCATCTGAGATTCTTTCTTCCATCTCTTGTATTCTGTTGTTGATATTTGTATCTATGGCCCCTGATTTCTTTCCAAGGTTTTCTATATCCAAAGTTCTCTCCTTTGTGATTTCTTAGTTGTTTCTACTTCTGTTTTTAGATCCAGGATGGTTTTGCTCAGCTCCTTCATTTGTTAGTTTGTGTTTTCCTTTAATTTTGTAAGAGATTTTTTTGTTTCCTCTTTCCTGACTTCTGCCATTTGACTCACTTTTTCCTGCATTTCTTTAAGTTTCTTTTTCCATTTCTTCTTTATTGGCTTCTATCTCTTGAGCCTTATTCTCCTGAATTTCTTTAAGTGATTTTTGTGTTTCCATTATACCGGTTTCTAACTTATTCATGTTCTCCTGTATTTCTTTAAGATATTCATTTATGTCCTTTTTGTGTTCCTCTAGCAGCATCATGACCAGTGATTTTGGATCCAAATCTTGTTTTTCTTGTGTGTTGGGGTAACCAGAACTTGCTGTTATTGGAGAGTTGGGTTCAGACACTGCCATATTGCCTAGATTTCTGATAGTAATGGTCCTACTTTTGCCTTTTGCCATCTTGTTATCTCTGGCATTAGTTGGTCTTGTTGTCACTGGTTGGTGTTTGAGCCTTCTGTGAGTCTGTAAGGCTATTTCTGCAACACTGGATGACTGGGTTTCCCTTGACACAGCTTGCTGATGTGCTTTCTTCCTCTTGGGTGCCATTGGAGCCCTAGTGTGCCTTGCCCCAGGTTGTCTCTGTGAACCAGGAGATGCCCGTTTGCTCCTTCAAGGGAGTGCTGATGGTGGATGCTGTGGGGACCTTTTCCAAGTGCTGAACACTCTGCTGGGAAGCTGATCCCCCAGGCGGGTTGGTGCACACACAGCTAGGTTAGATGCTCAGGCCCTGAGTCCAGGAAAAGGCCTGACAGGCTTAGGCCCCAGCAATGTTTGCCTTGGGCTATGTCTGCTAACTCGTTCTGTCCGGTAACCAAGATGGTGCAGCAAGCACCCTAACAAGTGCTGGGCAGTCTGCTAGGCAAACAACCTCCTGACTGAGTTGGCACACAGATGGCCTACTGAGCTGCCCGGAGCCTGGGTGCAGGTCAACGCCTGTTGGGCATAGACCCCCTTGCTGTAAGCCTCAGGTTATGTCTGCTAGCTGGCTTGGTCTGTTAGAGTACTCTGGCGTCCCAAGATGGTGGCACGCATGCTCCCTGCAACTGCCAGGACAGTCTGCTGGGTATACAATGTCCTGGCCGGGTTGGCACACAGATGGCCCACCAAGCTGCACATGGCCTGGGTATAGGCCAACACCTGTCAGGCTTTGACCCAAGTGATGTTAGCCTCGGACTATCTCTGTGTACCTGGGGCTGTCTGATCTCTCTGGTGTCCAGGAGCCAAGATGGCTGGCGGAGAGCCTCTTGTAACTGGCTGGTGGGAGGCAGAGGTTTAATGTGGCTTCAATGCAGTGGAAAGCCCTGTAACTCCAACGCCTTTTACAGCTTGGCTGACCGGTGGTAGACAGTGATAGTGGGCGCAGTGCCTGCCTGGACCCTGTAGCCGTGCTTCCACTGGTGGTGCCTTTATCTGCTGGATGAGCTGCTGCTGCGGCTGACGCTGCTGCTGCCACTATCTCACACACACCAGAGGCATGAGCTTTGCAGTTTTCTGAGGTCCCATTTGTCGATTCTTGGTTTTACAGAATAAACCATTGGTATTCTAATCAGGAAAATTTCCCCTGTGCCCATATGTTCAAGGTTCCTCCCCACTTTCTCCTCTAGAAGCTTCAATATATCTGGTTGTATGTGAAGGTCCTTGATCCACTTGGACTTGAGGTTTGCACAAGGAGATAAGAATGGTTCAGTTTGCACATTTCTACTTATTGGCCTCCAGCTGATTCATCACCATTTGTTAAAAATTTTGTCTTTTTTCCCCTGGGTGTTTTTAGCTCCTTTGTCAAATATCAAGTGACCATAGGTGTGTGGGCTCATTTCTGGGTCTTACATTCTATCCTATTGATCTTCCTACCTGTCTCTATATCAATACCATACAGTTTTTTATCACTATTGCTTTGAAGTAGAGCTTGAAGTCAGGGATGGAGATATCCCTAGGGGATATTTTGTGTGAAAAATAGTTTTGGGTATCTTGGGTTTTTTTTTCACTCCAAATGAATTTGCAGATTGCTGTTTCTAGCTCTATAAAGAATTGATTTGGGGTTTTGATGGGGATTGCATTGAATCTGTAGTTTGCTTTTGGAAAGATGGTCATTTTTATCATATTAATCCTGTCAATAAGACCACGGGAGATCTTCCTATCTTGGGAGATCTCAATAGATTTCTTCCTTCAGAGGCTTGAATTTCTTGCCATACAGATCTTTCCCTTCTTTGGTTAGAGTCACACCAAGGCATGTAATATTCTTTATGACTATTGTGAAGGTTGTCATTTCCCTAATTTCTTTCTCAGCTTACTTAGCCTTTGAGTAGAGTAAGGCGACTGATTTGTTTGAGATAATTTTATATCCAGCCACTTTGCTGAAGTTTTTTATCAGCTTTAGGAGTTCTCTAGTGGAATTTTTGGAGTCGCTTAAGTATATGATCATATCATCTGCAAATAATTATATTTTGACTTTTTTCTTTCCAATTTTTATAACTTTGACCTCCTTTTGTTGTCTAATTGCTCCAGATAGGGCATCAAGTAGTACATTGAATAGATAGGGAGAGAGTGAGCAACCTTGTCTAGTCCCCATTTTAGTGGGATTGCTTCAAGTTTCTCTCCATTTTGTTTGAAGTTGGCTACTGTTTTGTTGTACATTGCTTTTACTAAGTTTAGATATGAGCCTTGAATTCCTGATCTCTCTATCCTGATTTATCATGAAGGGATGCTGAATTTTATCAAAAGCTTTTTCAGCAACTAATGAAATGACCATGTTGTTTATTTCTTTGAGTTTGTTTATATAGTGGATTACATTGATGGATTTTGTATATTGAAGCATCCCAGCATCCCTAGGATGAACCCTACTTGATCATGGTGAATTATCCTTTTGATACTTTCTTGGATTTGGCTGGCCAGAGTTTTATTGAGTATTTTTGCATGAATATGTGTGAGGAAAATTGGTCTGAAATTTGCTTTTGTTGTTTGGTCTTTGTTTGGTTTAGGTATAAGCATTACTGTGGCTTCATAGAATGAATAGTATAGTGTTCCTTCTGTTTCTATTTTCTGAAATAGTTTGAAGAGTATCGGTATTAGCTCTTCTTTGATGATCTGATAGCATTCCCCACTAAACACATCTCTCCTGATTTTTTTTGTTGGGATACTATTGATGACTGCTTCTATTTCCTCAGGACTTTTGGGATTATTTAGATGGCTTATCTGATCCTGTTTTAACATTGGCACTTGGTATGTGTCTAAAAAATTTTCCATTTCTTCCAGATTTTTTCAATTTTGTTGAATATAAGCTCTTATACTAGGATATGAGGATTTTTTGAATTTTTACTGTTTCTGTTATGTCTCCCTTTCCATTTCTAATTTTGCTAATTTGGATAGTGCCTCTCTGCCCTCTGGTTTGTCTAAGGTTTTATCTATCTTGTTGATTTTCTCAAAGAACCAGCTCTTGCTTTTTTTGATTCTTTGTATAGTTCTTTTTGTTTCTATTTGGTTGATTTTGTCTCTGCATTTAATTATTTCCTGCCATCTACTCCTCTTGGGTGCATTTGCTTGTTTTTGTTCTAGAGCTTTCAGTTGTATTGTCAAGCTGGTAGTGTAAGATCTCTCCATTTTCTTTTTGGAGGTAATTACAACTATGTGTTTTCCTCTTGTACTGCTTTCATTGTGTCCTATAAGTTTTGGTATGATGTGCCTTCATTTTCATTAAATTCTAAAAAGTCTTTAATTTCTTTGTTTATTTCTTCCTTGACCAAGTCATCATTGAGTAGAGCATTGTTCAACATCCATGTGAATGTGTATTTTCTGTTATTTTTGAACTTAATACCAGCCTTAGACTGTGGTGATCTGACAGAGTACGTGGAATTATTTAAATATTTCTGTAACTGTTGAGGCCTGTTTAGTGCCCAATTATATGGTTAATTTTGGAGAGGGTACCATGAGGTGGTGAGAAGAAGAGGGTATATTCTTTTCCTTTAGGATGGAATGTTCTATAAATACCTGTTAGATCCATTTGATCTATAACTTCAGTTAGTTTCACTGTGTTTCTGTTTAGTTTGTGTTTCCTTGATTTCCATTGCTGAGAGTGGGGTATTGAAGTCTCCCATTATTATTGTGTGGGGTGAAATGTATGTTTTGAGCTTTAGTAAAGTTTCTTTTATGAGTGTGGGTGCCCTTGCTTTTGGAGCATAGATGTTCAGAATTGAGAGTTCATCTAGTTGTACTTTTCCTTTAACCAGTATGAAGTGTCCTGCATATCCTTTTTCATAACTTTTGGTAGAAAGTTGATTTTATCTCACATAAGAATGGCCACTCTGGCTTGTTTCTTGCACTGTCCGCTCACTGTCCTGCACTATCCTGAATTGTCCCTGCTCTGTCTCCAAACTGTCCTGCACTATCCTGCATTGTCCCTGCACTGTTCCTACACTGTACCTCACTATCCTGTACTGTGCCTGCACTGTTCCTATACTGTCTACACACTGTCGCTGCACTGTCCTGAACTGTTCTGTACTTTCCCCCCCACTGTCCTGCACTGTACCCACACTGTAATTACACTGTCCCTGCACTGTCCTGCACTGTCCCCACCCTGTCCTGCACTGTCCTGCACTGTCCCCACCCTGTCTTGCACTGTCCTGCACTGATACCACACTGTCAATACACTGTTCCTGCACTGTCCCCACACTGTCCTGCACTCTCCTTCTCTGTCCCTGCACTGTCCCCACACTGGCATGCACTGGCCTGCACTGTCCCCACACTATCCCTGCAGTGTCCCCACACTGGTATGCACTGTCCCCATACTGTCCCTGCACTGTCCCCACAGTGTCCTGCACTGTCCCTGCACTGTCCCTGCACTGTCCCCGTACTCTCACTGCACTGTTCCCTCTCTGTCTCCATACTGTCCAGCACTGTACTGTACTGTCCACATTCTGTCTATATATTGTTCTTGCACTGCCCCCACACTGTTCTGCACTGTCATGCATTGTCCCTGTACTGTCCCCACACTGTCCTGCACTGTCTTTGCATTGATCTGTGCTGTCCCTGCACTGTCACCACTCTGTCCCCCACTGCCTCTGCACTATACTGCACTGTCCCCACAGTGTCCCAGCACTGTTGCCACACAATCTCTGCCCTGTCCTGCACTGTCTCTGTGCTGTCCTGCACTGTCTCAGCGCTGTCCACATGGTCTTCCACATCAGCTCTCTGGTACAGACCACAGACCTCAACACAGTCCTCTGTTGCTACATGGACCACAGACCCCATCAAATTCCTTTGTGACAGCACAGGCCAAGGTTATAAACATAGTCTTAGATAGCAGCACAGGACACTCACATCAACAACCCCTAGCCCCACCCAAGTAACATGGCATCAGGCAGCAGTACAGACCAGGAACATCTACATGGCCCTCAGTGGAAGTAGGGGTCTTGGATATTACAACAGGACCTTGCTGCATTTGGACCATGGACTTGGACGTGACCCTCACTGGCAGCAGGGACCATGGACATTATCAAAGCCTCTGGAGGTGGCCAGATCAAGGACATCTAAATAGTCTTCAGGATAGAGACATCAACATGACGCTCAGGTGCTGTAAGACCATTGGCATTTACATAAACCTTGAGTTTCAACAGGGCCTGGGGAAGCAGACCACAGATACCAAAGTAGCCTTCAGTGACAGAACAGAACAGAAACGTCTTTTAAGGAGGTTTAATCCAGACAATGAATAATTCTTCATCTTGGATATCTGTTTGTTGCTTAGAACCAGGGCAATCAAGTGTCTGGGTAATGTGTTGAGGGGCTGAACCAGAGTGCAAGCTCCAGGCTTTCTCTCATACCTGTCACCACTTTCTAGCCTCTTGTTCCACCTCTCTCTACTGTTCACTGTTCCATTCCTTTAACTTTCCCACCTCTCTATTTAATATTTGTTCACTGTGGTAGCATTGGAAACTGGAGTGTGTCATATAACATGTCATATATATGACATAAACACACATATACCTACATATGTACATTCATAAATATATACATACATACAATCACACACACACATACACAGAGAGAGAGAGAGAGAGAGAGAGAGAGGAGAGAGAGAGAGAGAGAGAGAGAGAGAGAGAGATGATAACATGGACAGATTTTGTGTCAGTTCCTGGCTGTGGCACAGCTCTCTGCTGTTAATGTGATGTCTGCCTACTCTAGACTGACCATTCTCAACCTTTATACTGTAACACTGCTGCTCCATACTTTCTCTCTCCTAGCTGCAACAACTCCATGTTAGTAGCTGGTTGGCCTTTGGGCCTAGGGCCCTTCTTTATTTTATTTTATGTTTTCATTTTGAGACAATGGCTCTTATTTTATTATTTTATTTTTCTCTAATACAATACATCCTGACTGCAGTACCAAGAGTTTATTGCCTAGTAAATCATCATTAGGAGAGTTTTCTCCAGAAGGTGATTGGAGCACATGCAGAGATCCACAGTCAAACTCTCAGAGAGAGAGAGAGCTCACATAGGATCTCCAATGGGTCCCTGTCCTTGGAGCTTGGGAAACTTAGAAGTGAGTGAAGAATTGTAGGATCCAGAGGGAAAAAGGACACCAGGAGATGGTAGCCCACTGAATGTTTAATTTTTTTAAAAAATTCATTGTTGATTTTTGATTCAGCTGTAGTATTTAGACAATTTATCTTTTATGTAATTACTGGTAGTTCCCCCCTAAACCATCATAATGTCAGTGACAGAGCTTACACTAGACATTTCATAAGTGCTATGCCCAGAATTTCTTCTTATCTATTAGTTCAGACTATAGTTTGAAGGTTATATATCTCACCACTACCTACCCAATGCCGAGATGATTGGTTTACCAAACCCTCCCATCCTGCTGCTCTCACCCATATCTCTCAAATTTTTGTATACTGTATTTTCTGACTCCCGTATTCTCCTTTCTACTGCCATGCCATAGGAGTTTTACTATTTTCACACTTCACTTTCTTTGAGATTTCCCTTACAGCAACGCATTCACACTTCACTTTTAGCCTCATGTGCCTTATACCTTTGACTTGTGAAGAGTAAAAGCAAAGATCAGCAGTTAGTTGTAAACAGGTCATCTGTGTGGTCATTATTTTACAATCACAGAGTCCTTTTAGTTATGTATGGTTGGCCTTTTATTTAGATGTTTTTACTTAGAAAACATCAGTTCTCCTGCATGCTTCTTCTAAGGTCTAGAATTATAGGAATAGAAAAATCATGCCAGACTCTGATTTTATTCCTAATAAAGAAAAGCCCTACAAGTGTAATATCCCATAAATCAAATTATAAGTCCAGTATGCTTTAGATATTTGAGAAATATTATTTATTTATTTATTTATTTATTTATTTACTTATTTATTTTCATATTATATCATACCAACCCCAGTAGAATCTGTATGACAATTTCCACAGACTGAGGTGAAAACTTCACAAGAAAGAGCCCTACTGGAACGGGTTGTGGAACTCTTGACCAGAGCAATATATTGAGCCATAGTTCTCATGGCAATTTATTTGTTTCATTTTCTTTTATTCCTTTTCTTATTTATGGCATGTTCCTGATAGCCTAGGGGAAGGTCTTAAGCAAAAAAATGGCTAAGAAACCATCTCTTGATATGGGGTCAGTAGCCATGACCTTATCTCTGGTCAAACCATCACTTTACTTCATAAATCATTTACAAAAATTTCATAATAGTATTATGATACATAAAAACTTTTCAAAGGAATAGAGTTTAATATGCTTACATGTGTGTCATCAGAAGTGGGTTTTGGTATATGGTAAAGAAATCCTTAAGTAACAAGAATTAAAATAGTTTAAGTTTATGCTTTGAAGATTTACAAAAAAATCAGGCACTAGATGTTAAATGATAATTCATATTACAAATTTATATATTTATTTTCTTTTTTATTAGATATTTGCTTTATCTACATTTAAAATGGTACCCCTGTTTTACATTACCCCTGCCAAAACCCCCTATCCAATCCCCACTTCCCCTTTCTCAGCTCCCTAACCCCCAATTACTTGACATGCATTTCCCTATTCTGGACAATTGAGCCTTCACAGGACCAATGGCCTCTCCTCTCATTGATGTTTGAAATGGCCATCCTTGGCTATATATGTAGGTGGAGCCATAGGTCCCTTCGTGGGTCCTCTTTGGTTGGTGGTTTAGTCCTTAATAGCTCTGGGAGTGCTGGTTGGTACATATTATATTTTCTCCTGCAGGCCTATTCAGCTCCTTGGGTCCTTTCTCTAGCCGATCCCTTGGGCACCCTTTGATCATTCAGTTTTTGGATGTGAGCCATGGGTATTTAGCTCCACTTTCCAAAAAGTATCAAAGTATCCACACTTTGGTCTTTATTCTTCTCGAGCTTCATGTGTTCTGTGAGTGATATCTTGTGTATTTTGAGGTTTGGGGCTAATATCCATGTAACAGCGAGTGCATACTATGTGTGTTCTGTTGTGACTGGGTTAACTCACTCAGGATGATACTTTCTAGCTCCTCCATCTGCCTAAAAATTTCATGAATTCATTGTTTTTAATAGCTGAGTAGTACTCCATTGTGTAAATGTACCAACTTTTCTGTATCCACTCCTCTGTTGAGGGACATCTGGCCTCTTTCCAGCTTCTGGCTATTATGAATAAGGCTGCTATGAATATATTGGAGCATGTGTCCTTATATCATGTTGTAGCATCTTCTGGGTATATGCCCAGGAGTGATATAACTCGGTCCTCAGTTAGTGCTATGTCCAATTTTCTGAGGCATCTCCAAACTGATTTCCACAGTGGTTTTAAAAGCTTTCAATCCCACCAGTCATAGAGGAGTGTTCCTTTTTATCCACATCCTTTCCAGTATTTGTGGTTCCCTGAGTTTTTGAACTTGGCCATTCTGACAGGTGTAGGGTAGAATCTCAGGGTTGTTTAGATTTTCATTTCTCTGAGGATTAGGAATGTTGAACATTTCTTTAGTTGTTTCTCAGCCATCTGGGATTCCTCAGTTGCAATTCCTTTTTTTTAGTTCTGTACCTCATTTTTAATAGGGTTATTTGGTTCTTTGGAGTCTATCTTCTTGATTTCTTTGGATATATTGATATTAGCCCTCTATTGGATGGATGATTGGTAAAGATTTTCTCCCAATCTGTTGGTGGCCATTTTGTCCTACTGACAGTGTTCTTTGACTTAAAAAAGCTTTTCCATTTTATGAGGTCCCACTTGATAATTGTTGATCTTAAAGCATAAGCTATTGGTGTTTTCTTTAGGAAAATTTCCCTGTGTCAATGTTTTCTAGGTTCTTTCTAACTTTCTCTTCTATTATAGTCAGTGTATCTGGTTTTATGCGGATGTCCTTGAACCACTTGGACTTGAGCTTTGTACAAGGAGATAAAAATGGTTTCATTTCTTTTCCTCTGCATTCAGACTGCCAATGGAACCAGCACCATTTGTTGGAAGTACTGTCTTTTTTCACCCCCACTGGATGGTTTAAATTCTGTATCAAAGATCAAGTGACCACAAGTGGTTGGGCTCATTTCTGCATCTTTGATTCTATTCCATTGAACTATTTGCCTGTCTCTGTATGAATACCATTCAGTTTTTTTTTCACAATTTCTCTGTAGTATAGGTTGAGGTCAGAGATAATGATTCCCTCAGAAGATATTTTATTGTTTTGAATAGTTTTAGCTATCATGGGAATTTTTTTATTCCAAATGAATTTGAGAATTCTGCTTCCTAACTCTATGAAGAATTAAGTGGTAATTTTGATGGAGATTGCACTGAATCTTTAGATTCCTTTTGGCAAGTTGGCTGTTTTTATTATATTAATCGTAAGTAGCCATGAGCATGGAATATCCTTCCAGCTTCTGAAGTCTTTTTTCAATTTCTTTCTTCAGAGATTTGAAGTTCTTGTCCTAGAGATTTTTCCCTTGCTTGGGGAGAGTCACACCATAGCATTTATGTGATTTATGACTATTTTGAATGGTATTATTTCCATAATTTTTTCTCTGTCCTTTTCTATTTTGAGCAGAGGAAGGCTACTGATTGCTTAGAGTTAAAATCACATCCAGCTACCTTGGTGACATTGTTTATCAGCTGTAGGAGTTCTCTGGTGAATTTTTTGTGGTCATATAAATATACTACGATATCATCTACAAATAGTGATATCTTTACTTCCTCCTTCTCAATTTGTATCCCTTTGACCACTATTTGTTGCCCCTTTGTGCTGGCTAGAACTTCAAGTAGTATAGTGAACAGGTAGGGAGAGAGTGGGCCTCCTTGTCTTGTCACTGATTTTGATGGTATTGTTTGAGTTTCTCTCCATTTAGTTTGATTTTGGCTACTGGTTTCCTGTATACTGTTTATTATATTTAGGTCTGAGCCTTGAATTCCTGTTCTCCCCAATAATTTGAGTATGAGGGGTATTGTATTTTGCCAAAGACTTTTTCAGCATTTAATAAGATGATCATGTGTTTCTCCTTAGCTTATTTTATATAGTGGATTACACTGATGGATTTCTGTATATTGAACCATCTCTGCATTCCTGGGATAAAGCCTACGTGATTATGATGATCATTTTGGTGTGTTCTTAGATTCAGTTTGAGAAAATTTCATTGAGTATTTTAGATTGATATTCATAAGGGACATTGATCTGAAGTTCTCTTTCTTTGTGGGTCTATTTGTGGTTTAGGTTTAAGCATTACAGTGACTTCATAGAAAGAATAGGATAGTATTATATCTGTTTCTTTTTTATGGAACATTTTTAGAAATATGTTCTTCTTTGAAGTTCTGTAGAATTCTGCCCTAAAAGCATCTGGTATTGGGTGTTTTGTGGTTGGGGGACTCGTAACGATTGCTTATATTTCTGTGGGGTTTAGGGGCTGTTTATATGGTTTATCTGGTATGGATTTAACTTTAGTACATGGTATCTGTCTTGAAAAATCACCCATTTCATCTATTTTCCATTTTTTTGAATATTGACTTTTGTTATTTTTTAATTTCTTCATTTTCTGTTCTTATGACTTCATTTTCATTACTGATTTATTTATTTGGATATTGTCTCTGTGCCCTCTAATTAGTTTGGCTAAGTGTTTGATCATCTTGTTGATTTTCTCAAAGAACTGTCTCCTAGTTTTGTCATTCTTTGTATAGTTCTCTTGTTTCTACTTGGTTGATTTCTGCCCTGAGTTTTATCACTTCCTATATGGAAACTTGCCACTTCTGAAAGCTTTTTACTGTGTCCATTGAACTGGGTTTACAGGCCATGTAATCTGTGTTCAGCACTTTTAGTAAGTAACTGCTTTCCCAGGAATTGAGAGTGGGCATGGATACAACAGTTCTGGGTAAGTGTAATGTGTGTTACTACCCATTGAGAAACGACAAAATGTCTTTTGTGGCACTATTGATCAGAATACTATGATGGCAGAACAGCTATGAAGTACTTGTCTTTGACTCTAGCTTTGAGGATTAAGCTTGATAAGATATTCCCTTGTGAACATTTTCCTGCACCCAGAAGACTGCTATGCCATGCAGGCCATGCATTCTTATCTACGGATTTAAAAATAAAAGGGTGAAATAGGACCCAACATTTTGCTGCATATAAGAAAACTACCTCAGTGACAAGGACAGTCATTATTTTTGACTATTTAAGAGTCAAAATTTAGAGAACAATTTTCAAAGCAAATGGTACCAAGAAACACGCTGGAGTAGCAATTCTTTTTTTTTTTAATTTTTTTTATTCGATATAATTTATTTACATTTCAAATGATTTCCCCTTTTCTAGCCCCCCACTCCCCGAAAGTCCCGTAAGCCCCCTTCTCTTCCCCTGTCCTCCCACCCACCCCTTCCCACTTCCCCGTTCTGGTTTTGTCGAATACTGCTTCGCTGAATCTTTCCAGAACCAGGGGCCACTCCTCCTTTCTTCTTGTATCTCATTTGATGTGTGGATTATGTTTTGGGTATTCCAGTTTTCTAGGTTAATATCCACTTATTAGTGAGTGCATACCATGATTCACCTTTTGAGTCTGGGTTACCTCACTTAGTATGATGTTCTCTAGCTCCATCCATTTGCCTAAGAATTTCATGAATTCATTGTTTCTAATGGCTGAATAGTACTCCATTGTGTAGATACACCACATTTTTTGCATCCACTCTTCTGTTGAGGGATACCTGGGTTCTTTCCAGCATCTGGCAATTATAAATAGGGCTGCTATGAACATAGTAGAGCATGTATCCTTATTACATGGTGGGGAATCCTCTGGGTATATGCCCAGGAGTGGTATAGCAGGATCTTCTGGAAGTGAGGTGCCCAGTTTTCGGAGGAACCGCCAGATTGCTTTCCAGAGTGGTTGTACCAATTTGCAACCCCACCAGCAGTGGAGGAGTGTTCCTCTTTCTCTACACCCTCTCCAACATTCGCTGTCTCCTGAATTTTTAATCTTAGCCATTCTGACTGGTGTAAGATGAAATCTCAGGGTTGTTTTGATTTGCATTTCCCTAATGACTAATGAAGTTGAGCATTTCTTAAGATGCTTCTCCGCCATCCGAAGTTCTTCAGGTGAGAATTCTTTGTTTAACTCTGTACCCCATTTTTTAATAGGGTTGTTTGGTTTTCTGGAGTCTAACTTCTTGAATTCTTTATATATATTGGATATTAGCCCTCTATCTGATGTAGGATTGGTGAAGATCTTTTCCCAATGTGTTGGTTGCCGATTTGTCCTCTTGATGGTGTCCTTTGCCTTACAGAAACTTTGTAATTTTATGAGGTCCCATTTGTCAATTCTTGCTCTTAGAGCATACGCTATTGGTGTTCTGTTCAGAAACTTTCTCCCTGTACCGATGTCCTCAAGGGTCTTCCCCAGTTTCTTTTCTATTAGCTTCAGAGTGTCTGGCTTTATGTGGAGGTCCTTGATCCATTTGGATTTGAGCTTAGTACAAGGAGACAAGAATGGATCAATTCGCATTCTTCTCCATGCTGCCCTCCAGTTGAACCAGCACCATTTGTTGAAAAGGCTATCTTTTTTCCATTGGATGTTTTCAGCCTCTTTGTCGAGGATCAAGTGGCCATAGGTGTGTGGGTTCATTTCTGGATCTTCAATCCTGTTCCATTGATCCTCCTGCCTGTCACTGTACCAATACCATGCAGTTTTTAACACTAGTGCTCTGTAGTATTGCTTGAGGTCGGGGATACTGATTCCCCCAGATTTTCTTTTGTTGCTGAGGATAGTTTTACCTATCCTGGGTTTTTTGTTGTTCCAGATGAATTTGATAATTGCTCTTGACTTTCAACCAAAAGTTATCAAAAAAGATAAGGATGGACACTTCATACTGATCAAAGGAAAAGTCTACCAAGATGAACTTTCAATTCTGAACATCTATAGTCTGAACACAAGGGCACCCACATTCATAAAATAAACTTTAATGAAGTTCAAAGAACACATTGAACCCCTCACAATAATAGTGGGAGACTTCAACACCACACTCTCAAAAATGGACAAATCATGGAATCAGAAACTAAACAGAGATACAGGAAACTAACTGCAGTTATGGCCCAAATGGATCTAACAGATATTTATAGAACATTCCACCCTAAAGGAAAAGAATATACCTTCTTTTCAGCACCTCATGGTACCTTCTCAAAAACTAACCAGATAATTGGTCACAAAATGGGCCTCAACAGATACAGTAATTGAAATTATTCCGTGCACTTTATCAGATCACCACGGCCTAATGCTAGTCTTAAGCTCAAAAAAAAAAAAAACAAAAAAAACAAACAAAAAAAACACAAAAACAAAAACAAAACAAAAACTGAAACAAAAACCAATGGAAAAGACACATACTGGTGGACTTTGAACAATGCTCTTCTCAGTGATAGCTTGATCAAGGAAGAAATAAAGAAAGAAATTAAAGACTTTTAAAAATTTAATGAAAATGAAGACACATTATACCAAATTTTATGGGACACAATTAAAGCACTGTTAAGAGGAAATCTTCTAGCTCTGAGTGCCTCCAAAAATAGAATGGAGAGAGCTTACACTAACAGCTTGACAGTGCACTTGAAAGCTCTAGAACAAAAAGGAAGCAAGTACGACCAAGAGGAGTAGACAGCAGGAAATAATCAAACTGAGGTCTGAAATGAACCAAACAGAAGCAAAAAGAACTATACAAAAAATCAACACAGCAAGGAGCTGATTTTTTGACAAAATCAACAAGATAGATAGACCCTTAGCCAGACTAACCAGAGGGCACAGAGACAGTATCCAAATTAGTAAAATCAAAAATGAAAAGAGAGACATAATAAGAGAAACTGTGGAAATTCAAAATGTCATCAGATCCTACCTCAAGAGTATATGCTCAACAATGTTTATAAATCTGGAAGAAATGGACAACTTTCTAGATACATAGCAGGTTTCAATGTTTAAACAGGATCAGATAAACCATCTAAATAGTCCCATAAGTCATGTGGAAATAGAAGCATTCATTAATAGATTCTCTTCAAAAAAATCTCAGGACCAGATGGGTTTAGAGGGCAATTCTATAAAAGCTTCAAAGAAAAGTTAATACCAATACTCTTCAAATTATTCCATGAAATAGAAACTCAAGAAACACTACCCGAATCATTCTATGAAGCCACAATAATGCTTATTCCTAAACCAAACAAAGACCAAACAAGGATGTAGAACTTCAGACCAATCTCCCTCATGAGCATTGATGTAAAAATACTGAACAAAATCCTGGCCAACTGAATCCATCAAAATGATAAATCACCATTATCAGATAGGCTTCACCCCAGGGATGAAGGGATGGTTCAATACACAGAAATCTGTCAATGTAATCCACTACTAAAACAAACTAAAGGAAAAAAAACCACATGGTTATTTCATTAGATGCTGAAAAGGCTTTTGACAAAATCCAACATCCCTTCATGATAAAAGTCTTGGAGAGATCCAGAATTGAAGGCCTATATATAAACAGTGAAAGCAGTGTACTGCAAACTGGTAGCCAACATCAAATTAAATGGAGAGAAATTTGAAGCAATACCACTAAAATGGGGGACAAGACAAGGCTGTCCATTCTCTATCTATTAATATACTCTTGAAGTCCTAGTCAGAGCAATCAGGCAACAAAAGGAGGTCAGAGGTATACAAATTGGAAAGGAAGAAGGCAAAATATCACTATTTGCAGAAGATATGATAGTATACTTAAGGACCCCAAGACTTCCACCAGAGAACTCCTAAAACTGATAACTTCAGCAAAGTGGCTGAATATAATATTAAATCAAGCAAATCAGTAGCTTTTCTCTACTCAAAGATAAACAAGATGAGAAAGAAATTAGGGAAATGACACCCTTCACAATAGTCCCAAATGAAATTTCATGCAAAGGTGTGACCTTAATGAAGCATGTGAAAGATCTGTATGGCAGGAACTTCAAGCCTCTGAAGAAAGAAATCGAAGAAGGTCTAAGAAGATAAAAAAAACTCCCATATTCATGGAGTGACAGGATCAATAAAGTAAAAATGGTGATCTTTCCAAGAGCAATGTACAGATTCAGTGCAATCCCCATCAAAATTCCAAATCAAATCTTCATAAATCTATAAAGAGCAATTCTCAAATTCATCTAGAATAACAAAATACCCAGGATAGCAAAAACTATTCTCCACAACAAAAGGTATTCTGGGGGAATCACCATCCCTGACCTCAAGGTCTGCTGCTACAGAGTAATAGTGATAAAAACTGTTTGGAATTGGTATGCAAACAGACCGGAAGATCAATGGAATAGAATTGATGACCCAGAAAAGAGCCCACACAAATAAGGTCACTTGATATTTGACAAAGGAGCTAAAAGCATCCAGTGGAAAAAAAGACAGCATTTTTAACAAATGTTGCTGGACCAGAAAATGCAAATCAACCCATTCATTGTTTTGTTTATTTTCTATATTCTTTGTTTACATTCCAAATGATTTTCCCTTTCCTGGTTCACCCCTCTCCATAAGTCCCATAAGCCCTCTTCCCTCTGCCCATTACACAATCCAACCCCTCCCATTTCTCTGTCCTGGTAATCCACTACAATGCTGCATCAAGCCTTTCCAGGACCAGGGTTCTCTCCTTCCTTCTTCTTGGGAATGATTGATATGTGAGTTGTGTCTTGGGAATTCAGACCCATTCTTACCTCCTTGTACAAAGCTCAAGTCAAAATGGATCAAGGATCTACACATAAAACCAGACACAATGAAGCTTAAAGAGGAGAAAGTGGGGATGAATCTTGAACACATGGGCACAGGGAAAAGTTCCTTAACGGAACACCAATGGCTTATGGTTTAAGACCAACAATCAACAGATGGGACCTCTTAAAACTGCAAAGCTTCTGTAAGGCAAAGGACATGGTCAATAGGACAAAGCAGTAACCAACAAATTTCAAAAAGATCTTTACTAAGCCTACATGTAATAGAGGCCTAATATCCAATGTATACAATGAACTCAAGAAGTTAGACTTCAGAGTTTTTGACCTTAGCCATTCTGACTGGTGTAAGGTGAAATCTCAGAATTGTTTTGATCTCCATTTCCCTTATGACTAATGATGTTGAGCACTTCTTAAGGTGCCTCTCGGCCATCCTAATTTCTTCAGGTGAAAATTCTTTGTTAAGATCTGTACCCCATTTTTGATAGGGTTATTTGGTCCCCTGGGGTCTAACTTCTTGAGTTCTTTGTATATATTGGATATTAGCCCTCTATCAGATGTGGGGTTGGTGAATATCCTTTCCCAATTTGATGGTTGCGATTTTGTCCTTTTAACAGTGTCCTTTGCCTTACAGAAACTTTGTAATTTTATGAGGTCCCATTTGTCAATTCTTGATCTCAAAGCATAAGCTATTGGTGATCTGTTCAGGAACTTTTCCCCTGTGTCCATGTCCTCAAGGGTCTTCTCCAGTTTTTTTCGATTAGTTTCAGTGTGTCTGGTTTTACATGGAGGTCGTTGATCCACTTGGAGTGAAGTTTAGTACATAGAGATAAGAATGGATCAATTCGCATTCTTCTGCATGCTGACCTCCAATTGATCCAGCACCATTTGTTGAAAAGGCTATCTTTTTTCCACTGGATGTTTTTGGCTCCTTTGTCGAAGATCAAGTGACGATAGGTGTGTGGATTCATTTCTGGATCTTCAATTCTATTCCATTTGTCCACTTGTCTGTCACTGTGCTAATACCATGCAGTTTTTAACACTCTTGCTCTGTAGTATTGCTTGAAGCAGGTGTTGGCGAGGATGTGGAGAAAGAGGAACACTCCTCCACTGCTGGTGGGGCTGTAAGATGGTATAACCACTGTGGAAATCAGTCTGGAGTTTCCTCAGAAAACTGGACATGAGACTTCCAGAGGACCCTGCTATACCTCTCCTGGGCATATACCCAAAGGATTCCCCGGCATGCAATAAAGACACATGCTCCATTATGTTCATAGAAGCCTTATTTATAATAGCCAGAAGCTGTAAAGAACCCAGATGCCCCTCAAAGGAGGAATGGATTCAGAAAATGTGGTATATTTACACAATGGAATACTACTCAGCAATTAGAAACAATGAATTCACAAAATTTTTAGGCAAATGGTTTGATCTGGAAAATATCATCCTAAGTGAGGTAACCCAATCACAAAAGAATACACATGGAATGCAATCTCTGATAAGTGGATATTAATTAGCCCAGAAGCCCTGAATACCCAAGGCACAAATTGCATATCAAATGACTCCCATGAAGAAGTATGGAGAGGGTCCTGATCCTGGAAAGGATCGATCTAGGATTGGAAGGGAATATAAGGACAGAGAAAAAGGAGGGAGGTGATTGGAGAAGGGATGGAGAGAAGAAGGTTTATGGGACATATGGGGAGGAGGGATCCGGGAAAGGGGAAATCATTTGGAATGTAAACAAAGAATACAGAAAATAAAAATAAAAAAATTAAAATAAATTAAAAAATAATAAAAAAAAATAAAAAGAAGTTAGACTTCAGAGTGACAAATAACCTTATTAAAAAGGGGGGTAGATAGCTAAACAGGGAATTCTCAACTGAATAAACCTGAATGGCTCTAAAGTACATAAAGAAATGTTCAGCATCTTTAGTTATCAAGGAAATGCAAATAAAAACAACAATGAGATTTTACCTCACACCAGTCAGAATGGCTAAGATGGAAAACTCAATGGACAACAAATGATAGAAAGGATGTGGGGAAAAAGGAACGTTTCTCCATTGTTGGTGGGATTGCAAGCTGCTAAAACCATTCCAGAAATCACTTTGACTACTCCTCAGAAAATTAGACATAGTAGTAACAGAGGACCCAGCAATACCACTCCTGGGCATATACCCAGAAAATGCTCCTACATGCACTAAGCACACATGCTCCACTATGTTCATAGCTACCTTATTTATAATAGCCAGAAGCTGGAAAGAACCCAGATATCCTTCAACAGAGGAATGGACACAGAAACTCTGGTATACGCATATATATATATATATATATATATATATATATATATATATATATATATATATATATATATATATATATACACACACACACAATGGAGAATATTCAACTACAATGATGAATTCATGAAATTCTTAGGCAAATGGATGGATCTAGAAAGTGTCATCCTGAGCGAGGTAACCCAATCACAAAAGAACGCACATGGTATGCACTTACTAATAAGTGGATATTAGCCCAAAAGCTCAAAATACAAGTTACAATTCACCCAGTATAGGAAGCTCAAGAAGGAGGACTTGAGTGAGGGTGCTATGGTTCCTCTGAGAAAGGGAACAAAATACTCACAGAAGCAATGAGGGAGACAATGTGTGGAGCAGAGAGTGAAGTAAAGGCCACCCAGAGACTGCTCTACCTGGGGATTCATCCTATAAACAGTCACCAAACCTCGACACTACTATGGATAACAAGAAGTACATACCAAAAGGAGCATGCCATGGTTGTCTTTGGAAGGACCCTGCCAGAGCCTTACAATTATAGAGGCAGATGCTGGCAGCCACCCATTGTACTGGGAGTGGGGTTCCCAATGGAGGAGCTGGAGGGTGGTCTGGAGGAGCTGAAGGGTTTTATGGCGCCATGGAAAGAACAATGATTTTGGCCACCCAGATGCCCCAGGACTCCCAGGGACTAAACCATCAAACAA
This sequence comes from Apodemus sylvaticus, assembly GCF_947179515.1. NCBI lineage: Eukaryota > Metazoa > Chordata > Mammalia > Rodentia > Muridae > Apodemus > Apodemus sylvaticus. The sequence goes on from NC_067475.1 coordinate 57,660,718, forward strand.
GGGGTACACATGGTTCCAGCAAAAAATGTGGCAGATAAATGCCTTGTTGGGCATCAGTGGGAGGAGTGGTCCTTGGCCAAGTAAAGGCTCAATAGATGCCACAACAAAAGGAAATTGAGGGTCGGGGAAGGTAGGAGTGAGTCGGGTGGAGGGGCATATACGAGAAGGAAGGGGGAGGGAGGAGGGGTTAGGGGTCTTTGGGGAGGGGAATATCAGGAAATATTTTACCATTGGCAATGTAAATGAAGATGATATTCAATAAAAAATAAAAATAAAAACTAAAAGGGTGACTTAAGCATTAGGTTTTTAATTTTTCTAATTAAGTGAAAATCATCTCTATATGTCAGACATCAGCTTTGCATAGGTTAGAGTAACAGGAGGGAGGCTATGAGTAAGTGTAACAGTGGCATCTCCTATTGACATGAGAGTGGAGCCCTGAGAAGGAAATGTGCGTATATTTAACACAGGGTATCAAGACTTCAGTGGAACCATCTGTAGCCTAGTGACCACTCCTGATAAAGTCAGGTGATTCTAGACCATTAAATTTTATTAACCTGTTCTTAGAATTATGCCACTAGCCTTGGATGTCTGTCCCGCTGAATATATCTTTTCAGAGTTGTAATATTTAGATTATTTTTGTGCTTTGTTGTGCCAAGTGACAATGATGATATTCGTCATTGCTTCACTAAACACATCTTTTTAGAGTTGTAATACTTGTTTCCTTATCAATAAATCCCCTTGCTTGAGAGATTCAAATTTACCCAGATTCAAACTGCCTCTGTGTTTATCTTTGTTTGTTATAGCCGGATAGTTACCCACCTAGTAATCGAGGACCCTTGTCTCAGGGACCCCATACCTGACTGTGGTGTTCCATAGCAATATTACATCCTGGTTGTTGCCATAGCTTCTAGGTTAATCTTGGCCTATTATTTCTCTCTCTATTTTGCCAGTGCAGTTAATTTAACTAGATTGAACCTATGTCTGCCTTGTGCATGTTCTTACAGTATTTTTGTGTGTTTATGTGTGATTTATTCCTGCTGTGTCTAGAATCAACCACCACCTCTGACTCTTACCATCTTTCCAACTCTGTTTCCAGGTACATGTTTGACTTGTGAGTGAAGCAGGATGATAACATAAAATTTTGAACTGAGTGCTCCAGAGTCTACCATCCTATGCACATTGTCTACTTAGTTAAAGTACCTATCATTCAGTGAAAGAATGAACTTCTTTAATGTTGTTTGAGTGATACACTGATCTATAGAATAGTAATATCTTTTTAGGTATCATTTTATTGCTATTTTCCTCTAGCAGAATAATAATGGTGGGCTTTCCCCCTCTGGTTAGTGCTTTTTTGATGCTTGAATATGCACTGTATGATACCATAGGAGTAATCATGAATATTACCCAGCTACAAACCATGCAATTCTCAACAGAGACCTGCCTGAAAGATACTGTGGTCCAATTGTGGCAGAAATGATATGGGAATAGGAAAGAAGCATTTTTGTGATTGAATATAAGGCATACTAGAGGAGAAGAAAATATAACTGACAATGGTCAAATGTAGAAGGACAATACACTAGCTAGGTCATGGATGTTAGTGAATGCAGAATGGTTTGATCTCACCTTTCAATCAGTTTATTAAAAAATATATTAAAAATTTTCATTTACTTAGCTTATTGCAAAAGTGAGATGTCCAATTCTCAAAGTTATTATATGGAGCTAGAACTAAGTATACATATTGCTATCATTTTTGACAGTTCTATTTTCTTTACTCAGATCTTATTTGATAATTGTTCTGGTGATATTTTATTTTCTCCTATCCTTTTGGGGGCTCATATCTATCTTCAGTCCAAAGTTTTTCTTTGTTTGTTTCTGAAATCTCTGAGGTACAGTTCTTTTTTAAAAAATCCTTTTAATTTCTTTTTAACATGTTTAGATCTCACGTATCTTTCTTTTTCATTAAGTTTGTTTTCGAATCCAATTGCTACTCCCCTGTTGGCCTGCACTCCCATAGTTCCTCATCCCATTCTTCTTTTCCCTTGTCTCCAAGATGATGTCCTCCTGTCAGACTTCTCCACTTCCTGTGATGTCAAGTCCCTCAAAGGTTAGGGGAATCTTCTCCCACTGAGATCAGGCCAGGAAGTCCTCTGCTTGTTATGTGTCAAAGGCCTTGAACTAGCTTGTGTATGCTGCCTGGTTGGTGGCTCAGTATCTGAGAGATCTCAGGGGAACAGGATAGTTGAGACTGCTGGTCTTCCTATAGAGTTGTCCTCCTCAGTTTCTTCTAGCCTTTCTCTAATTCAAGCACAGGGATCCCAAATTCTGTCCATTGGCTGGGTGTAAGTATTTACATCTTTCTCAGATGTTTATTGGGCCTTTTGGAAGTCAGTCATGCTGGGCTCCTAGCTATAAGCACACTATAGTATCAGCAATAGTGTCAGAACTTAGGGCCTCTGCTTGAGATGAATTCCAAGTTGGGGTGGTCACTGGGCCACCTTTCCCTCAGTCTTTTCTCCATTTTTGTTCCTGCAGTTCTTTTAGTCAGGAACAATCCTGGGTTGGAGTTTTTGACTGTAAAATAGCAACTCCATCCCTATACTTGATGCCCTATCTTTCTAGTAGAGGTGGATTTTTCTATGTGTTCCCTCTTTCCAGTGTTGGGCATTTCATCTAAGGTACCTCCCTTTGGGTGCTGAGAGTCTCCCATCTCCCAGGTCTCTGATATATTCTAGAGAGTCTCCCCACCTCCCACAGCCTGCAGTTGCATATTTCCATTCATTCTGCCTACCCTCAGGACTTTTCTCATGTTGCCCACACTCCATACCTGATCAAGTTCCACTTTTCCCATCCCCCTTTCTCTTCCACACATGTCCTTCCCTCTGCCTCCCATGATTAAGATTTCAAGTAGTTTTCAAATATCATAGATTGTATTGATGGGAATAATAACTTGAGTTGTCAGTCATCATGTTCAAGAGTTTGGAATACATATTTCTAAGCTCTTATGTCTGTAAAATTTCTCGCACATAAGTAATTTTCCTGCTTGGTCTAACTTGATAGGCTATTTGGCACTTCTATCATACTTTTCAGTACCCTTTGATCAGTTTGTTGTTTTTAGTGTCTTAAGTATATTTTGTGGTCCCTATAAGATGTGCTCTTCTGGTCACATCTCTTGCTTATGCTGTGGGAAACTTCTATGAATATGGGTATGTTTTTTCTCTCAATTTCATTAATTCCCCTCTATGATTTTGTTGAAAATATTAAGTATGACTTTGTCCTTGAACATTTTTCTTCCTTATGACCATAACTCACAAACTGTGGTTTAATGTGTTTTCAAAGTTGTTATTTTTTGCATTCACAATATTTTGAATTCATCATTATTTCATGTTCTACAGTGTTGAAACCTTCCAACTTCTAAAAGATTCAACTGATATAAACCTCACAAATCATATTTCTGATAAGTCCTGGTGAAATATCAAAAGCCCTGACATTTTATACTTTGAAGTTCTTGTGTTATACAACCAGTATACTTTCTTTTAGTGTCCTGTTTCTCCTGTGGTTCATAATTTTTACATGGAAAATGCAATTGGACATTACCATTCTGAACTTACATTTCTACTTTACCCTCATTCACAAAATCAAAGCCAACCAAAGCAAACCAAATCACCACCACGACCAACACCAGCACCACCACCACTACCACCACTACCACCACCACTACCATCAAAAACAAAACCAACAACAATCTCTTGATTTTTCTTTTCTTTTATTTTTCTTTTTTCTTTTTTCTTCTTTTTTTTTAGTCAGAAGCAGGTTTCCGGGTGCATATCTTTGATGTAGTAAATTTTTCATACCTTGAAAATATAACAATATACACATCCTCCTTGGCTGTATGTTTGGTGAATATCAATCTTAAGAATAGTGTCCTTTGCCTTACAGAATCTTTGTAATTTTATGAGGTCCCATTTGTCAATTCTTGATCTCAAAGCATAAGCTATTGGTGATCTGTTCAGGAACTTTTCCCCTGTGTCCATGTCCTCAAGGGTCTTCCCCAGTTTCTTTTCTATTAGTTTCAGTGTGTCTGGTTTTACATGGAGGTCCTTGATCCACTTGGAGTGAAGTTTAGTACATGGAGATAAGAATGGATCAATTCGCATTCTTCTACATGCTGACCTCCAATTGAAACAGCACCATTTGTTGAAAGGGCTATCATTTTTCCACTGGATGTTTTTGGCTCCTTTGTCGAAGATCAAGTGACCATAGGTGTTTAGATTCACTTCAGGATCTTCAATTCTATTCCATTGGTCCACTTGTCTGTCACTGTGCCAATACCATGCAGTTTTTAACACTATTGCTCTGTAGTATTGCTTGAATTCAGGGATACTGATTCCCCCAGAATTTCTTTTGTTGTTGAGAATAGTTTTAGCTGTCCTGGGTTTTTTGTTATTCCAGATGAATTTGAGAATTGCTTTTTCTACTCTGTGAAGAAATAAGTTAGGATTTTGATGGGGATTGTGTTGAATCTGTAGATCGCTTTTGGCAAGATGGCCATTTTAACTATATTAATCCTGCCAATCCATGAGCATGGCAGATTTTTCCATTTTCTGAGGTCTTCTTCGATGTCCTTCTTCAGAGACCTGAAGTTCTTGTCGTATAGACCTTTCACTTGTTTGGTTAGAGTCACACCAAGATACTTTATATTGTTTGTGGCTATTGTGAAGGGTGTCATTTCCCTAAATTCTTTCTCGGCCTGCTTATCCTTTGAGTATAGGAAGGCTACTGATTTGCTTGAGTTGACTTTATAACCAGCCACTTTGCTGAAGTTGTTTATCAGCTGTAATGGAATACTACTCAGCAATTAGAAACAATGAATTCACAAAATTTTTAGGCAAATGGTTTGATCTGGAAAATATCATCCTAAGTGAAGTAACCCAATCACAAAAGAATACACATGGAATACAATCTCTGATAAGTGGATATCAATTAGCCCAGAAGCTCTGAATAGCCAAGGCACAAATCGCATAACAAATGACTCCCATGAAGAAGTATGGAGAGGATTGATCTAGCATTGGAGGGGAATATAAGGACAGACAGAAAGGATCTAGCAATCCTGGAAAGGATTGATCTAGCATTGGACGGGAATATAAGGACAGAGAAAAAGGAGGGAGGTGATTGGAGAATGGATGGAGAGAAGAAGGTTTATGGGACATATGGAGAAGGGGGATCTGGGAAAGGGGAAATCATTTGGAATGTAAACAAAGAATATAGAAAATAAAAATATTAATAAAAAAGAATAAGCAACTTCTCCTGAAATGTATATATTGACTCAAGGCAAAATACAATCAGGCGAGAAGACAGTCTGATTTAGCATTAATTAAATCCATTTGTTTTCTGGGTATGTTATTGTATAATCATGTTTTCTGAAGTATTACTTGTTATAGGAATACACTACATATTAAGGTAGTCATAATTTTTAGGTAGAATTTCCTGAAATATCAATATTTGGAGACAACTGCAAGACAGCATTTGCAGAGTATGGTATTTTTTCTCTATATATACTTTACTGTGGATGTATTGCTGTTATTTGCTTCCTAAATTAAAGGCATAATAATCAATAGTTTAGAACTAAATCTAAATGAACCACAGTTAATCTCTGTGGTTTTTTATAAGTATTTATTATATCAGAGCCTCAGGTCTGTCCCATGGACAAAGCCTAGACAGTTATAGGGGTCCTTAAGATGAGGGTTCTCAAAGTCCAGGTGGGTAAGGATTCAGCAGTGACAAACAAAAACAAAGAGACAGTTTGAACATGAGTGTATTTTTCAGCTCTCAAGCAGGGGATTGTATACATTAAAAACCAAACATAACAACTCTTAAAAACTGTATCCAGCAAAACAATTGTGAACACCAAGAATCACTTGACACAGTAAAATACAAAAATAATCTAAGCATTACAACTCTAAACTACATGTTCAGTGAATCACAAACAACAGGTAACATCATCATCAAAAATATAGCAATTCTGAAAGAATATATTCAATAGGGGGATCATCCAAGACTAGGGCATATTCTCAAGAACAGGTTAATAAATCATAATGGTTAGTGCTCTTAAATGTCAAACTGACTTTCCAGCCCCTATTGTTAATTATTGCTTAATATCTAATACCTGATTTTTTTTGTTTTTTTTTTGTTTTTGTTTTTGTTTTTTTTATTAATCGATATAATTTATTTATATTTCAAATGATTTCCCCTTTTTTTGTTTAAGGTAATACTTTTATTAGTTTTTCTTTTTTTTTTCATTCTTTTTTTTATTCGATATAATTTATTTACATTTCAAATGATTTCCCCTTTTCTAGCCCCCCCCACTCCCCGAAAGTCCTGTAAGCCCCCTTCTCTTCCCCTGTCCTCCCTCCCACCCCTTCCCAGTTCCCCGTTCTGGTTTTGCAAAATACTGTTTCACTGAGTCTTTCCAGAACCAGGGACCACTCCTGCTTTCTTCTTGTATCTCATTTGATGTGTGGATTATGTTTTGGGTATTCCAGTTTTCTAGGTTAATAACCACTTATTAGTGAGTGCATACCATGATTCACCTTTTGAGTCTGGGTTACCTCACTTAGTATGATGTTCTCTAGCTCCATCCATTTGCCTAAGAATTTCATGAATTCATTGTTTCTAATGGCTGAATAGTACTCCATTGTGTAGATATACCACATTTTTTGTATCCACTCTTCTGTTGAGGGATACCTGGGTTCTTTCCAGCATCTGGCAATTATAAATAGGGCTGCTATGAACATAGTAGAGCATGTATCCTTATTACATGGTGGGGAATCCTCTGGGTATATGCCCAGGAGTGGTATAGCAGGATCTTCTGGAAGTGAGGTGCCCAGTTTTCGGAGGAACCGCCAGACTGCTTTCCAGAGTGGTTGTACCAATTTGCAACCCCACCATCAGTGGAGGAGTGTTCCTCTTTCTCTGCACCCTCTCCAACACCTGCTGTCTCCTGAATTTTTAATCTTAGCCATTCTGACTGGTGTAAGATGAAATCTTAGGGTTGTTTTGATTTGCATTTCCCTAATGACTAATGAAGTTGAGCATTTTTTAAGATGCTTCTCCACCATCCGAAGTTCTTCAGGTGAGAATTCTTTGTTTAACTCTGTACCCCATTTTTTAATAGGGTTGTTCGGTTTTCTGGAGTCTAACTTCTTGAGTTCTTTATATATATTGGATATTAGCCCTCTATCTGGTGTAGGATTGGTGAAGATCTTTTCCCAATTTGTTGGTTGCCGATCTGTCCTCTTGATGGTGTCCTTTGCCTTACAGAAACTCTGTAACCTTATGAGGTCCCATTTGTCAATTCTTGCTCTTAGAGCATACGCTATTGGTGTTCTGTTCAGAAACTTTCTCCCTGTACCGATGTCCTCAAGGGTCTTCCCCAGTTTCTTTTCTATTAGCTTCAGAGTGTCTGGCTTTATGTGGAGGTCCTTGATCCATTTGGAGTTGAGCTTAGTACAAGGAGACAAGGATGGATCAATTCGCATTCTTCTGCATGCTGACCTCCAGTTGAACCAGCACCATTTGTTGAAAAGGCTATCTTTTTTCCATTGGATGTTTTCAGCCTCTTTGTCGAGGATCAAGTGGCCATAGGTGTGTGGGTTCATTTCTGGATCTTCAATCCTGTTCCATTGATCCTCCTGCCTGTCACTGTACCAATACCATGCAGTTTTTAACACTATTGCTCTGTAGTATTGCTTGAGGTCAGGGATACTGATTTCTCCCAGATTTTCTTTTGTTGCTGAGAATAGTTTTAGCTATCCTGGGTTTTTTGTTGTTCCAGATGAATTTGATAATTGCTCTTTCTAACTCTGTGAAGAATTGAGTTGGGATTTTGATGGGTATTGCATTGAATCTGTATAGTGCTTTAGGCAAAATGGCCATTTTAACTATATTGATTCTACGGATCCATGAGCATGGGAGGTTTTCCCATTTTTTGAGGTCTTCTTCCATTTCCTTCTTCAGTGTCTTGAAGTTCTTGTCATACAGATCTTTCGCATGTTTGGTAAGAGTCACCCCAAGATACTTTATACTGTTTGTGGCTATTGTGAAGGGGGTCATTTCCCTAATTTCTTTCTCAGCCTGCTTATCCTTTGAGTATAGGAAGGCCACTGATTTGCTTGAGTTGATTTTGTAACCTGCCACTTTGCTGAAGTTGTTTATCAGCTGTAGGAGCTCTCTAGTGGAGTTCTTTGGGTCACTTAGGTAGACGATCATGTCGTCTGCAAATAATGATAGTTTGACTTCCTCCTTTCCAATTTGTATCCCTTTGACCTCCTTATGTTGTCGAATTGCCCGAGCTAGTACCTCAAGTACAATATTGAAAAGATAAGGAGAAAGGGGGCAGCCTTGTCTGGTCCCTGATTTCAGTGGGATTGCTTCAAGTTTCTCTCCGTTTAGTTTGATGCTGGCTACCGGTTTGCTGTATATTGCTTTTACTATGTTTAGGTATGGGCCTTGAATTCCTGTTCTCTCCAAGACTTTAAGCATGAAAGGATGCTGAATTTTGTCAAATGCTTTTTCAGCATCCAATGAAATGACCATGTGGTTTTGTTCTTTGAGTTTGTTTATGTAGTGGATTGTATTGATGGATTTCCGTATATTGAACCAACCCTGCATTCCCAGGATAAAGCCTACTTGATCATGGTGGATGATCGTTTTGATGTGTTCTTGGATTCGGTTGGCAAGAATTTTATTGAGTATTTTTGCATCGATGTTCATAAGGGAAATTGGTCTGAAGTTCTCTTTCTTTGTTGGATCTTTGTGTGGCTTTGGTATCAGCGTAATTGTGGCTTCGTAGAAGGAATTGGGTAGTGTTCCTTCTGTTTCTATTTTGTGGAATAGTTTGAAGAGTATTGGTGTTAACTCTTCTTTGAAGGTCTGGTAGAATTCTGCACTGAAACCATCTGGTCCTGTGCTTTTTTTGGTTGGAAGACTTTCTATGACTCCTTCTATTTCTTTAGGCTTTATGGGACTGTTCAGATGGTCTAGTCGGTCCTGATTTAATTTTGGTATTTGGTATCTGTCAAGGAAATTGTCCATTTCCTCCAGATTCTCCAGTTGTGTTGAGTACAGGCTCTTGTATTAGGATCTGATGATTTTTTGGATTTCCTCAGTTTCCGTTGTTATGTCTCCCTTTTCATTTCTAAGTTTGTTAATTTGGATACTTTCTCTGTGCCCTTTGGTCAGTCTGGCTAAGGGTTTATCTATCTTGTTGATTTTCTCAAAGAACCAGCTCCTGGTTTTGTTGATTTTTTGTATGGTTCTCTTTGTTTCTACTTGATTGATTTCGGCCCTGAGTTTGATGATTTCCTGCCTTCTACTCCTCCTGGGTGAAATAGCTTCTTTTTGTTCTAGGGCTTTCAGGTGTGTCATTAAGCTGGTAATGTATGCTCTCTCCATTTTCTTTTTGGAGGCACTCAGGGCTATGAGTTTTCCTCTTAGCACTGCTTTCATTGTGTCCCATAGATTTGGGTATGTTGTGTTTTCATTTTCATTGTGTTCTAAAAAGTCTTTAATTTCTTTCTTTATTTCTTCCTTGACCAAGGTATCATTGAGTAGAGTATTGTTCAATTTCCACGTGTATGTGGGTTTTCTGTTGTTTCTGTTGCTATTGAAGACCACTTTTATTCCATAGTGATCAGATAGGAGGCATGGGATTAGTTCTATCTTCTTATATTTGTTGAGGTCTGTCTTGTGACCAATTATATGGTCGATTTTGGAGAAGGTACCATGAGGTGCTGAAAAAAAGGTATATTCTTTTGTTTTAGGATCGAATGTTCTATATATATCAGTTAAATCTAATTGGTCCAAAGCTTCAATTAGTTTCATTGTGTCCTTGTTTAGTTTCTGTTTTCCTGATCGGTCCATTGACGAAAGTGCAGTGTTGAAGTCACCCACAATTATTGTGTTAGGTGCAATGTGTGCTTTGAGTTTTAATAAAGTTTCTTTTATGAAAGAGGGTGCCCTTGCATTTGGAGCATAGATGTTCAGGATTGAGAGTTCTTCTTGTTGTATTTTTCCTTTGACCAGCAAGAAGTGTCCCTCAGAGTCTCTTTTGATGACTTTGGGTTGAAAGTCAATTTTATCTGATATTAAAATGGCTACTCCAGCTTGTTTCCTGAGACCATTTGCTTGTAAAATTGTCTTCCAGCCTTTTACTCTAAGGTAGTGTTTGTCTTTGACCCTGAGGTGTGTTTCCTGTAAGCAGCAAAATGTAGGGTCCTGTTTACGTATCCAGTCAGTTAGTCTGTGTCTTTTTATTGGGGCATTGAGTCCATTGATGTTAAGAGATATTAAGGAATAGTGATTGCTACTTCCTATCATTTTTGACGTTATTTTTTAAATTTGATTGCTTAACTTCTTTTGGGTTTGATGAAAGGTTACTATCTTGCTTTTTTCAGGGTGAAGTTTCCCTCCTTGTATTGGTGTTGTCCTCCTATTATCCTTTTTAGGGCTGGGTTTGTGGATAGATATTGGGTGAACTTGGTTTTGTCGTGAAATATCTTAGTTTCTCCATCTATGGTGATTGAGAGTTTTGCTGGATATAGTAGTTTTGGCTGGCATTTGTGTTCTCTTAGAGTCTGCATGAGATCTGCCCAGGACCTTCTAGCCTTCATAGTCTCAGGTGAAAAGTCTGCTGTGATTCTGATAGGTCTTCCTTTATATGTTACTTGGCCTTTTTCTCTTACTGCCTTTAATATTCTTTCTTTGTTTAGAACATTTGGTGTTTTGATTATTATGTGACAGGAAGTATTTCTGTTCTGGTCCAGTCTGTTTGGAGTTCTGTAGGCTTCTTGTATATTCATGGGCATCTCTCTCTTTAGGTTAGGGAAGTTTTCTTCCATAATTTTATTGAAGATGTTTGCTGGCCCTTTAAGTTGTAAATCTTCACTCTCCTCTATGCCTATAATCCTTAGGTTTGGTCTTCTCATTGTGTCCTGGATTTCCTGGATATTTTGGGTTACAAGCTTTTTGCATTTTGCATTTTCTTTAACTGTTGAGTCCATGGTTTCTATGGAATCTTCAGCATCTGAGATTCTTTCTTCTATCTCTTGTATTCTGTTGTTGATATTTGCATCTCTGTCCCCTGATTTCTTCCCAAGGCTTTCTATCTCCAAAGTTGTCTCCCTTTGAGCTTTCTTAGTTGTTTCTACTTCTGATTTTAGATCCTGGATGGTTTTGCTTAGCTCCTTCACTTGCATGTTTGTGTTTTCCTGTAATTCTTTAAGAGATTTTTGTGTTTCGTCTTTCATGAGCTCAGTCTGTTGACCAAAGTTCTCCTGTATTTCTTTAAGAGATTTTTGTGTTTCATCTTTCATGACCTCAGCCTGTTGACCAAAGTTCTCCTGTATTTCTTTAAGTGTTTTTTGTATTTCCTCCTTGTTGGCTTTTGTATTCTCCTGGATTTCTTTCAATGATTTTTGTGTTTCCCTTGCAAGGGCTTCTAACTTTTGATCCATTTTCTCCTGAATTTCTTTAAGTATGTCCTTCATGTGCTCCTGTACCAGCATCATGACCAGTGACTTTAAATCCAAATCTTGTTTTACTGGTGTGATGGGGAATCCAGAACATGCTGGTAAAGGAGAATTGGGTTCAGATGTTGCCATATTGCCTTGATTTCTGTTAGTGACTTTCCTGGGTTTGCCTTTTGCCATCTAGTTCTCACTGGTGTTAGTTGGTCTTGTCAATGCTGGACTCACCAGTGCAAGCTGCCCCTTCCCAGGTGGCCTCTGGTGCACAGCTTACCTCCTGCACTGCCTGGAGACAGGGTGCTGTTGCGCAGGCTGTTCAGATCCTGAAGCAGACACCTGAAGGCTCTCGCTGGGGCCTGCTGGATTCACCAGAGCACACCTACTTCTCCCCGCTGGCCGCCTGGAAGCCCCTCTTGCCTCTTGAAGGACCTGGAGATGTGGTGTTGCTGCTGAGGCTGATCTGGATCTGGAAGCGGAGAGATCTGAGGGCTCCCGCCAGAGGCCTCAGGACTGGAACCTAAGCTCTGTGCCACAGGAGCAAGCTGTGTTGTGAGCTCCTAGACTGCCTCTGGGTGCATACCAGGTCTCCTGTACTTCCTGGAGACAGAGTGCTGTGGCCCAGGCTGTTCAGATCCCAAAGCAGGCACCTGAAGGCTCTTGCTGGGGCCCGCTGGATTCACTGGAGCACACTGACTTCTCCCCGCTGGCTGCCCGGAAGCCCCTCTTGCCTCTTGCAGGACCTGGAGATGTGGTCCATGATGGATCTTATAGCTTGATCTACAAATTTCTGACAAAGAGTTGTAATATTTTTATACCTTGGCAGAGAACCTTCCATCGATATCTGAGAAATGGCTTTTGAAAATTCACAGAAGGAATGTTGAAAGAAAATCGTTTTATATCTTCTGGATGTAACTTTATATTGAAAAAATAATCCTTTAAATCTATAAGTATAATATAATAATTCTCTGGAACAGTGACTGGGGATGGAAGTCCTTGCTGTAAAGCTCCCATATCATCCATTGTCTTATTTATAGCCCTAAGATCTTGTGTCTCCATTTGCCTGATTTTTTCTTAATGACAAACACAGGAGTATTCCATGGACACTTAGAGTCTTCAATGTGTCATAATTGCAGTTGTTCTTTTTTTTTTTCTTTTTTTTTCTTTTTTTTTATTCGATATAATTTGTTTACATTTCAAATGATTTCCCTTTGCTAGCCCCCCACTCCCTGAAAGTCCCATAAGCCCCCTTCTCTTCCCCTGTCCTCCCACCCACCCCTTCCCACTTCCCCGTTCTGGTTTTGCCGAATACTGTTTCACTGAGTCTTTCCAGAACCAGGGGCCACTCCTCCTTTCTTCTTGTACCTCATTTGATGTGTGCATTATGTTTTGGGTATTCCAGTTTTCTGGGTTAATATCCACTTATTAGTGAGTGCATACCATGATTCACCTTTTGAGTCTGGGTTACCTCACTTAGTATGATGTTCTCTAGCTCCATCCATTTGCCTAAGAATTTCATGAATTCATTGTTTCTAATGGCTGAATAGTACTCCATTGTGTAGATATACCACATTTTTTGCATCCACTCTTCTGTTGAGGGATACCTGGGTTCGTTCCAGCATCTGGCAATTATAAATAGGGCTGCTATGAACATAGTAGAACATGTATCCTTATTACATGGTGGGGAGTCTTCTGGGTATATGCCCAGGAGTGGTATAGCAGGATCTTCTGGAAGTGAGGTGTCCAGTTTTCAGAGGATCCGCCAGACTGATTTCCAGAGTGGTTGTACCAATTTGCAACCCCACCAGCAGTGGAGGAGTGTTCCTCTTTCTCCACACCCTCTCCAACACCTGCTGTCTCCTGAATTTTTAATCTTAGCCATTCTGACTGGTGTAAGATGAAATCTTAGGGTTGTTTTGATTTGCATTTCCCTAATGACTAATGAAGTTGAGCATTTTTTAAGATGCTTCTCCACCATCCGAAGTTCTTCAGATGAGAATTCTTTGTTTAACTCTGTACCCCATTTTTTAATAGGGTTGTTTGGTTTTCTGGAGTCTAACTTCTTGAGTTCTTTATATATATTGGATATTAGCCCTCTATCTGATGTAGGATTGGTGAAGATCTTTTCCCAATTTGTTGGTTGCCGATTTGTCCTCTTGATGGTGTCCTTTGCCTTACAGAAACTTTGTAATTTTATGAGGTCCCATTTGTCAATTCTTGCTCTTAGAGCATACACTATTGGTGTTCTGTTCAGAAACTTTCTCCCTGTACCGATGTCCTCAAGGGTCTTCCCCAGTTTCTTTTCTATTAACTTCAGAGTGTCTGGCTTTATGTGGAGGTCCTTGATCCATTCGGATTTGAGCTTAGTACAAGGAGACAAGGATGGATCAATTCGCATTCTTCTGCATGCTGACCTCGAGTTGAACCATCACCATTTGTTGAAAAGGCTATCTTTTTTCCATTGGATGTTTTCAGCCTCTTTGTCGAGGATCAAGTGGCCATAGGTGTGTGGGTTCATTTCTGGATCTTCAATCCTGTTCCACTGATCCTCCTGCCTGTCACTGTACCAATACCATGTAGTTTTTTTTTTTTTTTTTTTTTTGTCTTTTTTTTTATTTGATATAATTTATTTACATTTCAAATGATTTCCCCTTTTCTAGCCCCCCCCCACTCCCCGAAAGTCCCGTAAGCCCCCTTCTCTTCCCCTGTCCTCCCTCCCACCCCTTCCCAGTTCCCCGTTCTGGTTTTGCCAAATACTGTTTCACTGAGTCTTTCCAGAACCAGGGACCACTCCTGCTTTCTTCTTGTATCTCATTTGATGTGTGGATTATGTTTTGGGTATTCCAGTTTTCTAGGTTAATAACCACTTATTAGTGAGTGCATACCATGATTCACCTTTTGAGTCTGGGTTACCTCACTTAGTATGATGTTCTCTAGCTCCATCCATTTGCCTAAGAATTTCATGAATTCATTGTTTCTAATGGCTGAATAGTACTCCATTGTGTAGATATACCACATTTTTTGTATCCACTCTTCTGTTGAGGGATACCTGGGTTCTTTCCAGCATCTGGCAATTATAAATAGGGCTGCTATGAACATAGTAGAGCATGTATCCTTATTACATGGTGGGGAATCCTCTGGGTATATGCCCAGGAGTGGTATAGCAGGATCTTCTGGAAGTGAGGTGCCCAGTTTTCGGAGGAACCGCCAGACTGCTTTCCAGAGTGGTTGTACCAATTTGCAACCCCACCAGCAGTGGAGAAGTGTTCCTCTTTCTCCGCACCCTCTCCAACATCTGCTGTCTCCTGAATTTTTAATCTTAGCCATTCTGACTGGTGTAAGATGAAATCTTAGGGTTGTTTTGATTTGCATTTCCCTAATGACTAATGAAGTGGAGCATTTTTTAAGATGCTTCTCCGCCATCCGAAGTTCTTCAGGTGAGAATTCTTTGTTTAACTCTGTACCCCATTTTTTAATAGGGTTGTTCGGTTTTCTGGAGTCTAACTTCTTGAGTTCTTTATATATATTGGATATTAGCCCTCTATCTGATGTAGGATTGGTGAAGATCTTTTCCCAATTTGTTGGTTGCCGATCTGTCCTCTTGATGGTGTCCTTTGCCTTACAGAAACTCTGTAACCTTATGAGGTCCCATTTGTCAATTCTTGCTCTTAGAGCATACGCTATTGGTGTTCTGTTCAGAAACTTTCTCCCTGTACCGATGTCCTCAAGGGTCTTCCCCAGTTTCTTTTCTATTAGCTTCAGAGTGTCTGGCTTTATGTGGAGGTCCTTGATCCATTTGGATTTGAGCTTAGTACAAGGAGACAAGGATGGATCAATTCGCATTCTTCTGCATGCTGACCTCCAGTTGAACCAGCACCATTTGTTGAAAAGGCTATCTTTTTTCCATTGGATGTTTTCAGCCTCTTTGTCGAGGATCAAGTGGCCATAGGTGTGTGGGTTCATTTCTGGATCTTCAATCCTGTTCCATTGATCCTCCTGCCTGTCACTGTACCAATACCATGCAGTTTTTAACACTATTGCTCTGTAGTATTGCTTGAGGTCAGGGATACTGATTCCCCCAGATTTTCTTTTGTTGCTGAGAATAGTTTTAGCTATCCTGGGTTTTTTGTTGTTCCAGATGAATTTGATAATTGCTCTTTCTAACTCTGTGAAGAATTGAGTTGGGATTTTGATGGGTATTGCATTGAATCTGTATAGTGCTTTAGGCAAAATGGCCATTTTAACTATATTGATTCTACCGATCCATGAGCATGGGAGGTTTTCCCATTTTTTGAGGTCTTCTTCCATTTCCTTCTTCAGAGTCTTGAAGTTCTTGCCATACAGATCTTTCGCATGTTTGGTAAGAGTCACCCCAAGATACTTTATACTGTTTGTGGCTATTGTGAAGGGGGTCATTTCCCTAATTTCTTTCTCAGCCTGCTTATCCTTTGAGTATAGGAAGGCCACTGATTTGCTTGAGTTGATTTTGTAACCTGCCACTTTGCTGAAGTTGTTTATCAGCTGTAGGAGCTCTCTAGTGGAGTTCTTTGGGTCACTTAGGTAGACGATCATGTCGTCTGCAAATAATGATAGTTTGACTTCCTCCTTTCCAATTTGTATCCCTTTGACCTCCTTATGTTGTCGAATTGCCCGAGCTAGTACCTCAAGTACAATATTGAAAAGATAAGGAGAAAGGGGGCAGCCTTGTCTGGTCCCTGATTTCAGTGGGATTGCTTCAAGTTTCTCTCCATTTAGTTTGATGCTGGCTACCGGTTTGCTGTATATTGCTTTTACTATGTTTAGGTATGGGCCTTGAATTCCTGTTCTCTCCAAGACTTTAAGCATGAAAGGATGCTGAATTTTGTCAAATGCTT
This sequence comes from Apodemus sylvaticus, assembly GCF_947179515.1. Classification (NCBI taxonomy): domain Eukaryota; kingdom Metazoa; phylum Chordata; class Mammalia; order Rodentia; family Muridae; genus Apodemus; species Apodemus sylvaticus. Next base: position 57,677,111 of record NC_067475.1, read on the forward strand.
TTTCAGCATCCAATGAAATGACCATATGATTTTGTTCTTTGAGTTTGTTTATGTAGTGGATTGTATTGATGGATTTCCGTATATTGAACCAACCCTGCATTCCCGGGATAAAGCCTACTTGATCATGGTGGATGATCGTTTTGATGTGTTCTTGGATTCGGTTGGCAAGAATTTTGTTGAGTATTTTTGCATCGATGTTCATAAGGGAAATTGGTCTGAAGTTCTCTTTCTTTGTTGGATCTTTGTGTGGCTTTGGTATCAGCGTAATTGTGGCTTCGTAGAAGGAATTGGGTAGTGTTCCTTCTGTTTCTATTTTGTGGAATAGTTTGAAGAGTATTGGTGTTAACTCTTCTTTGAAGGTCTGGTAGAATTCTGCACTGAAACCATCTGGTCCTGTGCTTTTTTTGGTTGGAAGACTTTCTATGACTCCTTCTATTTCTTTAGGCTTTATGGGACTGTTTAGATGGTCTAGTTGGTCCTGATTTAATTTTGGTATTTGGTATCTGTCAAGGAAATTGTCCATTTCCTCCAGATTCTCCAGTTGTGTTGAGTACAGGCTCTTGTAGTAGGATCTGATGATTTTTTGGATTTCCTCAGTTTCCGTTGTTATGTCTCCCTTTTCATTTCTAAGTTTGTTAATTTGGATACTTTCTCTGTGCCCTTTGGTCAGTCTGGCTAAGGGTTTATCTATCTTGTTGATTTTCTCAAAGAACCAGCTCCTAGTTTTGTTGATTTTTTGTATGGTTCTCTTTGTTTCTACTTGATTGATTTCGGCCCTGAGTTTGATGATTTCCTGCCTTCTACTCCTCCTGGGTGAAATAGCTTCTTTTTGTTCTAGGGCTTTCAGGTGTGTCATTAAGTTGGTAATGTATGCTCTCTCCATTTTCTTTTTGGAGGCACTCAGGGCTATGAGTTTTCCTCTTAGCACTGCTTTCATTGTGTCCCATAGATTTGGGTATGTTGTGTTTTCATTTTCATTGTGTTCTAAAAAGTCTTTAATTTCTTTCTTTATTTCTTCCTTGACCAAGGTGTCATTGAGTAGAGTATTGTTCAATCTCCACGTGTTTGTGGGTTTTCTGTTGTTTCTGTTGCTATTGAAGACCACTTTTATTCCATAGTGATCAGATAGGAGGCATGGGATTAGTTCTATCTTTTTATATTTGTTGAGGTCTGTCTTGTGACCAATTATATGGTCGATTTTGGAGAAGGTACCATGAGGTGCTGAAAAAAAGGTATATTCTTTTGTTTTAGGATAGAATGTTCTATATATATCAGTTAAATCTAATTGGTCCAAAGCTTCAATTAGTTTCATTGTGTCCTTGTTTAGTTTCTGTTTTCCTGATCGGTCCATTGAGGAAAGTGCAGTGTTGAAGTCACCAACAATTATTGTGTTAGGTGCAATGTGTGCTTTGAGTTTTAATAAAGTTTCTTTTATGAAAGAGGGTGCCCTTGCATTTGGAGCATAGATGTTCAGGATTGAGAGTTCTTCTTGTTGTATTTTTCCTTTGACCAGCAAGAAGTGTCCCTCAGAGTCTCTTTTGATGACTTTGGGTTGAAAGTCAATTTTATCTGATATTAAAATGGCTACTCCAGCTTGTTTCCTGAGACCATTTGCTTGTAAAATTGTCTTCCAGCCTTTTACTCTAAGGTAGTGTTTGTCTTTGACCCTTAGGTGTGTTTCCTGTAAGCAGCAAAATGTAGGGTCCTGTTTACGTATCCAGTCAGTTAGTCTGTGTCTTTTTATTGGGGCATTGAGTCCATTGATGTTAAGAGATATTAAGGAATAGTGATTGTTACTTCCTATCATTTTTGACGTTATTTTTTAAATTTGATTGCTTAACTTATTTGGGTTTGATGAAAGGTTACTATCTTGCTTTTTTCAGGGTGGAGTTTCCCTCCTTGTATTGGTGTTGTCCTCCTATTATCCTTTTTAGGGCTGGGTTTGTGGATAGATATTGGGTGAACTTGGTTTTGTCGTGAAATATCTTAGTTTCTCCATCTATGGTGGTTGAGAGTTTTGCTGGATATAGTAGTTTTGGTTGGCATTTGTGTTCTCTTAGAGTCTGCATGAGATCTGCCCAGGACCTTCTAGCCTTCATAGTCTCAGGTGAAAAGTCTGCTGTGATTCTGATAGGTCTTCCTTTATATGTTACTTGGCCTTTTTCTCTTACTGCCTTTAGTATTCTTTCTTTGTTTAGAACATTTGGTGTTTTGATTATTATGTGACGGGAAGTATTTCTGTTCTGGTCCAGTCTGTTTGGAGTTCTGTAGGCTTCTTGTATATTCATGGGCATCTCTCTCTTTAGGTTAGGGAAGTTTTCTTCCATAATTTTATTGAAGATATTTGCTGGCCCTTTAAGTTGTAAATCTTCACTCTCCTCTATGCCTATAATCCTTAGGTTTGGTCTTCTCATTGTGTCCTGGATTTCCTGGATATTTTGGGTTACAAGCTTTTTGCACTTTGCATTTTCTTTAACTGTTGAGTCCATGGTTTCTATGGAATCTTCAGCATCTGAGATTCTTTCTTCTATCTCTTGTATTCTGTTGTTGATATTTGCATCTCTGTCCCCTGATTTCTTCCCAAGGCTTTCTATCTCCAAAGTTGTCTCCCTTTGAGTTTTCTTAGTTGTTTCTACTTCTGATTTTAGATCCTGGATGGTTTTGCTTAGCTCCTTCCCTTGCATGTTTGTGTTTTCCTGTAATTCTTTAAGAGATTTTTGTGTTTCCTCTTTCATGAGCTCAGCCTGTTGACCAAAGTTCTCCTGTATTTCTTTAAGAGATTTTTGTGTTTCGTCTTTCATGACCTCAGCCTGTTGAGCAAAGTTCTCCTGTATTTCTTTAAGTGTTTTTTGCATTTCCTCCTTGTTGGCTTTTGTATTCTCCTGGATTTCTTTCAATGATTTTTGTGTTTCCCTTGCAAGGGCTTCTAACTTTTGATCCATTTTCTCCTCAATGACCTTCATGTGTTCCTGTACCAGCATCATGACCAGTGATTTTAAATCCAAATCTTGTTTTACTGGTGTGATGGGGTATCCAGGACTTGCTGGTAGAGGAGAATTTGGTTCAGATGTTGCCATATTGCCTTGATTTCTGTTAGTGACGTTTCTGCGTTTGCCTTTTGCCATCTAGCTCTCACTGGTGTTACTTGGTCTTGTCAGTGCTGGACTCACCAGTGCAAGCTGCCCCTTCCCCGTTGGCCTCTGGTGCACAGCTTACACTCTGCACTGCCTATAGACAGGGTGCTGTTTTCCAGGCTGTTCAGATTCCAAAGCAGGCACCTGAAGGCTCCCGCTGGGGCCCGCAGGATTTATCGGAGCACACCGACTTTTCCCAGCTGGCCGCCCGGAAGCCCCCACTAGCCTCTTGAGGGACCTGGAGATGTGGCGGCCACCCAGGCTGATCTGAAGCGGAGAGATTTGAGCTGGGGGCTTCTGCCTGAGGCCTTGCCCCAGATTGTGTCTGTGGACCAGGTGGAACCCGTGTGCACCCCCAGGGAGCTCCGAAGGTGAATGTTGCTGTGACCTCCCCTGTGCTCCGCTCACTCCGCTGGGCAGCCGATTTCCCCAACCGGGCTGGCGCACACTAGGTTAGCCTTGTCGCCTGGGCCCTGAGTCCAGGCAAACGCCTGGGAGGCCAAGGTCCGAGCAAAGTTCCCCTAGGGCTATGTCTGTTATTTGGGTCCGCCAGGTGACCCGGATGGCGGGCGTGCGCGTCCGCGCTCCGCGAAAGCACCGGGAGAGTCTGTTGTGCTAATAACCTCCTGGGCTGGTTGACACACAGATGGCCCACCAAGCCGCCCAGTTCTTGGGGTCAGTCCTGTGCCTTTTGGGGCCTAGACCCCCGTTTTGTTAGCCTCAGGCTACGCTTGTTAGCAGTCTCTGCCCTCCCGAGCACTCTGGCTCCTGTAGGCAAAATGGCGGCGCGTGCACCGGCCGGGGCAAAAAAAAAAACTCCTGGCTGGGTTGGCGCCCCGATGGCCACTCGAACAGCCCAGGGCCTGGGTGCAGGCCAACGCCCGTCTGGCTCAGACCCCTGCGGTGTTGGGCCTAGGATTATGTTTGTGTACCTCAGTCTGACCGATCTCTGGAGCCCGGGATCAAGATGGCGGTGAGTCTCTCCTGACTGGCGGGCAGCCGAGTTCTGAAGTGGCTTCCGTGCAGCGAAAGGCTCCGCAGAACCGCAGTTGCTTGCCGCCCGGCTGGTCAGCGAAGGTCAGTGGTCGTGGGCGCAGGGCCTAACTGGACCCTGTGTCGCCTTGGTTCCACTGCTCATGGCCCTTCAGCTGGAGCAGCCACTGCTACCGCCGCCGCCACCGCCGCCGCCCAAGATTCAACTTACCATGTAGTTTTTAACACTATTGCTCTGTAGTATTGCTTGAGGTCAGGGATACTGATTCCCCCAGATTTTCTTTTGTTGCTGAGAATAGTTTTAGCTATCCTGGGTTTTTGTTGTTCCAGATGAATTTGATAATTGCTCTTTCTAACTCTGTGAAGAATTGAGTTGGGATTTTGATGGGTATTGCATTGAATCTGTATAGTGCTTTAGGCAAAATGGCCATTTTAACTATATTGATTCTACCGATCCATGAGCATGGGAGGTTTTCCCATTTTTTGAGGTCTTCTTCCATTTCCTTCTTCAGAGTCTTGAAGTTCTTGTCATAGAGATCTTTCACATTTTTGGTAAGAGTCACCCCAAGATACTTTATACTGTTTGAGGCTATTGTGAAGGGGGTCATTTCCCTAATTTCTTTCTCAGCCTGCTTATCCTTTGAGTATAGGAAGGCCACTGATTTGCTTGAGTTGATTTTATAACCTGCCACTTTGCTGAAGTTGTTTATCAATTGTAGGAGCTCTCTAGTGGAGTTCTTTGGGTCACTTAGGTAGACGATCATGTCGTCTGCAAATAATGATAGTTTGACTTCTTCCTTTCCAATTTGTATCCTTTGACCTCCTTATGTTGTCGAATTGCCCGAGCTAGTACCTCAAGTACAATATTGAAAAGATAAGGAGAAAGGGGGCAGCCTTGTCTGGTCCCTGATTTCAGTGGGATTGCTTCAAGTTTCTCTCCATTTAGTTTGATGCTGGCTACCGGTTTGCTGTATATTGCTTTTACTATGTTTAGGTATGGGCCTTGAATTCCTGTTCTCTCCAAGACTTTAAGCATGAAAGGATGGTGAATTTTGTCAAATGCTTTTTCAGCATCCAATGAAATGATCATGTGGTTTTGTTCTTTGAGTTTGTTTATGTAGTGGATTTTATTGATGGATTTCCGTATATAGAACCAACCCTGCATTCCCGGGATAAAGCCTATTTGATCATGGTGGATGATCGTTTTGATGTGTTCTTGGATTCGGTTGGCAAGAATTTTATTGAGTATTTTTGCATCGATGTTCATAAGGGAAATTGGTCTGAAGTTCTCTTTCTTTGTTGGATCTTTTTGTGGCTTTGGTATCAGCGTAATTGTGGCTTTGTAGAAGGAATTGGGTAGTGTTCCTTCTGTTTCTATTTTGTGGAATAGTTTGAAGAGTATTGGTGTTAACTCTTTTTTGAAGGTCTGGTAGAATTCTGCACTGAAGCAATCTGGTCCTGTGCTTTTTTTGGTTGGAAGACTTTCTATGACTCCTTTTATTTCTTTAGGCATTATGGGACTGTTTAGATGGTCTAGTTTGTCCTGATTTAATTTTGGTATTTGGTATCTGTCAAGGAAATTGTCCATTTCCTCCAGATTCTCCAGTTGTGTTGAGTACAGGCTCTTGTAGTAGGATCTGATGATTTTTTGGATTTCCTCAGTTTCCGTTGTTATATCTCCCTTTTCATTTCTAAGTTTGTTAATTTGGATACTTTCTCTGTGCCCTTTGGTCAGTCTGGCTAAGGGTTTATCTATCTTGTTGATTTTCTCAAAGAACCAGCTCCTGGTTTTGTTGATTTTTTGTATGGTTCTCTTTGTTTCTACTTGATTGATTTCGGCCCTGAGTTTGATGATTTCCTGCCTTCTACTCCTCCTGGGCGAAATAGCTTCTTTTTGTTCTAGGGCTTTCTGGTGTGTCATTAAGTTGGTAATGTATGCTCTCTCCATTTTCTTTTTGGAGGCACTCAGGGCTATGAGTTTTCCTCTTAGCACTGCTTTCATTGTGTCCCATAGATTTGGGTATGTTGTGTTTTCATTTTCATTGTGTTCTAAAAAGTCTTTAATTTCTTTCTTTATTTCTTCCTTGACCAAGGTATCATTGAGTAGAGTATTGTTCAGTTTCCACGTGTATGTGGGTTTTCTGTTGTTTCTGTTGCTATTGAAGACCACTTTTACTCCATAGTGATCAGATAGGAGGCATGGGATTAGTTCTATCTTCTTATATTTGTTGAGGTCTGTCTTGTGACCAATTATATGGTCGATTTTGGAGAAGGTACCATGAGGTGCTGAGAAAAAGGTATATTCTTTTGTTTTAGGATAGAATGTTCTATATATGTTAAATCTAATTGGTCCAAAGCTTCAATTAGTTCCATTGTGTCACTGTTTAGTTTCTGTTTTCCTGATCGGTCCATTGAGGAAAGTGCAGTGTTGAAGTCACCCACAATTATTGTGTTAGGTGCAATGTGTGCTTTTAGTTTTAATAAAGTTTCTTTTACGAAAGAGGGTGCCCTTGCATTTGGGGCATAAATGTTCAGGATTGACAGTTCTTCTTTTTGTATTTTTCCTTTGACCAGCAAGAAGTGTCCCTCAGGGTCTCTTTTGATGACTTTGGGTTGAAAGTCAATTTTATCTGATATTAAAATGGCTACTCCAGCTTGTTTCCTGAGACCATTTGCTTGTAAAATTGTCTTCCAGCCTTTTACTCTAAGATAGTGTTTGTCTTTGACCCTGAGGTGTGTTTCCTGTAAGCAGCAAAATGTAGGGTCCTGTTTACGTATCCATTCAGTTAGTCTGTGCCTTTTTATTGGGGCATTAAGTCCATTGATGTTAAGAGGTATTAAGGAATAGTGATTGTTACTTCCTATCATTTTTGACGTTATTTTTTAAATTTGAATGCTTAACTTCTTTTGGGTTTGATGAAAGGTTACTATCTTGCTTTTTCCAGGGTGAAGTTTCCCTCCTTGTATTGGTGTTTTCCTCCTATTATCCTTTTTAGGGCCGGGTTTGTGGATAGATATTGGGTAAACTTGGTTTTGTCATGAAATATCTTAGTTTCTCCATCTATGGTGATTGAGAGTTTTGCTGGATATAGTAGTTTTGGTTGGCATTTGTGTTCTCTTAGAGTCTGCATGAGATCTGCCCAGGACCTTCTAGCCTTCATAGTCTCAGGTGAAAAGTCTGCTGTGATTCTGATAGGTCTTCCTTTATATGTTACTTGGCCTTTTTCTCTTACTGCCTTTCGTATTCTTTCTTTGTTTAGAACATTTGGTGTTTTGATTATTATGTGATGGGAAGTATTTCTGTTCTGGTCCAGTTTGTTTGGAGTTCTGTAGGCTTCTTGTATATTCATGGGCGTCTCTCTCTTGAGGTTAGGGAAGTTTTCTTCCATAATTTTATTGAAGATATTTGCTGGCCCTTTAAGTTGTAAATCTTCACTCTCATCTATGCCTATAATCCTTAGGTTTGGTCTTCTCATTGTGTCCTGGATTTCCTGGATATTTTGGGTTACAAGCTTTTTGCATTTTGCATTTTCTTTAACTGTTGAGTCCATGGTTTCTATGGAATCTTCAGCATCTGAGATTCTTTCTTCTATCTCTTGTATTCTGTTGTTGATATTTGCATCTCTGTCCCCTGATTTCTTCCCAAGGCTTTCTATCTCCAAAGTTGTCTCCCTTTGAGTTTTCTTAGTTGTTTCTACTTCTGATTTTAGATCCTGGATGGTTTTGCTTAGCTCCTTCACTTGCTTGTTTGGGCTTTCCTGTAGTTCTTTAAGAGATTTTTGTGTTTCCTCTTTCATGACCTCAGCCTGTTGACCAAAGTTCTCCTGTATTTCTTTAAGAGATATTTGTGTTTCGTCTTTCATGACCTCAGCCTGTTGACCAAAGTTCTCCTGTATTTCTTTAAGTGTTTTTTGCATTTCCTCCTTGTTGGCTTTTGTATTCTCCTGGATTTCTTTCAATGATTTTTTGTGTTTTCCTTGCAAGGGCTTCTAACTTTTGATCCATTTTCTCCTGAATTTCTTTAAGTATGTCCTTCATGTGTTCCTGTACCAGCGTCATGACCAATGATTTTAAATCCAGATCTTGTTTTACTGGTGTGATGGGGTATCCAGGACATGTTGGTAGAGGAGAATTGGGTTCAGAAGTTGCCATATTGCCTTGATTTCTGTTAGTGACGTTCCTGCGTTTGCCTTTTGCCATCTAGTTCTCACTGGTGTTAGTTTGTCTTGTCAGTGCTGGACTCACCAGTGCAAGCTGCCCCTTCCCAGTTGGCCTCTGGTACACAGCTTACCTCCTGCACTGCTTGTAGACAGGGTGCTGCTGCCCAGGCTGTTCCCGATCCCAAAGCAGGCACCCGAAGGCTCCCGCTGGGGCCCGCTGGATTCACTGGAGCACACTGACTTCTCCCAACTGGCCGCCCGGAAGCCCAGCTAGCCTCTTGCAGGACTTGGAGATGTGGTGCTGCCGCCCAGGCTGATCTGGATCCGGAAGCAGAGAGAGTAGAGCTGAGGGCTTCCGCCTGAGGCCTTGCCCCAGATTGTGTCTGTGGACCAGATGGAGCCCGTGTGCACCCCCAGGGAGTGCCGACGGTGTATGCTGCTGTGACCTCCCCTGTGTTCTGCTCACTCCGCTGGGCAGCCGATCTGCCAACCGGGCTGGCGCACACAAGGTTAGCCTGGCCGCCCAGTCCCTGAGTCCAGGCAAAAGCCTGGGAGGCCAAGGTCCGAGCAAAGTTCCCCTAGGGCTATGACTGTTAATTGGGTCCGCCAGGTGACCAGGATGGCGGGCGTGCGCGCCCGTGCTCCCTGAAAGCGCCGGGACAGTCTGCTGTGCTAACAACCTCCTGGGCGGGTTGACTCACAGATGGCCCACCAAGCCGCCCAGTTCTTGGGGTCAGTCCTGTGCCTTTTGGGGCCTAGACCCCCGCTTTGTTAGCCTCAGGCTATGCCTGTTACAGGTCTGCCCTCCAGAGCTCTCTGTCGTCCTGCAGGCACAATGGCGGTGCACGCGCAGGCCTGGGCAAAAAACCTCCTGGCTGGGTTGGCACCCCGATGGCCCCCCGACCAGCCCAGGGCCTGGGTGCAGGCCAACGCCCGTCGGGCTCAGACCACCGCGGTGTTGGCCTCAGATTATGTTTGTGTACCTCAGTCTGTCTGATCCCTGGAGTCCAGAACCAAGATGGATGCACCTCTCCTGACTAGTGGGAGGCCGAGTTCTGAAGTGGCTTCCGTGCATGAAAGGCGACGCACAACTGCAGCTGCTTGCCGCCCGCCTGGTCAGCGAAGGTCAGTGGCCGTGGGCGCAGGGCCTAATTGGACCCTGTGTCGCCTTGGTTCCACTGCTGATGGCCCTTCAGCTGGACCAGCCACTGCTGCACTGCCGCCGCCGCCGCCGCCACCGCCGCCGCCGGAATGATCTGTATGCAGTTGTTCTTCTACTAGTTGTTCTAGAACCTATATCTTTTCCTAAGTTAGAAGCCACTGATTTTTCCATACAGGCTCATCATTAATCCATGAAATTTTATCTGCATATAACTCATCAGTGGCTGCTATATAAAATGCTGATCATTCCCACTTTCATCTATAGTTAATTTTGTTTTTATTTCCCCTAAGATATCTATTCCCCATAAGGAGAATGGCAAAGAGGAAATAATTTAAGTTTGAAAAGTACCCACAATGCCTTCACATTTCCATTTCAGGATTTTTGAACTTTGTTCTATGATGGAAACTAGTCACAACCCCACCAGAGTAGAGATGATATGAACTACAGATCATGTCCCAGGCCTTTCCTTTCCTGCAATGCAAGACCTATTTGCTCCTGTGTCCAATAATCCTTGGATATTTTCTCCTTCTCCTTTTATAGTTTTTAATAGTCTTTGTCTAGTAATTTCTGAGACCGAGCTGCCACTTCTGTGGACCCAAACCTTCATCACCTCTAGTCTGTTTTAATATCGGACTTGTATATAAGGGAGTAGTATTATATGAGCTACCTGTTCGTTTTTTGTAATTGTGATGTTTCTTTGAATGACCTAATCATAATTTTCACTTTTCTCTGGAATTCTGAATCAATTACTTCAGGAAGTACTTCAAATTTTTTCTTATAATTTAAACTTCTCCCTATTATAAGACCAAAGGTGCCATGTGATAGTGTACCTATTAATTGCACTTCCTCATAAATAGAGTACATAATCTTTGTCTACTGCAAGATCTAATCTTGCACTTCCTGGTTTTGCTCTAGGTAAGCTTAAGATGTTATGCAGAGGGGCCAGAGGATCCAGTTTACTTTTACTTTCCTCTGTCTCCCTATTTTGCCCTTTTTAAAATTTTGGGGCAGAGTGTATGCCTCTCACCCCGTTTTTTTTCTCCTAATCTTTCAGAGGGCTTGCAACCTTATGAAATTTTGATTTACATTCACTCCTCCAATGCTTTCACTTCTTACACCAAAGACATAAACCCAGAGGTAGGTTTTTCCTATTTTTATGTTTTGAAGTCTGCTCTGCTTTTTTATGGTCACAGCTCATATGTCCTTGCTGGCCACAGGAAAACCACAGAACATTTTTGATTCTTCCTTCTTTTAAGTTCTGAACATTGGCACTGAAATGTTGCCCTTGCATTGCTCAGCATAGCCCATACCCTGAACCCTGATGCTGGTGAGGCATATATACATGCTTTGTTGTAATCTTGCACAGTCCCTATTTTTCTGGTTGGTCTAATTAGTACCTGGCCGAGAGTATTTCCCATGCAAGTTGTTTTAATAATATGTCTGAGCCCTCAGAGGTCTCGGTCTACTGCATCCTGCCTAATGCCTCTTCCAATATAGCAGTAAAATCTTTTAAAGATAGGCTTCCTTTCATACACACTTTTCTGAGTGTGACTGACATTCAATATAAAGTCATAAAATGCTGCCAAACTCTTCTCTGAGGTCTTAACACCTCTACTTTCTAATATATGTCTCAATACTGCCAGGAACAAGCCTCTGTTTTTGTACTGTTTTGTTTGAAAATGTCCCATGAGTCTGACCTTCTTGCCATCTTAACTCAATCTGTCTCTATCGAGGAGTCTGCAGCACTATTGGCGAAGTCCTATGCTTGATCTGAAAAAGTTTTTTTTAGAAAAAAAAATGGCAGAGAAAGCTTACTGCTTCGAGCCCCATGTTGAAGCAGCAGCTGCCACAGACCATCCTAGCCGTGTATGGGGGTCCTTGAGATGAGGGTTCTCGAAGTTCATGTGGGTAAGGATTCAGCATTGACAAACAGGAAAAAAAGGAGAGGCAGATTGAATCTGAATATATTTTGTAGCTCTCAAACAGGGGATTTTATACATTAAAAACCAAACACAACAATTCTTAGAAACTGTATCCAGGGAAACAAATATGAACACCAACAAGAATCACATGGCACAGTAAAATACAAAACTCATCTAAGCATTACAACTCTGCACTACATTTTTAGTGAATCACAGACAGAACAGGTAATGTCATCATCAAAAATACAGCTATTGTGAAGGGTGTTATTTCCCTAACTTCTTTCTCAGCCTACTTATCCTTGAAGTATAGGAAGGCAACTGATTTGCTTGAGTTGATTTTATAACAAGCCACTTTGCTGAAGTTGTTTATCAGCTGTAGGAGTTCTCTGGTGGAGGTTTTTGGGTCGCGTAAGTAGACTATCATGTCGTCTGCAAATAGTGATAATTTGACTTCTTCCTTTCCAATTTGTATCCCCTTGACCTCCTTATGTTGTCTAATTGCTCTAGCTAGAACTTCAAGTACTATATTGAAAAGATATGGAGAGAGAGGACAGCCATGTCTAGTCCCTGATTTTAGTGGGATTGCTTCAAGTTTCTCTCTGTTTAGTTTGATGATGGCTACCGGTTTGCTGTATATTGCTTTAATGATGTTTAGGTATGGACCTTGTATTCCTGTTCTTTCCAAGACTTTTAGCATGAAATGATGCTGAATTTTGTCAAATACTTTTTCTGCATCTAATGAGATGATCATATGTTTTTTCTCTTTGAGTTTGTTTATGTAGTGGATTGCATTGATGGATTTCCTTATATTGAACCATCCCTGCATCCCTGGGATGAAGCCTACTTGATCACAATGGAATACTATTCAGCAATTAGAAACAATGAATTCACAAAAATTTTAGGCAAATGGTTTGATGTGGAAAATATCATCCTAAGTGAGGTAACCCAATCACAAAAGAATACACATGGAATGCAATCTCTGATAAGTGGATATTAAATAGCCCAGAAGCTCTGGATACCCAAGACACAAATAGCATAACAAATGACTCCCATGAAGAAGTATGGAGAGGGTCCTGATCCTGGAAAGGATTGATTTAGCATTGGAGGGGAGTATAAGGACAGAGAAAAAGGAGAAAGGTGATTGGAGAATGGGTGGAGAGAAGAAGGTTTACAGGAAATATGGGGAGGGGGTATCTGGGAAAGGGGAAATGATTTGGAATGTAAACAAAGAATATAGAAGATAAAAATATTATATATATATATATATATTCAATAGGGGGATCATCCAAGGCTAGTGGCATCTTCCCAAGAATAGGTTAATAAATCATAATGGTCAGTGCTCTTAAATGCTGAAATAACTTTCAAGCCCCTATGGTTAATTATTTCTTAACATCTAATACATGATTTTTTACAATTTGTCAAAGGATAAATTTACGCTATTTCAATTCCTTCTAATTAAGGCTTTCTTTTCCATATACCAAAATCTACTTCAGATGACACATGTGTAGTCATATGAAATTTTTTTGTTGGGAAAGTCTTTATCATAATAATTTTGTAAATGATTCGAAAAGTAAAGCGTTGATTTCCCTGGAGATAAGGTCCTGCTAGTGACCCATATCAAGGGGTGGTTTCATACCCATTATTCGTGCATAAGATCATTGTCTGGGTTATCAGGAACCTGTAGGTAAGAAAAGGAATGAAAGGGAACGAAAAAGAAAAATTGTCATGAGGACTAGTCAATTGTTTTTTCAGCCCAAGAGTTCCACAACCAGTTCCAGGAGAGACGTCCTTCTTTTGAAGTCTAATGTCTCAGTCTGTAGAACTTGTCACACAGATTCTACTGGGGTTGGCATGGCAGGTACTATTCTAAAGCAGTGGCATGAATTTCTCATACTAATCTAGTACATAACATCTGTTTCTACAATCTGTTGATATAACTTTAAATAAATAATCCTTCACAAAATATCTACTAGATGCTTTGTAGACCTGTAAATGGTCATCAAACAATCAAGTACTATTTATGCTAGAATGAATGTGTACATTCAACTTGCAAACTTATTAAGCATGTAAAACTTTCTGGACTGTCAAGAAACTTGGTAATGGAAAAGTTTGGTCTTGCTTCTTCCTCCCAGCCCATCCATGCCCCCAAGAAATTAGACTCAGACTCAAAATATAGTCGTAAAAATCTTGTTCATATATCTAGACCCTTCTCAGACTAGATATAACTGAAAATATTCCTTCATTTTTAACCTATATTCTGACACGTGGCTGTTTAACCTGTACTCAAGTACCATGTACCTGTCCCTTCACATCAAATCTTCCCAGCAAATCTCTAGTACCTGGCACTAACCTAGAATCCTTTGTGCCTGTCAGATGACCACTTCCTGTTTCCTCCCTAAGATATAGACCATCAGATATTATTGAAAGGAACTACATGCATACAGAAACAAGATATTCTTTCTGTACGTTAGGGTGCTTATGTGCCACAAAATACATATTTTCCACAACTTGATTTGGTGGATAATCTAATGTTAATACCATACAGACAACACAGAAAATATATTCCAGAAATTCTATAAGAATGAAGAGTAAGATGGCATGAATCAGTATATAGAATGAACTGTAGTTTAAAGAATTAGTCTGATTGGGATTGGCATAGAATTTTAACAATGTGTGTGTGACATTGAATTAGTAAGTTCACAATATTGCAAAACTTGATATTTAGTATAATAAAACAGCATCATATAGGATTTGGAATTGTAGATTGCAATTGATTTTAAGCACACAACCTAAAAGCAAAAGGCTGATATTCTAGTAAAGAAGAAATTTTTATCATAAACACTTTATATATTAATGAATGGGAATGGTTTCTGTATTTTAAAATATATCATCATACTTATAGAGGACTAGAGAGTACTTGGGAGCTGGAAAATGAACATACTTGTGCATATATATTTTCAAGAAAAAAATGTCTGTAACCTCGTGTAGTATCACTATAAGGAACAAGAGTTAGCTAAACATTTAGGAAGTGGTGGTAAAAAATAAAAAGTCCCTCAGGCACTGACCTTAAAAAATTTATGTTAGTGACTAAAGATAGTAAATTTTTTGAAAATGGCTCAATCTTCCACTGAATCACTTTATTACTTTTGAATAAGAACTAGTTTGATTAGATAGGAAGAATACACAATAAAAATGAATTACTGTACCTGAAAAGATTATACACATCTGGGAACTGCCAAAATTATCTTAAATGAATTACTCATTATGGTTATACTTACACCCACTCTTAGGAGACAAAGCACTTTTATTTATACAGTACAATAAAGGTATTGGTGAGATACTAATGTAGATAAGTCAAGAGTAGGTGAATATTCATTTTATAATTAGCTACACACCTATTCTGGTTAAACTTACTACCTAGAAAATGTGATAAACAGGTCTGAAATGATATATAAAGCAAATGAGTTAATGAAACATTCTGTAGCTCTCCCGAAGACACCATGGCCAAGCTCATTCTTTTCATAGGTAAGTTGAAAACCAGACATAGAGCCTTAGTCTTGCATGGTTCTTTTTTTCTCAGTATATGACATCAAAGAAGCAGTTTTAACTCTAGAACATTATGTTCTAAAATTCTTCCTTTATCATTCGGAATTGTGCTGCCTTATTCAGGATTTTTCTAGCTCCCATAAGTCCAGCTTCTGTGAGAACATTTGTGCCTACATTGATGTAACAGACATGGGCCTTATGTCTCACCTTCATTCAAGGGTTCTTTGCTGTTTTTCTTTTGTTCAGTCATTCATTACACTATACTTCTTCCTATGTCTCCTTACTGAAAGTGCAATTCTGTGAAGATATTCTGATTACCATCCTATAGCCTATTTTGAGGGATGGAAATCAGTAGAATCAGAGAGAGAGCTATTCACATTTCTTGCCTCTTCTCTATTGAGAATCATTTCACATTTGTCCTCCATTTTCCTTTCTCTGTCATGACATAGAACTGTCTTAGATTGACAGACAAGCACTCCAATAGTTAAAGTTAGTCACTGTTTTAAGTCAAGTTGTTCAAAGCTTACTATTTTCTGGGTATTTGTGATTTAGAAGGTTTGTACAGTTTCAGAAAGTTATTCAAATGACTCGAGTCTCAGTTGGTAAAAGAATCAGATTAGAGTTGCTGTAATTTCAGGACAATTATTCACAACTAAAACCACATGACATAGAAGGCACACACAGAAAGTTTTCCAATAGAAAACAAATCTTGGGTAACTAATGAGACACCATGATAAACAGACACATACATACACACAGACAGATACACACACACATAAATGAACCTGCATGTACACACAAACAAAACAAGAAAACAAATAAACTAAAACATAAAAGATTTTAATTTCAAAATGTTGATTGATAGTACAAAATATTTTTGGCAGTTATTCATCGTATTTCATCTTGCCACTGCTTTACACACATGCTTTCACACATCAAAATGGCTCAAGTACATACTCTGTTCTACTTGAGATGTTCCAGCTGAGGAATACTTGATTCATTACAGGTCTTGGAGCTAAGATTCATAAATGTATGGCCACTAGGGAGGTAGGATTTTGAATTATTTCAGTCAAAACGTTTTGCAGTTCTAGTAGACTTAACATTGAATGACAATTAGGACACAGAAGGTGAACCTGCCTCTGTCCCTGGGATGAAGCCTACTTGATCATGGTGGATGATGTCTTTAATATATTCTTGGATTCAGTTTTCAAGTAGTTTATTAAATATTTTTGCATCAATGTTTATTAGAGAATTTAGTATGAAATTATCTTTCCTTGTTGAGTCTATTTGTGGTTTAGGTATCTATGTGAATGTAGCCTCATCAAACGAGTTTGGAACTGTTCCTTCTATTTCTATTTTGGGGAATAGTTTCAGAAATATTAATAATAGTTCTTTGAAAGTCTAGATGAGTTCTGTGCGAAAACCTTCTGGCCCAGGGATTTTTATTGGGAAATTTTAGTGATTGCTTCTATTTTAATAGGGGTTATAGGGCTGTTGATCTTGATTTAATTATTGCAAATGGTCTCTGTCTAGAAAATCATCCATAATATTTCGATTTTCCAGTTTTTCCAGTTTTGTGAATATAGGCTTTTGAATTAAAAGCTAATAATTCTGTGAATTAATTCAGTATCTGTCGTTATATCTCTTTTCATTTCTGATTGTGTTTTTCCAATCCTGTCTTTTGTCTTTTCAATAGTTTGGCTAAGGGTTTATCTATCTTGTTGGCTTTCTCAAAGAAAAAACTCTGGGTTTTGCTGATTTTTCATAATGTTTTCTTGGTTTTAAATTGGTTGAATTCAGCACTAATTTTGCATATACTCATCTTGTGTCTCTGTGTTTCATTACTCCTCTTGGGTCTGCATGAATCATTTATTCTTTTTTTATTAAATACATTATTTACATTTCAAATTTTATCCCCTTTCCTCATTTCCCCCTCTGAAAACACCCTATCTCGTCCCCCCTACCATTGCTCACTAACCCACCCACTCCTGGTTCCTGTACTATCCTTCCTTTACACTGAGCCAACTAGCCTTCACAGGATCCAAGGGTCTCCTTCTCATTGATGTCCAACAAGGCTATTCTCGGCTACATATGCTGCTGGAGCCATTGGTCCCTCCATGTGTACTCTTTAGTTGGTGATTTAGTTTCTAGGAGCCCTGGGGGTGGTTTAAAATGTTCTTCGTATGGGTTTACAAACTCCTTCAGCTCCTTGGGACCCTTCTCTAGATACTCCATTGGGGCCCTGTTCTCAGTCCAGTGGTTGACTGAGAGCTTCCACCTCAGTATTTGTCAGGCACTAACAGAGTCTGTCAGGAGACAGCTATATCGCACTCTTGTCAGCAAGTACTTGTGGGTCACCCACAATAGTGTGTGGGTTTGGTAACTGTATATGGGATGCCCCAGGCGGTGCATTCTTTGGATCATTTTTACTTCGGCTCCATATTTTCTCTCTGTATCTCCTGCCAGGGGTATTTTGTTTCCCCTTTTAAGAAGGACCAAAGTATCCACACATTGGTCTTCCTTTGTCTTGAGCATCATGTGATCTGCAAGTTATATCTTGGGTATTTTGAGCTTCTAGCTAATGTCCATTTTTCAGTGAGTACTTACCATGTATGTTATTTTATGATTGGGTTACCTCACTCAGGATGATATTTTCTAGTGCCATATATTTGCCTAAGAATTTCATCAATTCCTTATAGCTGAGTAGTATATAGTTATTAATAACTACATTATAGCTGAGAGTATATAGTGATTAATAGCTGAGTAGTACTCCATTGTGTAAATGTACCACATTTTCTATATCCATTCCTCTGTTGAGGGACATCTGAGATCACTCCAGCTTTTGACTATTATAAAGATGACTGCTATGAACATAGTAGAGCATGTCCTTATTATGTGTTGGAGAATCTTCTGGAATCCCAGGAGTGGTATAGCTGGGTCTTCATTGCTTTCAGATGTACTTTTATCACTGATTTGAGTACTCTTTTATTTATTTATGGAAGTACTTAGTATTGTGAACTTTCTTGTTAGCACTGCTTTTCTTATGTACTCAATTACTGGGGAAGTAATTAACTTGTTTGCTTTTTATTGGCTTGTTATATTGATTAATTAACTAGTTATTTAATTAATTAACTTTCACCTCCCCACAACAGATTCATTTTTCTCCTTTTCTCATCCCTTACTCTCATCTTCCTTGCTCCAAATCCATTGTTCCCCTCCTCTTCTTAACAGAGGCTATCAACCAGCCTTAACATCAAAGCTGCACCAAAACTAGGAACATCATCTGTTGAGTTTAAACAAGGCAGCCCAGTTAGGACAAAAAGATTCCAAACTAGGCACTGTTCCCAGAGACATCTCCTGCTACAGGTTTAGTAGTCCCATATGAAGATCCAGCTGCATATTGTTAAATATGCACTGAATGTATATGTCCATTTCATGCATACTATCTGTTTGGCAGTTAAATTTATATGTGCCTCTATAGATTGCTTGATTCTGTAGGATTTCATGGGGTGTCTTTGACTCATTTTGCTCCTTCAGTCCTTCTGTCTACTTTTGCAGGATTCCACAAGCTCCAATATATTTTTAATCTGTGGGTTTCTATATCAATTTTTATCATTTTCTGGGTGAAGCCTCTCCGATGACATTTATACTAGATTCCTATCTTCCTGCATAGCAAAATATTTCTAGTAGTGTCAGAGGTTGGCTTCCTCTCGTGTGATGGGGCTAAAGCTGGTCCTCTTATTAGTTATTCATTTATTAGCTCTTACTTGTTATTTATTTATTACTCTTTCAGATCTTGTAGTCAGAAAAATTGTGGGTATTTTCATCAGCATAGTATAGCATAAAATCCCATGTCAAAACCATATAGAAAATATAGATGATATGCTCTGGAATTTCTAAAGGAATTAATAAGGATAAATAAGGGATCTATTCTTGAGTTTCAAGAATTAATATTATTAAAAAAAATTAAAAAAAGAATTAATATTATTGGGATTGGGATAGAAATGTACAATGGACTGTGTGTGCCATCCTGAATTACTAAGTCCATATTTTGCTTAACTTGAAATTTAATATGATATACTAGTCTCATATAGAATTTGGAAGAGTAAATTGGAATGAATTCTAAACACAGAATACTAAAGCTATATGACATATATTTAAGTACTGGAGAAATTTTGCCATAATAAACTTTGCATATTCATGAATGAGAATGGTTTCTATATTTTTACATCAGCATACATATAGAAGAGTAGAGCATGCTGCTGAACCAGAACTGAAATATGTTTGGGTACATTTATTCTTAGAGAAATAAATGTCTAGTAACCGTTCCTAAAACCTTTCTACAGAATAATGGTTGGCAGAATATTTAGAAAGTAGCCATGAAAAATGTAAAGTTATTCAGAAACTTGCCTTAAGACTTTCCTGTGAAAGACTAAAGATAGTAAATTGTTTGACAATTGCTAAATCTTCCCCTGAATCATTTTATTACATTTAAATACAAATTTAATCAAATGGGAAGCTTGCCTTATAAAGATGAATTGCTATATCTGAAAAGAATATATAGTTCTGAGAAATGCCAAAATCATTTAAAATTAATTATTACCTAGAGTATTCATTTTCACCCACTCATAGGTGACAGAGCACTTTTACTTATACAGGGCCAAAAGGGTGTTGCCCAAATACTAAAGGAGATAAGTCAACAGTAGGTAACAATTGCCTTAATAACTAGCCACACACTTATTCTGGTAAAAAAAAAAAACATGTTGAAAATTTTGTGATAATGAGGATCTGAAATGACATAAAAAGACAACTGAATGAAGCATTCTGTAGCAGTACTGAAGACATCATGGTGAAGCTCATTGCTGTCACAGGTAAGTTGAAAATCAGACATAGAGACTTATTCTTGCCTGATAGAAGCAGTTTTAACTCTACAATATTATGCTTTCAAATTCTTCATTTACCATTTCAAATTGTGTCACTGTATTCAGGATTTTTCTAGCTCTCATAAGTCCATCTGCTGGGAGAACACTTATGCATGCATTGATGCCACAGACATGACACTAAAGACTCACCTTCATTCAAGCATTCTTTGCTGTTTGTCTATAATCCAGCTATTCATTACCTCACAACTCTTGCTAAACTTCTTTACTGAAAATGCAATTCTGTGACTTTATTCTGATTGCTCTCCTGGAACATAATTGAGGGATGGAAATCACTAGAATATGAGATAGAGCTATCAACATTACTTGCCTCTTCTCTGCTCAGAATCATTTGACATTTATCCTCCATTATCCTTTTTCTCTGTGACATAGATTTGTCTTAGATAAACATATACTTGTTTGAAGAGTTAGAATTAGTCACTGATTCAAGCCAAGTTGTCCAAAGCTTATTATTTTCTGTACATCTCTGATTTAAAAACTTTTTACAGATTCAGAAAGTTATTCAGATAATTTGAATCTCAATTTGTAAAAGAATCAGATGAGAGGAATTGTGAAGTCATGATGATCATTCACACATAAAATTCACCACTTAAATGGTACAATCAGGTTTTCAAAAAAACTAGATTTGAGTTACTAATGAGATGCCATTATTCAAAATACACACATACACACACATACACACACACACACACACACACACACACACACACACACACACACACACACATTGGACCTGTCTCTGGAACTTCTTTCCACAGGCTCCTCTCCATTTCCAATGCTGTAATTCTTTCAGACAGGAACAATTATGGGTCAGAGTTGTGACTGTGGTATGATCATCCTCTGCCTCATTTGATGCCTTGTCTTCATGTTGGAGGTAGGCTCTGTATTTTCCCTTGCCCTACTGTCAGGCATTTCATCTAAGGTCCCTCCCTTTGAGTCCTGGGAGTCTCTCACCTCCCAGTACTCTGGGTCTTTCTGGAGGGTACCCCAACCTCCTATCTCCTGAGGTTGCCTGTTTCCATTCTTTCTGCTTGCCCTCAGGGCTTTAGCTGTTTTTCACTCACCCAATACCAGATAGGTTCCCCACTGCCCCCACAACCACACCCCTTCCACTTTCCCTCCGAGGTCCCTCCCTCCCTCCACATTTGTGTTTGCTCTCTTATCTCTCCCAAGCGGCTGGAGAGGTGGCTCATTGGGTAAGAGAACTGACTGTGGATCCTAAGGACCCTGTTTCAAACTCCAGCCACTGGTGATGTCTTACAGCCATCTCAACTGCCAATTGCCTTTGATAGATGCTTTCAAACATTGAAAAATCTCCAGGAGCTACTCTTTTCTGTGCTTGAGGTGTTGCAATAGCAATGTCAATTGATTCATTACAGTGCTTGGAACTAAGATTTATAAATTTATGACTACTAATCAGGTGAAATTGTGAATAATTGCAGTCATAAATTCTTATAGTTATAGTAGACTTAATCTTGAATAAAAAGTAGGACATGGAGTGTGAAGCATGAAATATTGACAGGTTGAACTACTGAGTAAAGAGAAGTTTGAAATACATGATAACTTTAAGGTTCCCACATGGCTGAAGCAGTATTTTTTCCAAATTCAATTCTGTTGTGTGAGATAATGATCTATAGTTAGTAAGATGGTATATGGTTATGAATTTTATGATATACCAATTGTTGTGGTTATACCAATTAATCCAAAGCAATAAATGTGTTCTCTCCCATCTCTCTTACTCTCTCTAGGTCTGGCAATACTTCTGAGTGCACAGCTGGGTGAGTTTTAGGTCAAATCTTGCTTCAACAAAAATTCTTTAAGCCTGATTCATTAATTCTAATGCAATTTTCTGCTAATCATGATCCATTTTCATTTTATATATAGACTCAAATAGCAAGAGATAATTGACTGGTGGAAATGTAGTAGATTTCCCTCTTGGGTAGTAGAATAACACTGGATTTCTCTGCTGGATCACTAGAAAGATAAGTTGAGACTTTAAATTGACAACTTCTGGGTGCTTTTTTCTCTTGGTTTGTTTTTTTTTCATAGAGCCCAAAATTTATCTGAGTATTAGGTATGAATTTGTTACTATAATTGCAACTGAGGCATTGGTTTGTTAGTAAATTGTACACATTAGCAAAAATAAATATTCACAGCATTCATCGCTTCCTGAATAACATGTGTCTGATATACAACAAATAAAATAATAAAGGCAATAGTTTTGGCCAAGATCACATGTAACCACATCAGGACACTTTTCCTCTGACAACTCTCCACAGGATTTTCCTACCAGCTGATGTGCTACTATACCAGTTGGGCTAAGGACAGGCCAACAGTAGGGAGATTCAAACCTGGTAATATTGACCACTGTCTGTGTACTCACTTAATCTATGCGTTTGCTGGGATTCGGAACAATGAGATCATCAACACACATGTGCAAGACTTAACTGACTATGAAGCATTAAATGGTCTGAAAGCCAGGTAAGGACAGAGAAATCTGGTTTGTTTTCAGTGTGCTAAATCTCAGTGCTTCCTAAAATGTATGTCAGAATCAAAAAATTGTATGATGTCTCCATCAATGTATTCATCAGATTTGTATTATCTTTTTATTTTTTAATCATTTATTGTCTTGGATTCTGCATATACATCTCTATGTCTCAAAACCCTATTAGGATATATGTTGCCTCACCCCATAGTTTGTATGTGGTTAGGGTCCTTTCTATATATAGTTCTTGAAATATTCTTGCTGTTCATGATGTGCTTTGACAAATACTGTTTTCCTATCTCTCAGTGAGAATCATCATACTATTTTCACGTGTTCAAATATTATAGATATTATTTATAATTCAGACCACATTCTATTTGTCAGCCTTCCACCTGTTTCATTTAATACCATACCTACTAGGTTTACAAATATACTTGCAAAAAACCAAGCCCAACTTTCATATTTTTAATATTTGATAAGTATTTTGGGATATAGGCAGAGCACATCATATTTTCTATTCACCTAATTCTCTATAATTACTGTGACTTAAGTTGGATTTCTGAATCAAGCTACAGTTACTGTTGACATACTGCCTCCTCTTTAAAAAAAAACCTTGAATATGTGTACTTTGGAGATAAACAAAAGAGTGTGTTTTGATCATGTGGCAGTTCTACCACTCTGAAGGACCTTCATAATGCATTCCTGTGTAATTGTGCTTAGTTATATTTACATCAAGAGTGTACAGTTTTTGTATTCATATACTTGATGATATTGCTTAGGTTTTATCTTACAGTATTGGGCTACCATGAGACATGAGAAGATATGCCAGTCCAGTTGAAATTTAAATTTATCCTTTAATCATTGTGTTAGGCTTCCTTAATTCAATGATTAGTTTTTTTCTTTGAAAAAAAGCCTTCCCCAGAATTTTTCCTTTTTGTCAAAATGAGGTATATTCTTAATATTCCATTACTGATTTATGCAATTTGTATTACTTTATTATCATATAATATTTTGCAATTAGTCTCAAAATTTAAACCTCCTATCTCTAGTCAATGTATTTCTTTCCCCATTTTTATTTGTGAAAAAACAACAAAGTCGTTTTAATTTTTCAATAGGAACTTTTAAGTTTGTGATACACAATAAAAATATTCATGCTACAATAAATTACATGGATGTTTCTCTGTGTTCTTTCAATAATTTAGAAGCTTTGTATCTTATGCTTACATCTCACACCACTTTCTATTTATTTTTGTCTGTGGTATAAGCCTGGATCACAAAATCATATTTGGATTATTTGTATGAAGAGTGTTTTGCTGGGAACCTTCTGCTGTGATACATTTGTCACTTATGATTTAGAAGTTACACATTAAATAGCAAAGAAGTACACATTTTTTTTAATGCAACCTTTTCTGGCTGTGTAAAAGATACCATAGTGATGAAAACATCAGTGGTGTTGCTCATCTTTTCTCTGTCACAGTTTTTTGTTTGTTTTGTGGACAACAACATAAGCTGCATTCTTTGCAAATTACTTACTAGAACTGTGGCCTATTAGAAGGTGCTGCCAATGCTGCCAAGGATCATGAATATTTGAGGATTTCTATAAAAGATTTTGTTATATTTAACAGTAAACTGTGCACTTATTTTCATCATTGACAGGTGACATACTTTAGGAATACCAATGCTCTGGAAGATTCAGATAATATCTTCCTTCAGTAGTAACATTATATTTAGGAAGAATCTAAGCTATGATTTCCAACTGCAAATGAATTAAATAAAAGGTCTTATATTTAATAGTGTCCCTTGCATATCCTTCACCAAAACTAAATTGATTACTGAAAGCAATATTTCTACAACAGATCACAGAAACTGAATTTCTGAGGAAGGGCAAGAAACCTAAAAGTTTAATGTCTGCTCAAAAGTGCTAACAAATTTCTATGGAATCTGATGTGTCAAAACAGGTATTTCAGAGAAGATGTATACTTGCAAGAGAAGTGATAGGCAATTACTGATGAGGATTGAGAAAATAATAAAGATCTAGATATTTGTCAATTTTGCTACTAGGGAGAATGTGAGCTAACTATAGTTCAAAGTTACTTGTACAGAAATGCAGTCACTACACTACTTGATAAGCATTCCTCAAATTTACTATTATAGAAGTTGCCTGTCCTCAAAGTATGATAATGAAGAACTTAACTAAAAATTACTCAATAGTGAAAACAAACTTTCTCTGGAATGTGATGTTATGTCAGAAAAAACTGAATAGTATGTGATATATTTTTTAAAGTGCTGATAATTTATGTAACAGGGGGCAAGAGTTTTGATATTTCTCTTTTTTCTTCCATTTTTGAGGAACACTGACCTAAAAACTCTCCTGGCCATCGGAGGATGGGCCTTTGGATCTGTCCCGTAAGTTGTGGCATATGGGCTACTGAGTTTTGTGGTTGTAGTCTGGCTAGAGCTAAAGGTCAATTACTTCACCTTTTGGAAAAGAGAATTAAAGAAAATTTATTGAATAAATAGGTTAACATAAATAATTACAATATCACCTCATATTAAAGTGTAAAGACTCAAGGTACACATATGGCCTTCACAATTTCAAATTTGGCCTGATATTTCTGGATTCATAATCTGAAAGATATTTAGCTACTAAAAAGTTTTTCTTAAAGTATTTCATGTCCTCCAGGCATTGAAACTTGTTAGGAGTTACTACGGGGCTGGATATATAAAGGGTATTATGAGAAAGGTGAGGTGAGTGCAAAGGGAGAATGAGAGAAAAACAGGGCATGTTGGTGAAAGACAAGGAATCAAAAATCAGCTATGAACTGTTTTGTTCCCAATGTGTCCATGTCATAGAAGCCTAACACTAACTTCTTTCAATATACATAAGGTTCAGTGCCATGGTGTCTACTCCTCAGAACCGTCAGACATTCATTAATTCAGCCATTAAATTCCTTCGCCAGTATAAGTTTGATGGCCTCAACCTGGACTGGCAGTATCCTGGGTCTCGTGGAAGCCCTCCTAAGGACAAACATCTCTTCAGTGTCCTGGTGCAGGTGTGTTAATTTGAAAAATGTTTTTGTCCTAAAAAATTTAAATCGCTCCATCTTAAGAACTATGAATTCTTGTAAAACCAAACATATAATTATAGAATCTTAGCACTGTAAATGTCTTAACTTATTATTCATGTATTCAACAAACATGTGAGATTTTACTGTCCATGGTTTTTATAACAAACATGCATCATCATATGCCCTATAAGGAGTCCAGTGTAATGATCTTTATATTACAGACAAAACTATTAATGTACAGAAAGTGTTTGAATAACCTTTCCAGGAACACACAGGTAGTAAGTATCACAACTACTTGTGTTGTTTGCATACAGAGTTCAATCCTTACAATCCACAGGCTAGTGGCTACATTTTCACCAAGGAATAATGCAGAATGTTTTGCTTCTTTAAGTCACACATATGAAGTAATATAGGCAACAAATGAAACATCTTGATAACTGGTATAAAATATCAGATGCAAAAGAAATGCAAATTTGTGACTACCTGACTGTGTTTGAAAAACCACACATCAAATGAGGTACAAGAAGAAAGGAGGAGTGGCCCCTGGTTCTGGAAAGACTCAGTGAAACAGTATTCGGCAAAACCAGAACGGGGGAAGTGGGAAGGGGTGGGTGGGAGGACAGGGGAAGAGAAGGGGACTTACGGGACTTTTGGGGAGTTGGGGGCTAGAAAAGGGGAAATCATTTGAAATGTAAATAAATTATATCAAATAAAAAAAATTATTAAAAAAAAGTCACAAAAAAAGAAAAAAAAAGAAAAAGGATAAGAAAGTACTTGTGTGTAAGTGAAAATTGCTCTAAGTCTGAGGACACTGTTACCATTAAATTAGATAAAGAACCATTTGTCACAATAAAGAGCTAGAGATCTATGAGAGATGACTTGGAAAGACATGTGAGTTTAAAAAGTCATCAAGTTCTGATCATGTGGGAGCTTTATATTTATTTAAGGATCTGTAATTCTCATGCAATACCTTGGGGTACTATGAAGGATTATGCATAACATTCAAAATCTAAAACAAAACTTGGCCTATTGTAACATTAATGGATAATGAATCAGTTAGGTACTAATGTGGGACACAACTGGAGGTCAGCATGCAGAAGAATGCGAATTGATCCATCCTTGTCTCCTTGTACTAAGCTCAAATCCAAATGGATCAAGGACCTCCACATAAAGCCAGACACTCTGAAGCTAATAGAAAAGAAACTGGGGAAGACCCTTGAGGACATCGGTACAGGGAGAAAGTTTCTGAACAGAACACCAATAGCGTATGCTCTAAGAGCAAGAATTGACAAATGGGACCTCATAAAATTACAAAGTTTCTGTAAGGCAAAGGACACCATCAAGAGGACAAATCGGCAACCAACAAATTGGGAAAAGATCTTCACCAATCCTACATCAGATAGAGGGCTAATATCCAATATATATAAAGAACTCAAGAAGTTAGACTCCAGAAAACCAAACAACCCTATTAAAAAATGGGGTATAGAGTTAAACAAAGAATTCTCACCTGAAGAACTTCGGATGGTGGAGAAGCATCTTAAAAAATGCTCAACTTCATTAGTCATTAGGGAAATGCAAATCAAAACAACCCTAAGATTTCATCTTACACCAGTCAGAATGGCTAAGATTAAAAATTCAGGAGACAGCAGGTGTTGGAGAGGGTGTGGAGAAAGAGGAACACTCCTCCACTGCTGGTGGGGTTGCAAATTGGTACAACCACTCTGGAAATCAGTCTGGCGGTTACTCAGAAAACTGAGCACCTTACTTCCAGAAGATCCTGCTATACCACTCCTGGGCATATACCCAGAAGACTCCCCACCATGTAATAAGGATACATGTTCTACTATGTTCATAGCAGCCCTATTTGTAATTGCCAGATGCTGGAAAGAACCCAGGTATCCCTCAACAGAAGAGTGGATGCAAAAAATGTGGTATATCTACACAATGGAGTACTATTCAGCCATTAGAAACAATGAATTCATGAAATTCTTAGGCAAATGGATGGAGCTAGAGAACATCATACTAAGTGAGGTAACCCAGACTCAAAAGGTGAATCATGGTATGCACTCACTAATAAGTGGATATTAACCTAGAAAACTGGAATACCCAAAACATAATCCACACATCAAATGAGGTACAAGAAGAAAGGAGGAGTGGCCCCTGGTTCTGGAAAGACTCAGTGAAACAGTATTCAGCAAAACCAGAACGGGGAAGTGGGAAGGGGTGGGTGGGAGGACAGGGGAAGAGAAGGGGGCTTGCGGGACTTTCGGGGAGTGGGGGGGCTAGAAAAGGGGAAATCATTTGAAATGTAAATAAATTATATCGAATAATAAAAAAAACAAAAAAAAATAAAAGCAGGCACTAAATTGATCTGTTATTCAGATCTTACCACCTTCTCATTTCAATATTTGATTAGGCAGGATACGGAACCTATGAGCTTGTTTAGCCACAGAGCAATGACATCTTCTCTTTGTACCACTGCAAGAGGACACAGGCTCAGAGAGGAATCACAGAGTGCTGGATTCAGAATCAGCTCTGACCAAACTTTAGAGCCTATATTCTAGCCATGGATTGGTACAAACTATTTTTTAAATTTCTATACATATTAGGTAACCATAAATTAATATCAATTTTAGTGACTTATTGAGGTAGTCACAAAATAAAATAAAATAAAATTTGTAAATGTCCACTGAAATAATTTTATAGGACCCATATTTGATCATAAAAATATCTGAAATACTAACTGAGCTCATACTTTTTGTAGGAAATGCGAAAAGCTTTTGAGAAAGAATCCATTGAGAAGGACATTCCAAGGCTGCTACTCACTGCCACAGTATCTGGAATGATTGCTACAATCCAGTCTGGTTACAAGATCCCTGAATTGTCTCAGTAAGTGAGGATCCATCTTCAGGACTACTGTGGAAGTTTAATCAGAGGTCACTTATGCATGAGCTACTTGTTGCTTCAAAGCATTGTTTATAGGCATGGTTATGGGTACGGTTTAACTACATATGTATGAAAAATGATCCTACAAATAATTCTAGCATTATGTTTATTGATCTTATATTTTGTTTATCTATAGAAATATCCTACATTAATACAGTATATTTTGATCATATACATTCACTAATAATTTTTGTCTAAATTATCCTAATAGCTATAACTTACATCCCTCTGAATTACAGGTGTTCTGCTTCTAGTTTTTAGTGATGTCAATATCTCCTTACACAAACTCTAAAGCCAATATATGCATGACTATGGGCTTAAACAGTGAAATCCAGGCACCTAACAATGACCACATTCCTAAGAGGGGTAGAATTTTGTTCACTTTGCACCCATTAAGTAATAATTTCTTCACAATATGTTGGGCTTGGGAATGCAACTTCCTGCTCAAAGTGCTGCAATTTCATGAGACTTGATATCATGTAGGTATTGTGCATACAGCACCATCTCCTATGAGATAATGTTTTAACAGCCACATCTGGTGAAGAAATCACTATTTCAACATTTTCCTTCCTTTTGTCAACTGCAATAAATTATTTCCAAGCCCTCTTTTTCATATTCTTTGAACCTTGAATATGAGGAATGTTAGTAGAAATGTCATGTCTATAGCTGAGAACACAGACCCAAGATTCTGTACCTTAACTAATAATGAGTGTATGAATTAAAAACTTTTCTTCCAAAAAAGCAGAAATTCTGGTAAAAAAAAAAAAACTTGAAAGCATCTTATATCTATGGAAATAAGCTCATATTTGAATGGCAGTTTAATACTATGACAATCTAGCAAAAAAAAAATGTTGGTTCCATGTTGGGCCTTTGAGCTTCTAGGGCATGAATATTTGGCCAGATTTACTGTGACAGATATAAAATATACTCAATATTACACCTCACATATAATCAGAAAGCATGTTATTACCTCCATAATGACAATGCCTTTAGTGAATAACTTGCATAGTGTGTTAATATTATAGCATTCAGGAGCTATCACTGGGTATGTCCATTGGTGTCTTTTTACTGTAGAAGCCTACTTTACATATATGTGAAGGAGTAGGCATCCTGTAGGAGGAGAGATTTCACTGTTAGTCTCAGGTTGATTTTTTTATGTCTACAGCTAATATGCATTGTGTTCAGCAGTATGGTTATTACATCAAGTGATGGTGAACCTCCTAGAGCATTTACAATATGCTGGATTGTTTTTGGTGAATCTTATGACTGCAGAATAAATAATATATTAGAAGTGTAAGATGCCTGAGACTGATATATTCTTTTAATAGCTCCTGTATTCTTGCAGCAATATTATTACCCATGCAGATTAATTGTATTTGTGTATATTGTGATTATTATATTTTATTTAGCTGGTGAAAAGTATACTTAACTAATTCTCTTTTCTATATCATTTCTTTCTTTCTAAGTCATTCTTGATTCAGTTGTCTCTCCAAATCTCCATACTTATTTAAAAACTCTAACAATCTTACTCCAGTTTCATTTCACTGATGTTCTATTATACCTTTGATTTATTTTTGTTCTTTCTAGTGGTAGCGAATAACTTTATGCATACATATTTTTCAGAACCCATAAATGAAAAGAAAGTGAAATCAGAGAACTGGACAGGAGTACATGGGGGTTGGGGAAATGATAGTTATATTAGGATGTATATTAGGGAAGAATACAAGGAAATCCTTGAAGAAATATAACCAAAACATTGATTCTAAGTCTATTCCTTTACTCCAGGGTTCTTGACTATATTCAGGTCATGACATACAATCTCCATGATTCCCAGAATGGCTATACTGGAGAAAATAGTCCCCTCTATAAATCTCCAACTGACATTGGAAATAGTGCCTATCTCAATGTGGTAAGATATCAACAGGTTCAAGTGGAACTGAGAGATTAATGCATGGCCCAATGCTATTGAATGTATCTGAAACACTGCAACTATATAATTTATTTTGGAAAACAGATTTAATTTATTAGATGTAGCATAATACAATTTGAAATATAAGAACTGGGAACTAACCTATACAAACACAGATCACCACATGATCCAGCAATAATTTTACTTTGTATCGCTACAGGATTCAATCATTACCTACTGGAAGGAAAATGGAGCAGCTCCTGAGAAGCTCATTGTGGGATTTCCGGCATATGGGCATACCTTTATGCTCAGTGACCCCTCTAACACTAGAATTGGTGCTCCTACTATTAGTGCTGGCCCACCAGGGAAGTACACAGGTGAAACAGGACTCTGGGCTTACTATGAGGTCAGTATATTGGATATAGTGTGCTCAGTGAACTATAGACCTATTTCTCTGTTTGAGAATGGAATTAGCTGAAAGTGTATGCTCATTTTATCCAGTATGTAGTCACCCTAAGTAGATACAGTATGTCAAGTGCTACATATTTTATAGTATACTTTCATATAATTAATAAGAAGTACAATATACACTTGATACAAGAGACCAAAACGTAATATCCATAAATTTGACTCTAGGGTATCTATTTCCTGCTAGGGTGTGTTCTAAAATTACAATACAAATATGAGGGCAAAATGTAATCATTTTAAAAATAACTCAAGTATTAATATTCCTTTGTATCTTGCTTTTTTGATATGCTTGGTCTCAATTTCAATGTCCAGAAGTAGATAGATAGCAATCTCAGTCTGGTAGTACAAGGTATGAAGATTACTCTGAATCCCCATGACTAATACTTAGAATATCAACTTTTAGGAGGCAGGTACTTAAGAATCGTCAGTTTAAAAACTATAGTAGTTATAGATCAGATAAAAATTCAGAAAATAAAAAAAATGAGGATTAGTGATGCACCTCTAGCTAGATCACTTCCCTAATATAGGGAAAGGCCTGTAGGACCAGTAAATTCAAGAAAATATCTCTTTACTGTAAGACTAATAGAAAACGCTTTAAAAATGCAGAAAATACTACAATAGTATAGAGAAATGGTGAATAACTTTAATGTTATCTTTCCTTATTATTACTATTTTAAAGATCTGTATCTGTTTACAGATTTGTTCATTTCTGAATGTTGGAGCCACTGAGAGCTGGGATGCCGCACAGGAAGTTCCCTATGCCTATCAGGGCAATGAGTGGGTTGGCTATGATAATGTCAGAAGCTTCAAGATGAAGGTAAGCTTAGACCATTGAGTATGCTGAGATTGTAGCCCAATTCCCAGGAAATCAAGAGATTTGTGTCCTTTTCAATAGGCCCAGTGGCTCAAGGACAACCAATTAGGAGGTGCTATGGTCTGGTCCCTGGACATGGATGACTTTACTGGTTCTTTCTGTCACCATGGAAGTTTCAGTCTGACTTCTACTTTAAAGAGAGAGCTGAACATACACAGTGCAAGTAAGTGACAATAGAGTTATACTCATAGTGTACTCAAAGACTGCCTGAACCACCCCATCCCCACTCCTGAGTCATATTTTTTTCAGTCCACCTATGTGTTCCTTTCAAAGTGATAGACAGTTCCCCCACACCTTCAATTCCATTAGTTTATGTTATACACTTACTGGGAACCCAGGCTACCTTGAGGATGAGTCAGGCTGCCCAGGTCTATTAACTATTTAGGTTATATGAGTCTGCCAAAACTGTACTCCCATTATTGATCAGATTTTTCTCATCTTTTATCCATGTCATCAGAGTGTAAATCTTTAACTTTGGGGACTTTTATCAGAAATACATAAAAATTGCTGTCTTTACTGTGTCTGTCCACATTTTCTTTAATGCATAATGTATCCTAACATTTTAACAAACTCATTTACCAAGTGAGAATCAAGGAAGTATTGCTTATAGCAAGGATGGTAAAGGCAAAACTTTAACTACTAGTTCATCTTGCTCTGAGATAGGTTTTAGAGACCGGGAAAAAAGGTTAACCCCTGCGATGACAGTGCAAGTTCCCTAAATTCTATCTGGATTTATTTTCGGATACAACCTGAAAGACTCTGAAGTCAATTGGTTTTCTAGTCCATGTAATCTAGGTTGTACTTTTCTTCTCCAGTTGCCTCCAGGGTCACTGCTGTGGCTTTTTATGTGTGTTTCAGGTTGTTACAACTCTAATCGAGGGGAGCTTTAGCCAGTAATTTGTCCTTGAAGCTGTCGGAACAAAAGCAAGTTCAACCGCTTTTCCACGGTGGATTCTGCATGACATTTCCATGAAGAATAATGGAACTAAGTCCTCAGATAGCCTGAATTGAATCCCAGAGTAGTACTACTAACATGCATGTCTGGTTTGCTGTTCCAGCTGGGAAGAAAGCAAGACTGATCTTCATCTGTCAGCTTTGGCTGAGCTCTGAACATCTTCCTCTGCTTCCTGTAAAAACACTTCCTGGTTGTTTCTTGCTTTCATAATAAATTCCAGATTCAAACATAAGCATCTCCAGTACTTTAATGTGCAATTTTTAGGAAATTGTTTCTTGGTGTTAAGTTCATTATGCTCATGGGTTGTAGTGACAAAATGGCTGTGGGAAGTAGTGGCTAAACCCAGTCACTTTGATTTTCTATTTGACTTCAGACTTTCCCATGATTGAGATTGTGAGATGAAAATGTTAAATGATTGGTTTTACTTATCTTCTTCATGTAGTTATTCTCAATCTGAATGATTGGTTCAGACTGAGAATGATTACATGAAGAAGATGTGTTTATGGTACTTGCTCAATAATCCAGAAGCAGATGCAGTAGCCTCATGATGACAGCCTACACACAGTTTGGTGTAACCATTTATGTACTTCAAGACATTTTTAAATATGCCTTCAGAAACCAGAGCAGTTGAGCACTTTTTGTGTTTGCAGCTTTTGAAGATCTCTAAGTAATTATCATGACTTGCTGTCTCTGTACAAGGTCCTCCTAAACCACCAAATTCCTTAGTACCAGGTGTGTTTGCACCTGTTCTTCCCTCCTTCTTTTGATTTACTTGGCATTTATTATCAAATGTCATTAGGTCCTTTTGCATTCTTTGTTTAAGAAGTCACTATTGATGCCAATAAGTGCTTTCAGACAGGAGCCTGATATAGCTGTTACCCCAGAGGCTTTGCTGAACGCTTACTGATACAGATGCAAATGCTTGCAGCCCACCATCAGACTTAGCATGGGGACCCCAATGAAGTATTTAGGGGAATGACTGAAGTAGTTGAAGGACTTGGCAACCGCATAGTGTTGGTACCACAACCACGGAAACCTGTGACATCACATAGGCGACAGTGCGACCTATACACCTGTTGCCAAGGCAACAGTCACCACATTCCCAAAATCCATTGGGATCGCCTTTACCTGCGACAACATCACCATTCATGTATATATAAGAAAGCACTCCCTTATCTCTTTTACCCTCTTCTCTTTTCACCATCACCTTTCCTTTCCCTTCTCAATAAATCTCACATGGAGCTGTTTGGCCTGATATGTTCACCTGCCACTGCCACCGCCAGCTGCCTGCCCCAACATTGGTGCCAAAATCTGGGAATCACTGTGCAGGGAAGGTTGTCAACCACCAACAGTTGGCTGCCACTGCTGTGAAACTCAGAGGCTTCTATCACATGAGCTGTGTGCAGCAGCATATCATGAGGAGTTGCCTCAGGGGCAACCAAACAACCAGTTCTACATTTCCTGTTACCAGACTGCAAATTTCCAAAAAACACACACCAGCTATATTAATTGGTAAGGAGTATCGCCTGGTGACCAGAGGGATCCTTAGTCCCAGATAAGGCCTGGCCGGCCTCTTTTGGGCTAAGGGTTGGCTTTCAATGCCCAGTCCATACAACTGGCATCCTGGCTGACATTTGTGTTAGGACATTGGCCCCTTGGGTGACTCCCTTCCTTGGAAGCAACCTAAACTTCCTTTTTAAATCAGCAGCTACCGAAAATCCTGGAACAGTTTGGGTGCTTTCCTGACATTTCCAGGAAATGTCACAGGGCCACTGGGTTTTCTCATGACTGCTTAAATTTCTATCTTTGCCACAACCAATGTGGCTAATAGTCCTCTGGGATGCTAGCACAGGTTATTTAGCAATGCCCCCCCAATGGGATCTATCTTGTCTCCAACTATACCTCCAGGCATCCCACTGGAATGTCTCCTTGAAAATCTCAAATCTCTGAAACTAATGTACAATTTGAGGCACTCAAAATGATAAACCTCTGCAATAAAGTCTGGATTCACTGACGTGCACCCAAGCCGTGGGCTGTTCAGGGGGTCTTTGGTGTGCCAACCCAGGCAGGAGGTTATTGGCCCGGCAGTCTGTCCTAGCGTGTGCATGCCACCATTTTGGCTACAGGATACCAGAGAGTTCTAGCAGGCAAAACCAGCTAAAAGTCATAGCCCGAGGCTAACATAATGGGATTCTAAGCCCAACAGGCACTGGACTGCACCCAGGCCCTGGACTGTCCAGTGTGCCATCCGTGTGCCATTTCAGCCAGGACATTTTTAGCCAGGTAGACTCTCCTGGCATTTTCAGGGAGCAAGCACACACCGCCATCTTGGCTACCTAACAAAACCAGTTAACAGTCATAGTCCAAGGTGAACATTGCTCGGGCCTAAGCCTGCCAGGCTTTTGCCTAGACTCAGGGCCTGAGCAGCTAGGCTAGCCTTGTGTGCACCAACCCCATTGGGAGAGCAGCTGTACATCAGAGTGATAAGCATTCTGCTGATCCCCGCAGCATACACCATCAGCACCCCCTGAAGGAGCAAACAGGCACCACCTGGTTCACAGACACAATTTGGGGCAAGGCAAACAAGGGCTCCAAGGGCACCCAAGAGGAGAGCAGCATATCAGCAATCTGTGACAGGGGAAACCCAGCCATCCAGTGTTGCTGAAATAGCCCTACAATCTCACAGGAGGCTCAAACATCAGCCAGAGACAAGACCAACTAACTCCAGAGATAACAAAATGGCAAAGGGCAAAAGTAGGAATGTTACTAACAGAAATCTAGGCAATATGGCAGCATCTGAACCAAACTCTACAACATCAGCAAGTCCTGGATACACGAACACTCCAGAAAAACAAGATTTGGATTTAAAATCACTGGTCATGATGCAGCTAGAACACAAAAAGGACATAAAGGAGTCACTTAAAGAAATGCAGGGGAACATGAATAAGCTAGAAACCCATATAATGGAAACACAAAAATCACTTAAAGAAATTCAGGAGAATAAGGCTCAAGAGACAGAAGCCAATAAAGAAGAAATGCAAAAAAAGAAAAAAAAACCCTTAAAGAAATGCAGGAGAAAGTGAGTCAAATGGCAGAAGTTATGAAAGAGGAAACACAAAAATCTCTTAAAGAATAGAGAAAAACACAAACAAACAAATGAAGGAACTGAGCACAACCATCCTGGATCTAAAAACAGAAGTAGAAACAACTAAGAAATCACAAAGGGAGACAACTTTGGAAATAGAAAACTTTGGGAAGAAATCAGGGGCCATGTATGCAAATATCAACAACAGAATACAGAAGATGGAAGAAAGAATCTCAGATGCTGAAGATACCATAGAAACCATTGACTCAACAGTCAAAGAAAATGCAAAATGCAAAAATCTTGTATCCCAGAACATCCAGGAAATCCAGTACACAATGAGAAGACCAAATGTAAGGATTATAGGTATAGAGGAGAGTGAAGATTTACAACTGAAAGGGCCAATAAATATCATCAAAATTATGGAAGAAAATGTCCCTAACCTAAAGAGAGAGATGCACATGAATATATAAGAAAACTCCAAAGAGACTGGACTTGAGCAAAATACCTCCTGTCACATAATAATCAAAACCCCAAATGTACTAAACAAAGAAAGAATATTAAAGACAATAAGAGAAAAAGGTCAAGAAACATATAAAGGAAGACCTATCAGAATCACACCAGACTTCTTACCAGAGACCATGAAAGCTAGAAGATCCGGGGCAGATCTCATGCAGATTCTAAGAGAACACAAATGTCAACTACTGTGCCCAGCAAAACTTTCAATCACTATAGATGGAGAAAGTAAGATATTCTATGACAAAACCAAATTTACACAATATCGTTCTACAAACCCAGCTCTACAAAGAATAATAGGAGGAAAATACCAATACAAGGAGGGAAACGACACCGTGGAAAAAGCAAGATAGTAACCTTCTTTCATCAAACCCAAAAGAAGATAACCAATCAAGTATAAAAATAACATCAAAAATGACAGGAAATAATAATCACTATTCCTTAATATCTCTTAACATCAATGGACTCAATTCCCCAATAAAAAGACATAGACTAACAGACTGGATAAGGAAACAGGACTCTACATTTTGCTGCATACAGGAAACACACCTCAGTATCAAAGACAAAAACTAGCTTAGAGTAAAAGGCTGGAAGACAATTTTACAAGCCAATGGTCTCAGGAAATGAGCTGGGAGTAGCCATTCTAATATCAGATAAAATTGACTTTCAGCCTAATGTCATCAAAAGAGACACGGAAAGCCACTTCTTGCTGGTCAAAGGAAAAATCCACCAAGAAGAACTTTCAATTCTGAACATCTATGTGCCAAATGCAAGGTCACCCTCATTCGTAAAAGAAACTTTACTAAAACTTAAAGCACACATTGCACCTAACACAATAATTGTGGGTGACTTCAACACTCCACTATCCTAAATGGACCAATCAGGAAAACAGAAACTAAGCAGGGCCTCAGCAAAACTAATTGAAGCTTTGGACCAATTGGATTTGACTGATATTTAATGAACATTTCATCCTAAAGTAAAAGAATATACCTTTTTCTCAGCACCTCATGGTACCTTCTCCAAAATCAACCATATAATTTATTACAAGTCAGACCTCAGCAAATATAAGATCAAATGAATCCCATGCCTCCTATCAGATCACTATGTAATAAGAGTGGTCTTCAATAGCAACAAAAATAACAGAAACCCCACATACACATGGAGGCTGAACAATACTCTACTCAATGACACCTTGGCCAAAGAAGAAATAAAGAAAGAAATCAAAGACTTTTTAGAATTTAATGAAAAGGAAGGCACAACATATCCAAATATTTGGGACACAATGAAAGCAGTGCTAAAAAGAAAACTAATAGCCCTGAATATCTCCAAAAAGAAATGGGAGAGAGCATACACTAGCAGCGTAATGGCACACATGAAGCTCTGGAATAAAAAGAAGCTACTTCACCCAGGAGGAGAAGAAGACAGGAAATCATCAAACTTAGGGCTGAAATCAATAACGTGGAAACAAAGAGAACCATACAAAGAATCAACAAATCCAGGAGCTGGTTCTTAGAGAAAATCAACAAGATAGATAAACGCTTAGCCAGACTAACCAAAGGGCACAAAGACAGTATCCAAATTAACAAAATTAGAAATGAAAAAGGGGGTATAACAACAGAAACTGAGGAAATTCAAAAAATCATCAGATCATACTACAAAAGCCTATACACAACACAACTGGAGAATCTGGAGGAAATGGACAATTTCCTAGACAGATGCCAAATACCAAAATTAAATCAGGACCAAATAGATCATCTAAACAGTCCCATAACCCCTAAAGATATAGAAGCGGTCATAGAAAGCTTTCCAACCAAAACAAGAGCAGGACCAGATGGTTTCAGTGCAAAATTCTATCAGAACTTCAAAGAAGAGTTAACACCAATACTCTTCAAACTATTCCACAAAATAGAAACAAAAGGAACACTACCCAACTCCTTCTATGAAGCCACAATTATGCTGATACCAAACCACACAAAGACCCAACAAAGAAAGAGAACTTCAGACCAATTTCCCTTATGAACATCGATGCAAAAATACTCAATAAAATTCTTGCCAACCGAATCCAAGAACATGTCAAAATGATCATCCACCATAATCAAGTAGGCTTTATCCCAGGGATGCAGGGTTGGTTCAATATACGGAAATCCATCAATGCAAACCACTACATAAACAAACTCAAAGAAAAAAAAAACACATGGTCATTTCATTGGATGCTGAAAAAGCATGACAAAATTCAGCATCTTTTCATGCTTAAAGTCTTAGAAAGAACATGAATTCAAGGCGCATACCTAAATATAGTAAAAGCAATATACAGCAAACTGGTAGCCAGCATCAAACTAAATGGCGAGACACTTCAAGCAATTCCACTAAAATCAGGGACTAGACAGGGCTGCCCCCTTTCTCCTTATCTTTTCAATATTGTACTTGAGGTACTAGCTCGGGCAATTAGACAACATAAGGAGGTCAAAGAGACACAAATTGGAAAGGAAGAAGTCAAACTATCATTATTTGCAGATGATATGATAGTCTACCTAAGTGACCCAAATACTCCACTAGAGAACTCCTACAGCTGATAAACAGCTTCAGCAAAGTGGCAGGTTATAAAATCAACTCAAGCAAATCAGTAGCCTTCCTATACACAAAGGATAAGCAGGATGAGAAAGAAATTAGGGAAATGACTCCCTTCACAATAGCCACAAACAGTATAAAGTACCTTGGGGTGACTCTTACCAAACATGTGAAAGATCTGTATGACAAGAACTTCAAGACTCTGAAGAAGGAAATGAAATAAGACCTCAAAAAATGGAAAAATCTCCCATGCTCATGGATCATGGCCATTTTGCCAAAAGCAATATACAGATTCAATGCAATACTCATCAAAATCCCAACTGAGTTCATCATAGAGCTAGAAAGAGCAATTCTCAAATTCATCTGGAATTACAAAAATCCAGGATAGCTAAAAATTTCTCAACAAGAAAAGAACTTCTCAGGGAATCAGTATCCCTGACCTCAAGCAATACTACAGAGCAAAAGTGTTAAGAACTGCATGGTATTGGTACAGTGACAGGCAGGTGGATCAATGAAACAGGATTGAAGATCCAGAAATGAATGCACACACATACAGCCACTTGATCCTTGATAAAGGAGGTGAAAACATCCAATGGAAAAAAGATAGCCTTTTCAACAAATGGTGCTGGTTCAACTGGAGAAGAATGTGAATTGACCCATCCTTATCTCCTTGTACTAAGCTCAACTCCAAATGGATCAAGGACCTCCACATAAAGCCAGACATTCTGAAGCTAATAGAAAAGAAACTGGGAAGACCCTTCAGGACATCGGTACAAGGGGAAAGTTCCTGAACAGAACACCATGTATGCTCTAAGATCAAGAATTGACAATTGGAACCTCATTAAATTACAAAGTTTCTGTAAGGCAAAGGACACCATCAAAAGGACAAATCGGCAACCAACAAATTGGGAAATGATCTTCACCAACCCTACATCAGATAGAGGGCTAATATCCAATATAAACAAAGAACTCAAGAAGTTAGACCCCAGAAAACCAAATAACACTATTAAAAAATGGGGTACAGAGCTAAACAAAGAATTTTCACCTGAAGAACTTTGGGTGGCTGAGAAGCATCTTAAAAAATGCTCATCCCAACTCAATTCTTCACAGAATTAGAAAGACCAATTCTCAAATCCATCTGGAATAACAAAAAAACCCAGGATAGCTAAAACTATTCTCAGCAACAAAAGAAATTCTGGGGGAATCAGTATCCCTGACCTCAAGCAATACTATAGAGCAATAGGGTTAAAAACTGCATGGTATTGGTACAGTGACAGGCAGGCAAATCAATGGAACAGGATTGAAGATCCAGAAATGAACCCGCACACCTATGGCCATTTGATCCTCGACAAAGGGGCTGAAAACATACAATGGAAAAAAGATAGCCTTTTCAACAAATGGTGCTGGTTCAACTGGAGGTCAGCATGCAGAAGAATGCGAATTGATCCATCCTTGTCTCCTTGTAGTAAGCTCAAATCCAAATTGATCAAGGACCTCCACATAAAGCCAGACACTCTGAAGTTAATAGAAAAGAAACTGGGGAAGACCCTTGAGGACATCGGTACAGGGAGAAAGTTTCTGAACAGAACACCAATAGCGTATGCTCTAAGATCAAGAATTGACAAATGGAACCTCATAAAATTACAAAGTTTCTGTAAGGCAAAGGACACCATCAAAAGGACAAATTGGCAAGCAACAAATTGGGAAAAGATCTTCACCAATCCTACATCAGATAGAGGGTTAATATCTAATATATATAAAGAACTCAAGAAGTTAGACTCCAGAAAACCAAACAACCCTATTAAAAAATGGGGTACAGAGTTAAACAAAGAATTCTCACCTGAAGAACTTCGGATGGCGGAGAAGCATCTTAAAAAATGCTCAACTTCATTAGTCATTAGGGAAATGCAAATCAAAACAACCCTAAGATTTCATCTTACACCAGTCAGAATGGCTAAGATTAAAAATTCAGGAGACAGCAGGTGTTGGAGAGGGTGTGGAGAAAGAGGAACACTCCTCCACTGCTGGTGGGGTTGCAAATTGGTACAACCACTCTGGAAATCAGTCTGGCGGTTCCTCCGAAAACTGGGCACCTTACTTCCAGAAGATCCTGCTATACCACTCCTGGGCATATACCCAGAAGACTCCCCACCATGTAATAAGGATACATGTTCTACTATGTTCATAGCAGCCCTATTTGTAATTGCCAGATGCTGGAAAGAACCCAGGTATCCCTCAACAGAAGAGTGGATGCAAAAAATGTGGTATATCTACACAATGGAGTACTATTCAGCCATTAGAAACAATGAATTCATGAAATTCTTAGGCAAATGGATGGAGCTAGAGAATATCATACTAAGTGAGGTAACCCAGACTCAAAAGGTGAATCATGGTATGCACTCACTAATAAGTGGATATTAACCTAGAAAACTGGAATACCCAAAACATAATCCACACATCAAATGAGGTACAAGAAGAAAGGAGGAGTGGCCCCTGGTTCTGGAAAGACTCAGTGAAACAGTATTCAGCAAAACCAGAACGGGGAAGTGGGAAGGGGTGGGTGGGAGGACAGGGGAAGAGAAGGGGGCTTGCGGGACTTTCGGGGAGTGGGGGGGCTAGAAAAGGGGAAATCATTTGAAATGTAAATAAATTATATCGAATAAAAAAAAAAAAAAGAATTGACAAATGGAACCTCATAAAATTACAAAGTTTCTGTAAGGCAAAGGACACCATCAAAAGGACAAATTGGCAAGCAACAAATTGGGAAAAGATCTTCACCAATCCTACATCAGATAGAGGGTTAATATCTAATATATATAAAGAACTCAAGAAGTTAGACTCCAGAAAACCAAACAACCCTATTAAAAAATGGGGTACAGAGTTAAACAAAGAATTCTCACCTGAAGAACTTCGGATGGTGGAGAAACATCTTTAAAAATGCTCAATTTCATTAGTTATTAGGGAAATGCAAATCAAAACAACCCTGAGATTTCACCTTACACCAATCAGAATGGCTAAGATTAAAAATTCAGGAGACAGCAGGTGTTGGCAAGGATAGAGGAACACTCCTCCACTGCTGGTGTGGTTGCAAATTGGTAAAACCACTCTGGAAATCAGTCTGGTGGTTACTCAGAAAACTGGGCACCTCACTTCCAGAAGATCCTGCTATACCACTCCTGGGCATATACCCAAAAGATTCCCCAGCATGCAATAAGGATACATGTTCCACTATGTTCATAGCAGCCCTATGTATAATTGCCAGAAGTTGGAAAGAACCCAGGTATCCCTCAACAGAAGAGTGGATGCAAAAAATGTGGTATATATACACAATGGAGTACTATTCAGCCATTAGAAACAATGAATTCATGAACTTCTTAGGCAAATGGATGGAGCTGGAGAACATCATACTAAGTGAGGTAACCCAGGCTCAAAGGATTAATCATGGTATGCACTCACTAATAAGTGGATATTAGCCTAGAAAATTGGAATACCCAAAACATAATCTATACATCAAATGAGGTACAAGAAGAACGGAGGAGTGGCCCCTGGTTCTGGAAAGACTCAGTGTAACAGTATAGGACAAAACCAGAGCAGGGAAGTGGGAAGGGATGGATGGGAGAACAGGGGGAGGGAAGAGGCCTCATGTGACTATCGGGGGTGGGGCGCCAGAAAAAGGGAAATCATTTGAGATGTAAATAAAAAATATATAAAATAAAAAATAAAATAAAATAAAATGGAATAAAATAAAATAAAGAATGGATCAATTCGCATTCTTCTGCATACTGACCTCCAATTGAACCAGCACCATTTGTTGAAAAGGCTATCTTTTTCCACTGGATGTTTTTAGCTCCTTTGTCGAAGATGAAGTGACCATAGGTGTGTGGGTTCTTTTCTGGGTCTTCAATCTTATTCCATTGATCCACTTGCCTGACATTGTACCAATACCATGCAGTTTTTATCACTATTGCTCTGTAGTAATGTTTGAGGTCTGGGATACTGATTCGCCCAGAAGTTCTTTTACTGTTGAGAATAGTTTTAGCTATCCTGGGTTTTTTGTTATTCCAGATGAATTTGAGAATTGCTCTTTCTAACTCTATGAAGAACTGAGTTGGAATTTTGATGGGGATAGCATTGAATCTGTAGATTGCTTCTGGCAAGATGGCCATTTTAACTGTATAATTCCTGCCAATCCATGAGCATGGAAGATTTTTCCATTTTCTGAGATTTTCTTCAATTTCCTTCTTCAAAGATCTGAAGTTCTTGTCATATAGGTCTTTCACTTGTTTGGTTAGAGTCACCCCAAGATACTTTATGCTGTTTGTGGCTATTGTGAAGGGAGTCATTTCCCTAATTTCTTTCTCGGTCTGCTTATCCTTTGAGTATAGAAAGGCTACTGATTTGCTTGAGTTGATTTTGTAACCAGCCACTTTGCTGAAGTTGTTTATCAGCTGTAGGAATTCTCTAGTAGAGTTTTTTGGGTCACTTACATATACTATCATGTCATCTGCAAATAGTGATAGTTTGACTTCTTCCTTTCCAATTTGTATCTTTTTGACCTCCCTATGTTGTCTAATTGCTCTAGCTAGGACTTCAAGAACTATATTGAAAAGATATGGAGAGAGGGGGCAGCCTTGTCTAGTACCTGATTTTAGTGGTATTGCTTCAAGTTTCTCTCCATTTAGTTTGATGTTGGCTACCAGTTTGTTGTATATTGTTTTTACTAAGTTTTGATATGAGCCTTGAATTCCTGTTCTTTCCAAGACTTTTAACATGAAGGGATGCTGAATATTGAAACTGCTTTTACAGCATCTCATGAAATGATCGTGTGGTTTTTTTCTTTGAGTTTGTTTATGTAGTGTATAGCATTGATGGATTTCTGTATATTGAACCTTCCCTGCATCCCTGGGATAAAGCCTACTTGATCATGGTGGATGATTGTTTTGATGTGTTCTTGGATTCGGTGGGCAAGAATTTTATTGAGTATTTTTGCATCGATATTCATAAGGGAAATTGGCCTGAAATTCTTTCTTTGCTGTATCTTTTTGTGGTTTGGGTATCAGTATAATTGTGGCTTCATAGAATGAGTTGGGTAGTATTCCTTCTGTTTCCTTTTTTTCTTCTGTTTCTATTGGGTGGAATAGTTTGAAGAGTATTGGTGTTAAGTCTTCTTCGAATGTCTGATAGAATTCCTCACTAAAACTGTCTAGTCCTGTGCTTTTTTTTTTGGTTGGAAGGCTTTCTATGACCCCTTTTATTTCTTTAGGGGTTATGGGGCTGTTTAGATGATCTATTTGATCCTGATTTAATAT
The DNA here is from genome assembly GCF_947179515.1 of Apodemus sylvaticus. Lineage (NCBI taxonomy): Eukaryota > Metazoa > Chordata > Mammalia > Rodentia > Muridae > Apodemus > Apodemus sylvaticus. Next base: position 57,721,148 of record NC_067475.1, read on the forward strand.
CCAGCAAAATATTGGCAAACTGAAATCAAGATAACATCAAATAGTTCATTCAAGATGGTAATAAAGTCAATTACCAATTTATGATATCAATAGCTAAGATAGTGGCCAAATTACATAGATACTATTTGCTAATGGTGAGCACAGTTTTGGGTAGTTATTCACTTTCCTTCAAAAAGAAACTTAAACTCCTAATAGAAATTAAGTGACTTCTGATAAGGGCAAATGAGAACTTAGGAGTTAGACAGATCCTATGGTAGACAGATAGGGAGATGAGTCATTACTAGATAACAATGATGGTGAACTTATAATAGTTGGCTTCTTTCTCATCTTCCTAACCTGAGACAAAAGCCTGCCAAAGGCCTGCTGGGCTTCTGTTCTTCAAATTTTCAGATTAGGCTTTAGGGCACTGTGTGCTTTTCAGTTCCTAAGAGATCAATGCACTACCTCAGGCAGTGAAGCATCAGGGTACTTAGTGTTTCTATGTTCAAGAAAGTCGAGTAAGGATGGAAAGTTGACAGGACAATCTTGTATACCATGTATAGCTTGCAAACTTTATTGTGTCCTGGCAACTACAACTGTATTGATCCTGGCAATTTCCATTATATTCTGTTTCTGATAAAAATATAAAAAAATCTGATTGCCTCCACGTATGCCTCACCACTCACCCACTGCAGAAAGAAATAGAGCTGGCCCCAAGGTCCTGAGAGCTGGAGAGCTGTCCCAGCCACTCACTGGTTGGAACTCAACAGGAGAAGGGGAGGAGAAAAAGGGAACTAGATCAGGTATTGGGAGTGAACAGGAGATAATCCCTGAGGGCCAAGAGAAAGAGTGAAAATATGCAACCTCAGAGAGTGGAAAGACTTGAACCCTCTAGAATATACCAGAGACCTAGAATGTGAGAGACTTTCATGACTCAAAGAAAGGGATCTTAGATGAAGTGCCCAACAATGGGTAGAGGGAACTTGTAAAGTCCACTTCTAGTAGAAAGACAAGGCATGAAGTGTAGGGATGGGGTTGCCATCCCACAGTTAAAAATACTGACCCAGAATTGTTTCTGTCTAAAAGAACTGCAGGGACAAAAATGGAGACAAAAACTAAGGGAAAGGAAGTCCAGTAACCAGCTCAACTTGAGATCCACGTCAGGAGCTTGGGGGCTCCAAGGCCAGGCACTATTACTGATACTACCATGTGCTTACAGACAAGAGCCTAAATGACTGTCCTCCAAGAGGACCAACAAGCAAGTGATTGAGACATATTCTGATACTTACACCCAACCAATGGACTGCAGTTGGTTACCCATGCGGTTGAATTAGGGAAAGGCTGAAAGAAGTTGGAGAGGAGGGCATCCCAATAGGAAGACCAGCAGTCTCAACTAACATGGACCCCTGAGATATCTCAGACACTGAGCCATCAACCAAGTAGGATACACTAAATGGTACAAGACCCCTGATGCATATACAGCAGAGGGCTGGCTAGTCTGGTCTCAGTAAGAAAAGATGCAGCTAACCCTTGAAAGACTTAAAGCCCCAGGGAGTGGGGGATTGGGTAGGATGGTGTGGTGTTGGAGGTCATCCTCTTGGAAATCGGACAGGAGAAACAAAATGTGAAATGAATTATAATAATAATGATAATAATAATAATAATAGCAATGATAATAAAGATATTTTCATATGATAAATGACAATTTGATTGTAATGGGCAAATTACTCATTTTAATGACTTTGAAGATAAATGTTATCCAATGTATAAAATTAAATCAGTCTCATACAAAATAATATATAAATATATAAATAACTTCCAGGTTCAATCTGTGCCTGGGAGCTGACCCTGGGAGCTATGCCATAGATCTCCACATCCCAATCCTGACCAAAGAATGTTTTGCCCCAAGTGCAGAGGGCCAGCGGTGCATCCGGAGGCTGGCTGCAGGGAGGCAGCTTGCTCTGGTGAGTCCATCTGACCTGGCAGAGCATAGGATCCATCTGGAGGCCTCTGGTGGGAGCCTTCCAGTCACCACCTCAGGATCAGGAGCAGCCTGGGCCACTCGCCCCATCCCCAAGCAGTGCAGAGGGCCAGGCGTGCATCCGGAGGCCAGCTGCAGGGAGAAAGCTTGCATGGCTGAGTCCTGCATTGACAACAAGACCAACTAACACGAGTGAGATCTAGATGGCAAAAGGCAAACGTAGGAACATTACTAACTGAAATCAAGGAAATATGGCAGTATCTGAACCCAATTCACCATTAACAGCAAGTCCTGGATACCCCAACACACCAGAAAAACAAGATTTGGATTTAAAATCACTGGTCATGATGCTGTTACAAGAACACATGAAGAACATAAATAAATCTCTTAAAGAAATTCAGGAGAAGAATGATCAAAAGCTAGAAGCCCTTACAAGGGAAACACAAAAATCACTTAAAGAAATTCAGGAGAATATGGGTCAAAAGATAGTAGCCAATAAGGAGGAAATGCAAAAATCACTTAAAGAAATACAGGAGAACTTTGATCAACAGGCAGAAGTCATGAAAGAGGAAACGCAAAAATCTCTTAAAGAATTACAGGAAAACACAAACAAGCAAGTAAAGGAACTGAGCAAAAACATCCAGGATCTAAAAAGAGAAGTAGAAACAACTAAGAAATCACAAAGGGAGACAACTTTGGAGACAGAATATCTTGGGAAGAAATCAGGGGCCATAGATGCAAATATCAACAACAGAATATAAGAGATAGAAGAAAGAATCTCAGATGCTGAAGATACCATAGAAACCATGGACTCAACAGTCAAAGAAAATGCAAAATGCAAAAAGCTTGTAATCCAAAACATCCAGGAAATCCAAGACAAATTGAGAAGGCCAAACCTAAGGATTATAGGTATAGATGAGAGCAAAGATTTACAAATTAAAGGGCCAGCAAATATCTTCAATAAAATTATGGAAGAAAACATCCCTAATCTAAAGAGAGAGATGCCCATGAATATAAAAGAAGCCTACAGAACTCCAAACAGACTGGACCAGAACAGAAATAACACCCGTCACATAATAATCAAAACCCCAAAGGTACTTTAGAAAGAAAGAATATTAAAGGCAGTAAGAGAAAGAGGCCAAGCAACATATAAAGGAAGACCTATCAGAATCACACTAGATTTCTCACCAGAGACTATGAAAGCTAGAAGATCCTGGGCAGATCTCATGCAGACTCTAAGAGAATACAAATGCTAGCCAAAACTACTATACCCAGGAAAACTCTCAGTAACCATAGATGGAGAAACCAAGATATTACATGACAAAACCAAGTTTACCCAATATCTTACTACAAATACAGCCCTACAAAGGATAATAGGAGGAAAACACCAATACAAGGAGGGAAACTCCACCCTGGAAAATGTAATCAAAGCCAAAAGAAGATAACCAATCAAATATAAAAGATAACATCAAAAATGACAGGAAGTAATAATCACTATTCCTTAATATCTCTTAACATCAATGGACTCAATTTCCCAATAAAAAAGACAGAGACTAACAGACTGGATACATAAACAGGATCCTACATTTTGCTGCATAAAGAAAACACACCTCAGTGTCAGAGACAAACACAACCTTAAGGTAAAATGCTGGAAGACAAATTTCACAAGCAAATGGTCTCAGGAAACAAGCAGAAGTAGCCATTCTAATATCAGATAAAATTGACTTTCAACCTAAAGTCATCAAAAGAAACACTGAGAGACATTTCTTGCTGGTCAAAAAAAAAAAAAAAAAAAAAAAAAAAAAACACCAAGAAGAACTCTCAATCCTGAACATCTATGCTCCAAATGCAAAGGCACCCTCATTCATAAAAGAAACTTTATTAAAGCTCAAAGCACACATTGCACCTAACACAATAATTCTGGGTGACTTCAACACTGCACTTTCCTCACTGGACCAATCAGGAAAACAGAAACTAAACAGGGACACAGTGAAACTAATTGAAGCTTTGGACCAATTAGATTTAACAGATATATAGAGAACATTTCACCCTAAAGCAAAAGAATATACCTTTTTTCTCAGCACCTCATGGTACCTTCTCCAAAATCGACCATATCACAAGACAGACCTCAACAAATATAAGAAGACTGAAATAATCCCATGCCTCCTATCAGATCACTATGGAGTAAAAGTGGTCTTCACTAGCAACAAAAACAACAGAAAGCCCACATACACATGGAAACTGAACAATACTCTACTCAATGATACCTTAGTCAAGGAAGAAATAAAGAAAGAAATCAAAGACTTTTTAGAATTTAATGAAAATCAAGACACAACATATCCAAATCTATGGAACACAATGAAAGTAGTGCTAAGAGGAAAACTCATAGCCCTGAGTGCCTCCAAAAAATGGAGAGAGCATACACTAGCAGCTTAATGACACACCTGAAAGCCCTGGAACAAAAAGACGCGAATTCACCCAGGCGGAGTAGAAGGCAGGAAATCATCAAACTCAGGGCTGAAATCAATCAAGTAGAAACTAAGAGAACCATACAAAGAATCAACAAAACCAGGAGCTGGTTCTTTGAGAAAATCAATAAGATAGATAACACCTTAGCCAGACTAACCAAAGGGCACAGAGACAGTATCCAGATTAACAAAATTAGAAATGAAAAGGGAGATATAACAACAGAAACTGGGGAATTTCAAAAATCATCAGATCTTACTACCAAAGCCTATAATCAACACAACTGGAGAATCTGGAGGAAATGGACAATTTCCTAGACAGATACCAAACACCAAAATTAAATCAGGATCAAATAGATCATCTAAACAGTCCCATAACCCCTAAAGAAATAAAAGGGGTCATAGAAAGTCTCCCAACCAAAGAAAACATGGGACCAGATGGCTTCAGTGCAGAACTCTATCAAACCTTCAAAGAAGACCTGACACCAATACTCTTCAAACTTCCACAAAATAGAAACAGAAGGAACACTACCCAACTCATTCTACATAGCCAAAATTACACTGATACCAAAACCACACAGAGATCCAACAAAGAAAGAGAACTTCAGGCCAATTTCCATTATGAATATTGATGCAAAAATACTCAATAAAATTCTTGCCAACTGAATCCAAGAACACATCAAAACGATCATCCACCACGATCAAGTGGGCTTCATCCAGGGATGCAGGGATGGTTCAATATAAGGAAATCCATCAGTGCAATCCACTACAGAAACAAACTCAAAGGAAAAAAAACATATGATCATTTCATTAGATGCTGAAAAAGCATTTGACAAAATTCAGCATACTTTCATGCTAAAAGTCTTGGAAAGAACAGGAATTCACGGCCCATACCTAAATATAGTTAAAGCAATATACAGCAAACCAGTAGGACCCTGCTATACCTCTCCTGGGCATATACCCAGAGGATTCCCCAGCATGCAATAAGGACACATGCTCCACTATGTTCATAGCAGCCTTATTTATAATAGCCAGAAGCTGGAAAGAACCCAGATATCCCTCAATGGAGGAATGGATACAGAAAATGTGGTATATATACACAATGCAGTAGTATTCGGTAATTAAAAACAATGATTTCATGAATTTTTTAGGCAAATGGTTGGAACTGGAAAATATCATCCTAAGTGAGTTAACACAATCATAAAAGAATACACATGGAATGCAATTATTGGTAAGTGGATATTAATTAGCCCTGAAACTCTGAATACTGAAGATAGAATTAGCATATCAAATGATTCCTATGAAGAAGGAAGAAGAGGGCCTTAATCCTGGAAATGCTTGATCCAGCATTGTAGGGAAGTACCAGGACAGAGAAAAGGGAGGGGGAAAGATAGGCGAATGGATGGAGAGAAGTGGACTTATGGGACATATGGGGGGGGGGAGGACTGGGAAAGGGGGAAACTGTAATGTAATGTTGGAATGTAAACAAAGAGAATAGAAAATAAAATATATTTAAAAAAAACACAGTTTAAAAAAAGATGTTAAAAATAAAAACCCCTTGCCAAAAAAAAGAAAAGAAAAGAAAAAGAAAAGGAGAGACTGTTGCCCACAATGGGGGAAGCTCACAGCAAGGAAGCCTGGGTTGGGGGTGGGGAGACAAGAGAAACCAAATAGCATGAAAGAAACCATAAGGAAGAAATAGACATTTCTCCTTTAACAGCAGCAATCTTCTAGGTATAAAGACTAAAAAGAAAGCCTGTAGACATGTCCCTGGGATAATTGGCAAGGAAGACTCCTACCTCTGCTTCTTGCAGAAAACTCCAGAAGTACAAATACAGCCAGGTAAACTGCAGGAGAATGGTCAATCATGGGGAAGCTCTTGCTTCTAGACTACAAGCCTGTCTCAAGCCTGCTCCACCAGAAGAGAATTCATGTCCACAGAGGAACAAGTAGATAGGCCAAGCAGGTCAGACAGTAAGCTCAGGTGCCCATTCCCTATGAATAGCATTTGTTCTTCATTTAGTGGCCATATTGATAAGGATCTCTTCTATGTACTGAGCCAAGGAAAGTACCTTATATGCCCCCTTCCTCTGCATACTTTATTAGTTACTGCTGCTACTGCTGCTGCTGATTTTGCAATGCTGGGGATAGAGCCCAGGGCCTCAAGAATGCCAGGCAGTATTCCATCCTCCTTGGATACTATAATATCCCCCCCAATATGTTTTCATGCAAACATTCTACTTAATAAAGTATCTGCATATTTAACTTTAAAAAAAGGAAGTTTTTCCCCCAGGTATGTTGATACACACAATCTCAGAGGTGAAAACAACACTACTGCCACAATACCTGTCCGTATTGAGGCCAACCTAGGGCCCAGTGAACCCAGGAAATGCAGCAGAGCTGAGGACATGATCCTTGCAATTTCCATCTGAGCCCTGGAGCTGACCATGTGCTACAGCCTTCCACACACCAATCCCATCCAGAGAAAGCTTAACCCAAGTAGTGCTAACACATTCAGGTTCAAAAGCTCACAGGAGGGACAAGCTTCCGTCAGAGAAAGCAAGACCAGCTAACAACAGAAATAACCAGATGGCAAAATAATAACATAAGCAACCAAAACTACTTGACATCATCAGAACCCAGTTCTACCACCACAGCAAGTTCTGGATACCCCAATACACCTGAAAAGCAAAATTATAATCTAAAATTACATCTCCTCATGATGATGATAGAGGACTTAAAGAAGGATAGAAATAATTCACTGAAATAAATACAGGAAAACAAAACAGGTGCAGGAATTGAACAAAACCATCCAGGATCTAAAAATGGAATTAGAAACAATAAAGAAATCAAAATGGGAGACAATCTTGGAGACAGAAAACCTAAGAAAGAGACTCCTGAGTCATAAATGTCCACATCACCAACAGAATACAAGAGATAGAAGAAACAATCTCAGGTCTAGAAGATACCATAAAAATATTGATACAACAGTCAAAGAAATTTCAAAATGCAAAAAACTCCTAGCCCAAAATATAAAGGATATCCAGGACACAATGAAAAAAAAAACAAATATAAGAATTGCAGGTATAAAAAAAACCAAAGATTCCCATATCAAAGGGCCAATAAACATCTTCAACAAAATTATAGAACAAAACTTCCCTGACCTAAAGAAAGAGATGTCTATATATATAAGAAGCTTATAGAACCCCATATACACTGAACCAGAAAAGAAATTCTGCTTGTCATGTAATAATCAAAAGGCCAATTGCACAAAACAAAGAAATAATATTTAAAGCAGTAAGGGGAAAAGGTAAAGTAACATATAAAGGCAGACCTATAAGAATTACACCAGCCTTCTCACCAGAGACTATGAAAACCAGAAGATTCTGGACAGATGTCATACAGACCCTAAGAGAACAAAGATAACAGCCCAGGCTACTATTTCCAGCAAAACTCTCAATTACCCTAGATGGTAAAACCAAGATATTCCATGACAACACAAAACTTACACAATATCTTTCCACAAATCCAGTCTTACAAAAGATAATAGAAAACTCCAGAACAGAAGGGAAACTAAACCCAAGAAAAATCAAGAAATTAAACTTTTAACAAAAAAGAAAGCCAAACAAATATAATTCTACCATTAACAACAAAAATAACAAAAAGCAATAATCATTGGTCCTAAATATCTCTTAACATCAATGGACACAATTGACTCCAATAAAAAGAAAAGACATAGACTAATAGGCTTGATATGTAAGCAGAAATCAGAATTTTCCTACATACATGAAAAAACCTCAGTGACAAAGACAGATGCTATCTCAGACTAAGAGGCTGGGAAGGAAATTCCAAGCAAATGGTACTAAGAAACAAGTTAGAGTGGTCAATCTAATACTTAATAAAATGGACTATAATTCAAAAGTTATCAAACGAGATGAGAAAGGACATTTCATATTCATCAAAGGAAAAAGCCACCAAGATGATTGTCAATTCTAAACATCTATGCCCCAAATGCAAGGGTACCCACACCTGTAAAAGAAATGTTACTAAAGCTCAAAGTATACACCACAAAGTGAACACCACACAATTATGGTGGGAAACTTCCACATGCCACTCTAACCAATGAACAGATCATGGAAACAGAAACTAAACAAAGACACAGTGAAATTAATAGAATTTATGAACCAAGTGAATTTAACAAATATCTACAGAACATTTCACCCTAAAACAAAAGAATATACCTCCTTCTCAGTACTTCATGGAACCTTCTCCAAAACTGACTATAGTCAACTACAAAATAGGCCTCAACAGATACAAGAAGATTGAAATAATGCCATGCATCCTACCAGATCTCCATGGACCAAAACTGGTCTTCAATAACAACAAAAACAACAGAAAACAAACATACAAATGAAAGCTGAACAACTCTCTACCCAATGATAACTTGGTCAGAGAAGAAATAAAAAATTAAAGACTATTTAGAGTTTAATGAAAATGTAAGTACAATACACCCAAACTTATGAGTCACAATGAAAGAAGTGCTAAGAGGAAAACTCATAGCTCTAAGTACTTCCATAAAGAAACTGGAAAGAGCATACACTAGCAGCTTGACGGCACATCTGAAAGCTCTAGAATAAAAAGAAGGAAATACAAAGAGAAGTATACTGCAGGAAATAATAAAATTCAGGGATGAAATCAACCAAGTAGAAAAAAAAGAGCACTATACAAAAAATTCAGGAGACAGCAGGTGTTGGCGAGGATGTGGAGAAAGAGAAACACTCCTCCACTGCTGGTGGGGTTGCAAATTGGTACAACCACTCAGGAAATCAGTCTGGCGGTTCCTCCGAAAACTGGGCACCTCACTTCCAGAAGATCCTGCTATAACACTCCTGGGCATATAACCAGAAGATTCCCCAGCATGTAATAAGGATACATGTTCCACTATGTTCATAGCAGCCCTATTTATAATTGCCAGATGCTGGAAAGAACCCAGATATCCCTCAACAGAAGAGTGGATGCAAAAAATGTGGTATATATACACAATGGAGTACTATTCAGCCATTAGAAACAATGAATTCATTAAATTCTTAGGCAAATGGATGGAGCTGGAGAACATCATACTAAGTGAGGTAACCCAGACTCAAAAGATCAATCATGGTATGCACTCACTAATAAGCGGGTGTTAACCTAGAAAACTGGAATACCCAAAACATAATCCACACATCAAATGAGGTACAAGAACGGAGGAGTGGCCCCTTGTTCTGGAAAGACTCAGTGAAGCAGTATAGGACAAAACCAGAACAGGGAAGTGGGAAAGGTTGGGTGGGAAAACAGGGGGAGGGAAGGGGGCTGGTGGGACTTTTGGGGAGTGGGGGTCTCGAAAAGGGGAATCATTTGAAATGTAAATAAAAAAATATATCGAATAAAAAATCTTTTAAAAAAAGAATCAACAAAACAAGAAGCTGGTTCTTTGTGAAAATCAACAAGATAGATAAACCCTTAGCCAGACTAGCCAGAGGTCACAGAGACAGTATCCAAATTAATAAAATCAGAAATGAAAAGGGAAAGATAACATAAACTGAGGAAATTCAAAAAAATCATCAGATCCAACTATAAAAGCCTATACTCGAAAAAACTAAGAAAAATCCAGATAAAATGGATGACTTTCTACACAGATACCATGCAGCAAATTTAAATCAGGAACAGATAAACCATTTAACAATCCCATAAACCTTTAAGAAATAGAAGCAGTCATTGAAAGTCTCCCAACCAAAAGATGCCCAGAATCAGATGGTTTAGTGCAGAATTTGAACAGACCTTCAAAAAAGACCTAATGCCAATATTCTCAAACTATTGAACAAAATAGAAACATAAGGGACACTACCTAATTAATTCAATAAAGGCACAATAATGCTGATACTTAAACCACATAAAGATCAAAAAAATGGAGAACTTCAGACCAATTTCCCTTATGAATTTCCCTTATGAATATCAATGCAAAAATACTCAAGAAAATTCTTGACCAAGCAGCCAGCATGGAGGAGGTAGACAGCACAGGAGAGACCTGCCCTGCAGTTTAGAGGATCCTGTCTGGAGGCTACTGGCAGGAGCCTTCTGGTTTCTGCCTCTGGGTCAGGAACATCCCCTGCCACAGCACGCCATTCCCAAGTGGCACAGGAAGCCAGCTATACACCCAGCAGTGCAGAAGAGAAGGCCAGCACAACCTGCACCAAGAATTGACTGGAACCACAGAGTTACATACCCAAATACAACTACAAGAGAGTGGGTCTTGCAGAAGTACTTACATTTCAGTGTACACAGAGAGAACACGGCTCCCAGGAGCACAGAGAAAACACAGTCAGAGACAGCAACACCAGCTAACATCAGAGATAACCATATGGCAAAAGGCAAATACAAGAACATCACCAACAGAAACCAAGGCAACATGGCTCCATCAGAAACAAGTTCTCCAACAACAGCAAGTCTTAGATACCTCAACACACCAGAAAAGCAAGTCCTGGATTTAAAATCACACTTCATGATGCTATTAGGGAGTATCAAGAAGGACATTAATAACTCCCTTAAAGAAATACAGGAGAACATGGGTCAACAGGTAGAAGCCCTTGAAAAGGAAACACAAAAATCGCTTAAAGAAATACAGGAGAAAAACAGTGCTAAGAGGAAACGCATAGCCCTGAGTGCCTCCAAAAAAAAGTGGAGAGAGCATACACTAGAAGCTTAACATTACAACTGAAATCCCTGGAACAAAAAGAAGCTAATTCATCCAGGAGGAGAAGAAGACAGGAAATCATCAAACTCAGGGCTGAAATAAATCAAGTAGAAACCAAGAGAACCATACAAAAAATCAACAAAACCAGGAGCTGGTTCTTTGAAAAAAAAATCAACAAGATAGATAAACCCTTAGCGAGACTAACCAAAGGGCACAGAGACAGTATCCAGATTAACAAAATTAGAAATGAAAAGGGAGATATAACAACAGAAACTGAGGAAATTCAAAACATTATCAGATTCTACTACAAAAGCCTGTACTCAACACAACTGGAGAATCTGGAGGAAATGGACAATTTCTTAGACAGATACCAAACACCAAAATTAAATCAGGATCAAATAGATCATCTAAACAGTCCCATAACCCCTAAAGAAAGAGAAGGGGTCATAAAAAGCCTTCCAACCAAAAAAAGAACAGGACAAGATGGTTTTAGTGCAGAATTCTATCAGGCCTTCAAAGAAGACTTAACACCAATACTCTTCAAACTATTCCACAAAATAGAAACAGAAGGAACACTACCCAACCCATTCTTTGAAGCCACAACTACACTGACACCAAAACTTCACAAAGATCCAACAAAGAAAGAGAACTTCAGGCCAATTTCCCTTATGAATATCGATGGAAAAATACTCAATGAAATTCTTGCCAACCGAATCCAAGATCACATCAAAATGATCATGCACCATGATCAAGTAGGCTTCATCCCAGGTATGCAGGGATGGTTCAATATATGGAATTCCATCAATGCTATACACTACATAAACAAACTTAAAGATAAAAAAACACATGATCATTTCACTAGATGCTGAAAAAGCATTTGACAAAATTCAGCATCCTTTCATGATAAAAGACTTGGAAAGAACAGGAATTCAAGGCCCATATCTAAACATAGTAAAAGCAATATACAGCAAACCGCTAGCCAACATCAAACTAAATGGAGAGAAAATTGAAGCAATTCCACTAAAATCGGGGACTAGAAAAGGCTGGCCCCTCTCTCCATGTCTTTTCAATATAGTTCTTGAAGTCCTAGCTAGAGCAATTAGACAACATAAGGAGATCAAATGGATACGAATTGGAAAGGAAGAAGTCAAACTATCATTATTTGCAGATGATATGATAGCATACTTAAGTGACCCAAAAAAACTCTACCAGAGAACTCCTACAGCTAATAAACAACTTCAGCAAAGAGGCTGGTGACAATCAACTCAAGCAAAACAGTAGCCTTTCTATACTCAAAGGATAAGCAGACTGAGAAAGAAATTAGGGAAATGACTCCCTTCACAATAGCCACAAACAATATAAATATCTTGGGGTGACTCTAACCAAACAAGTGAAAGACCTATATGACAAGAACTTCAGATCTCTGAAGAAGGAAATCAAAGTAGATCTCAGAAAATGGAAAAATCTACCATGGTCATGGATTGGCAGGATTAATATAGCTAAAATGGCCATCTTGCCAAAAACAATCTACAGATTCAATGCAATCCCCATCAAGATCCCAACTCAGTTCTTCATAGAGTTATAAAGAGCAATTCTCAAATTCATCTGGAATAACAAAAAACCCAGGCCAGCCGGGCTGCAAGCAGCAGCAGATTTACGGTGCCTTTCACCACAAGAAAGCCACTTCAGAACTCTGCCTCCCACCACTCATGAGAGACTCGCCTCCATCTTGGTTCTCAGACTCCAGAGAGATCAGAAAGACTGAGGTACGCAAACATAACCCGAGGCCAACATCGCGGGGGTCTAAGCATGACAGGCGAGGGCCTGCACCCAGGCCCTGGGCTGTTCGGGGGACCATCAGGGTGCCAACCCAGCCAGGAGGTTTTTTGTACATCAAATGAGGTACAAGAAGAATGGAGGAGTCACCCCTTGTTCTGGAAAGACTCAGTGAAGCAGTATAGGGCAGAACCAGAACAGGGAAGTGGGAAGGGTTGGGTGGGAAAACGGGGAAGGAAGGGGGCTGATGGGACTTTCGGGGAGTGGGGGTCTAGAAAAGGGGAAATCATTTGAAATGTAAATAAAAAATATATCGAATAAAAATAAATAAATAAATAAATAAATAAATAAATAAACCTTAAAAAAAAAAAACTCAGGAGACAGCAGGTATTGGCGAGGATGTGGAGAAAGGAGGAACACTTCTCCACTGCTGGTGGGGTTGTAAGATCATACAACCACTTTGGAAATCAGTCTGGCAGTTCCTCAGAATACTGGACATGACACTTCTGGAGGACCCTGCTATACCTCTCCTGGGCATATACCCAGAGGATTTCCCGGCATGCAATAAGGACACATGGTCCACTGTGTTCATTGCAGCCTTATTTATAATAGCCAGCAGCTGGAAAGAATCCAGATGTCCCTCAATGGAGAAATGGATACAGAAAATGTGGTATATTTACCCAATGGAGTACTACTCAGCAATTAAAAACAATGAATTCATTAAATTCTTAGGCAAATGGTTGGATCTGGAAAATACCATCCTAAGTGAGGTAACCCAATCAAAAAAGAATACACATGTAATACAATCACTGATAAGTGGATATTAATTAGCCCAGAATCCCTGAATTCTCAAGACACAGCATATCAAATGATACTGAAAAAGAGGGAAGAGGGGGCCCTGGTTCTGAAAAGAGTTGATCCAGTATTATAGGGGAATACCAGGACAGGGAAATTGGAGGGGGTGAGTGGAGAAAAGGCAGACAGAAGAGGGCCTATGAGACTTATGGGGAGGGAGGAACTGAGAAAGGGAAAAGCATTCAGAATGTAAACAAAAAATACAGAAAAAAAGAAAAGAAAAGAAATACAGGAGAACATGGGTCAACAGGCAGAAATACTGAAAGAGGCAATGCAAAAACCCCTTAAAGAATTATAGGAAAATGCAAACAAGAAAAGAGCTGAGCAAGACCATCCAGGATCTAAAAATGGAAGTAGAAATAACTAAGAAATCACAAAGGGAGACAAATTTGGAGATAGAAAACCTTGGAAAGAAATTAGAAGTCATAGATGCAAATATCAACAACAGAATACAAGAGATAGAAGAAAGAATCTTGGGTGCCAAAGATAACATAGAAACTATTGACTCAACAGTCCAAGAAAATGCAAAATACAAAAAGCTTGGAACCCAAAACATCCAGGAAATCCAGGGCACAATGAGAAGACCAAACCTAAGGATTATAGGTATAGAAGAGAGCGAAGATTTACAACTTAAAGGGCCAGTAAATACCTTCAACAAAATTATAGAAGAAAATTTCCCTAATCTAAAAAGAGAGATGCCCATGAACATACAAGAAGCCTACAGAACTCCAAAGAGACTGGATCAGAACAGAAATACCTTCTGTCAGATAATCAAAACATCAAATGTACTGAACAAAGAAAGAATATTAAAAGCAGTAAGAGAAAAAGGCCAAGTAACATATAAGGGAAGACCTATCAGAATTACACCAGACTTCTCACCAGAGACCATGAAATCTAGAAGATCCTGGGCAGATCTCATGCAGACTCTAAGAGAACACAAATTCCAGCCCAGACTACTATACCCAGGAAAACTCTCAATCACCATAGATGGAGAAACTACGATATTCCATGATAAAACCAAGTTTAAAAAGTATCTTTCCACAAATCCAACCCAACAAAGAATAATATATGTAAAACACCAATACAACGAGGGCAACTACATGCTAGAAAAAGCAAGACAGTAATCTTCTTTCAACAAACCCAAAAGAAGATAACCTCTCAAACATAAAAATAGCATCAAAAATTACAGGAAGCAACAATCACTATTCCTTAGTATCTCTTAACATCAATGGAATCAATTTCCCAATAAAAAGACATAGACTAATGGATTGGATACATAAACAGGACCCAGCATTTTGCTGCATACAAGAAACGCATCTCAGTGTCAAAGGCAAACACTACCTCAGAGTAAAAGGCTGGAAAACAATTTTACAAGCAAATGGCCCCAGGAAACAAGTTGGAGTAGCCATCCTAATATCAGATAAAATTAACTTTCAATCTATAGTCATCAAAAAAGAAATGGAATATCAAATGATGTCCAAGAAGAACGGAGAAGTTCCCCCTGGTTCTGGAAAGGCTCAGTGCAGCAGTATAGGGCAATACCAGAACAGGGAAGTGGGAAGGGGTGGATGGGGGAAAGGGGGGGAAAGAGGGCTTATGGAACTTTTGGGGGGTGGGGATCCAGGAAAGGGGAAATCATTTGAAATGTAAATAAAAATATATCAAATTTAAAAAAAAAGATGTGGAAGGACACTTCATACTCATCAAAGGAAAAATCCACCAATAAGAACTCTCAATTCTTAACACTTATGCTCCAAATGGAAGGGCACCCTCATTAGTAAAAAAAACTTTACTAAAGCTCAAAGCACACATTGCACCTCACACATAATTGTGGGTAACTTCAACACTCCACTCTCCTCAATGGACTGATTAGAGAAGCACAAAATAAATGGAAACATAGTGAAACTAATTGAAGGTTTGAAACAAATGGATTTAATAGGTATGTATAGAGCATTTCATCCTAAATCAAAGGAATATACCATCTTCTCAGCACCTCATGGTACCTTCTCCAAAATCAATTGGTCACAAAACAGACCTCAACAGATATAAGAAGATCGTATTAATCCCATGCCTCCCCTCATATCACTATGGAGTAAGGGTAGTCTTCAATATCAACAAAAAACAAAAAACAAAAAGCCCACATACACATTGAAGCTGAACAATACACTACTCAATGATACCTTGGTCAAGAAAGAAATAAGTAAAGAAATCAGACATTTTAGAATTTAATGAAAATTAAGGCAAAACATACCCAAATTTATGGGACACAATGAAAGCAGTGCTAAGAGAAAAATTCATAGCCCTAAGTGCCTCCAAAAAAGAAACTGGAGAGAGCATACACTAGCAGTTTAATGGCACACCTGAAAGCTCTGAAACAGAAACTAATACTCCCAAGAGGAGTAGAGGCAGGAAAACATCAAACTCAGGGCTGAAATCAACCAAGTAGAAACAAAAAGAACCATACAAAGAATCAACAAAACTAGGAGTTGGTTCATTGAGAAAATCAACAAGACAGATAAACACTTAGGCAGACTAACCAGAGGGCACAGGGACAGTACCCAAATTAACAAAATCAGAAATGAAAAGGGAGATATAACAACAGAAACTGAGGAAACTCAAAGGTCATCAGATCCTACTACAAAAGCCTATACTCAATGTAACTGATAAATCTTGAGGAAATGGACAATTTCCTAGACAGATACCAAATACCAAAATTAAATCAGGATCAAATAGACCATTTAAACAGTCCCATAACCAGTAAAGAAATAGAAATGGTCATTGAAAGTCTTGCAACCAAAAAAAAAAACAAAAAACACAGGACCAGATGGTTTTAGTGAAGAATCCTATCAGACCTTCAAAGAAGACCTAACAGCAATACTCTTCAAACTATTCTACAAAATAGAAACAGAAGACTACCCAACTAGTTCTATGAAGCCACAATTATGCTGATAACAAAGCAACACAAAGATCCAACAAAGAAAGAGAACTTCAGAACATTTTCCTTTATGAATATTGATGCAAAAATACTTAATAAAATTCTTGCCAACACAATCCAAGACATCAAAACTTTCATTCACTGTGATCAAGTAGGCTTCTTCCCAGGGATGCAGGGATGGTTCAATATATGGAAATCCATCAATATAATCCACTACATAAACAAACTCAAAGATAAAAACCACGTGGTCATTTCATTAGATGCTGAAAAAGCATTTGACAAAATTCAGCATCCTTTCATGCTAAAAGTCTTGGAAAGAACAGGAATTCAAGGCCTGTACCTAAACATAGCAAAAGTAATATACAGCAAATCGGTAGCCAACATCAAACTAAATGGAGAGAAACTTGAAGCATTCCCACTAAAATCAGGGTCCAGACAAGGCTGCCATCTCTCTCCATATCTAATCAATATAGTACTTGAAGTTCTAACAAGAGCAATTAAACAACAAAAGGAAGTCAAAGGGACACACATAGGAAAGGAGGAAATTGTCACTAATTGCAGATGATATGATAGTACACTTAAGTGAACCAAAAAACTCCACTAGAGAAATCCTACAGCTAATGAACAATTTCAGGAAAGTGGACTGATATAAAATTAACTCAAGCAAATTGGTAACCTTCCTATACTCAAAGAATAAACAGGCAAGAAAGAAATTGGGGGAAAGGCTCCCTTCAAAATAGTCACAAACAATATAAAATATCTGCAGGTACCAAAAAAAAAAACCTTGGGAAGAGCCTTGAACACAGGCACAGGGGAAAATTTCCTGAACAGAACCCCAATAGCCTATGCTCTAACATCAAGAATTGACAAATGGGACCTCATAAAATTACAAAATTTCTGTAAAGGACAAAATGGCAACCAGCAAATTAGGAAAAGGTCTTTACCAATCATACATCTGACAGTATATCCAATATATACAAAGAACTTAAGAAGTTAGACTCCAGAGAACCAAATAACCCTATTTAAAAATGGGGTACAGAGTTAAACAAAGAATTTTACCTGAGGAATATTGAATGGCTGAGAAGCACCTAAAGAAATGTTCATCATCCTTACTTATCAGGGAAATGCAAATCAAAACAACCCTGAGATTTCACCTCACACCAGTCAGAATGGCTAAGATAACGAACTCAGAAGACAGCAGTTGCTGGAGAAGTTGTAGAGAAAGAGGAACACTCCTCCATTGCTGGTGGGATTGCAAGCTGGTAAAACCACTCTGGAAATAAGTCTGGCAGTTTACTCAGAAAACTGAGCATAATACTACTTGAGGATCCTGCTATACCACTCCTTGGCATATACTCAGGGAATTCTCCTGCATGTAATAAGGACACATGATCTACTATGCTCATAGCAGCTCTACTTATAATAGCCAGAATCTGGAAAGAACCCAGTGTCCCTCAGTGGAGGAATGGATACAGAAAATGTAGTACATTTACACAATGGAGTGCTACTCAAGTATTTTTTTCTTTCTTTTTCTTTTCTTTTTTTATTCAATGTATTCTTTATTTCCATATCAAATGATTTCCCTTTTTCTGGGTCCCCACTCCCTGCTAGTCCCATAAGCCCTCTTCCCTCCCCCTGTTCCTTCATCAACTCCTTCCCACTTCCCTGTTCTGGTATTCCCCTATACTGTTGCATTGAGTCTTTCCAGAACCAGGAGCCACTCCTCTGTTCGTTTTGGACATCATTTAATATGTGGATTATTTCTTGGGTATTCCAAGTTTCTGGGCTATTATCCACTTATCAGTGAGTGCATACCATGAATGATCTTTTGAGCCTGGGTTACCTCACTTAGTATGATGTTCTCCAGCGCCATCCATTTGTCTATGAATTTCATGAATTCATTGTTTCTAATGGCTGAATAGTACTCCGTTGTGTAAATATACCACATTTTTTTGTATCCATTCCTCTGTTGAGGGACACCTGGGTTGTTTCCAGTTTCTGGCTACTACAAATAGGGTTGCTATGAACACAGTGGATGCTATGAACACAGTGGAGCATGTGTCCTTATTAGATGCTGGGGAATCCTCTGGGTATATGCCCAAGAGTGGTATAGCAGGGTCCTCCGGAAGTGCCATGCCCAGTTTTCTGGCTACTCAACTATTAAAAGCAATGACTTCATGAAATTCTTAGACAAATAGATGGAACTGGAGAATATCATCCTTAGTGAGGTAACCCAACCACAAAAGAACACTCACGCTATTCACTCACTGATAAGTGGCTATTAGCCTAGAAGCTTGGAATACCCAAGACACAACTCACATATCAAATGATGCCCAAGAAGGAGGACGAACAAAGTATGGATACTCCAGTCCTTCTTAGAAGGTAAAACAAAATACCCACAGAGGGAGATACATAGACAAAGTGTGAAGCAGAGTCTGAAGGAAAGACCATCCAAATACTACCCCACCTAAGAATCCATCCCATATACAATTACAAAACCCAGACACGATTGTGAATGCTCACAAAGTACTTGTTGACAAGAGCCAGATATAGCTGTCACCTGGGAGGCTCAGCTAGTATATGACAAATACAGAGGGGGAATCTCTCAGCCAGCCATTGAACTGAGCACAGGGTCCTCAGTGGATGAGATAGAGAAGGGGCCCAAGGAGCTGAAGGGGTTTGCAGTGCCATAGGAGGAATAACAATATGAGTCACCAAGTACTCCCAGAGCTCCCAGGGACAAAACCATCAAACAAAGAGTACACTTGGACTATGAATTTGGTACCATGGCCCTAGACACATCAGCAGTAGAGGATGATCTTGTTGGACACCAAATGGTGGAGAGGCTCTTGGTCCTGGAAAGACTTTATACCATACTGTAGAGGAATACTAGGACAGAGAAGCAGGGGTGGGTTGTTTGGGGAAAGGGAGATGGCTGAGAAACCAGGAAAGGGAACAACATTTGAAGTGTAAATAAAGAATATATCTAATAAAAAAAGAAAATTCTCACAAGCTGAATCCAGGGACAAATCAAAATTATCATTCACCTGAAGGCGGCGACGGCGATGGTGGCGGCAGTGCAGCAGTGGCTGGTCCAGCTGAAGGGCCATCAGCAGTGGAACCAAGGCGACACAGGGTCCAGTTAGGCCCTGTGCCCACGACCACTGACCTTCTCTGGCCAGCCGGGTGGCAAGCAGCTGCGGATTTGCGGTGCCTTTTGCGACACGGAAGCCACTTCAGAACTCGGCCTCCCGCCAGTCAGGAGAGGCTCACCTCCATCTTGGTTTCGGACTCCAGAGAGATCAGACAGACTGAGGTACACAAACATAACCCGAGGCCAACATCGTGGGGGTCTGAGCCCGACGAGCGTTGGCCTGCACCCAGGCCCTGGGCTGTTCAGGGGGGCCATCGGGGTGCCAACCCAGCCAGGAGGGTTTTTGCCCTGACTGGCGCGCGCACGCGCACCGCCATTTTGCCTACAGGACCCAGAGAGCTCAGGAGGGCAGAGACGGCTAACAAGCATAGCCTGAGGCTAACAAAGCGGGGGTCTAGGTCCCAACAGGCCCTGGACTGACCCAAAGAACTGGGCGGCTTGGTGGGCCATCTGTGTGTCAACCCGCCCAGGAGGTTGTTAGCCCAGCAGACTCTCCCCGCGCTTTTGGGGAGCGCGAGCGCACACACCCGCCATCCTGGTCACCTGGCGGACCCCGTTGACAGGCATAGCCCCAGGGGAACTTTGCTCGGACCTTGGCCTCCCAGGCTTTTGCATGGACCCAGGTCCTGGGCGGCCAGGCTAACCTTGTGTACGCCAGCCCGGTTGGGGGATCGCTGCCCAGTGGAGTGATCAACACGCGGGTGAGGTCCCTGCAGCATACACCTTCTGCGCTCTCTGGGGGTGCACACAGGCTCCATCTGGTTCACAGACACAATCTGGGGCAAAGCACACTAGAGCTGAAAGGGCACCCAAGAACACATCAGCAGGCCAGCGGGGAGAAGACGGTGTGCTCCGGTGAATCCAGCAGGCCCCTGCGGGAGCCTTCGGGTGCCTGCTTTGGGATCTGAACGGCCAGGGCTACAGTGCTTGGTCTCCAGGAAGTGTGGGAGAACCGGTGTGCACCCAGAGGTAGTCTGGGAGCTCTCAGCGCGGCTTACTCCTGCAGCACAGAGCTTGGGTCCCAGTCCTGAGGTCTCTGGCGGGAGCCCTCATTTCAACTCTCTCTGCTTCCAGATCCAGATCAGTCTGGGCAGCAAAACCACATCTCCAGGTCCTGCAAGAGGCAAGAGGGGCTTCCAGGCGGCCAGCAGGGAGAAGTCGGTATGCTCTGGTGAATCCAGCGGGCCCCAGCGGGAGCCTTCGGGTGCCTGCTTTGGGATCTGAATGACCAGGGCCACAGTGCTCGGTCTCCAGGAAGTGCAGGAGACCCAGTGTGCAACCAGAGGCAGTCTGGGAGCTCGCAGCGCGGCTTACTCCTGCGGCACAGAGCTTGGGTCCCAGTCCTGAGGCTTCTGGCTGGAGCCCTCAGCTCAACTCTCTCCGCTTCTGGATCCAGATCAGCCTGGGCGTCAACACCCAGGTCCTCTCCAGGTCCTGCAAGAGGCAGGAGGGGCTTCTGGGCAGCCAGCTGGGAGAAGTCGGTGTGCTCCAGTGAATCCAGCGGGAACCAGCAGGAGCCTTCAGGTGTCTGCTTCAGGATCTGAACAGCCTGGGCAACAGCACCCTGTCTCCAGGCAGTGTAAATAAAAAATATATCGAATAAAAAAAAAGACAAAAAAAAAATTAAAAAAAAAATTCAGGAGACAGCAGGTGTTGGAGAGGGTGTGGAGAAAGAGGAACACTCCTCCACTGCTGGTGGGGTTGCAAATGGGTACAACCACTCTGGAAATCAGTCTGGCGGTTCCTCCGAAAACTGGGCACCTCACTTCCAGAAGATCCTGCTATACCACTCCTGGGCATATACCCAGAGGATTCCCCACCATGTAATAAGGATACATGCTCTACTATGTTCATAGCAGCCCTATTTATAATTGCCAGATGCTGGAAAGAACCCAGGTATCCCTCAACAGAAGAGTGGATGCAAAAAATGTGGTATATCTACACAATGGAGTACTATTTAGCCATTAGAAACAACGAATTCATGAAATTCTTAGGCAAATGGATGGAGCTAGAGAACATCATACTAAGTGAGGTAACCCAGACTCAAAAGGTGAATCATGGTATGCACTCACTAATAAGTGGTTATTAACCTAGAAAACTGGAATACCCAAAACATAATCCACACATCAAATGAGGTACAAGGAGAAAGGAGGAGTGGCCCCTGGTTCTGGAAAGACTCAGTGAAACAGTATTCGGCAAAACCAGAATGGGGAAGTGGGAAGGGGTGGGTGGGAGGACAGGGGAAGAGAAGGGGACTTACGGGACTTTTGGGGAGTGGGGGGCTAGAAGAGGGGAAATCATTTGAAATGTAAATAAATTATATCGAATAAAAAAAAAGAAAATAAAAAAAAAAGGGAAAACCTACCATGGTCATGGATCCGTAGAATCAATATAGTTAAAATGGCCATTTTGCCAAAAGCAATATACAGATTCAATGCAATACCCATCAAAATCCCAACTCAATTCTTCACAGAGTTAGAAAGAGCAATTATCAAATTCATCTGGAATAACAAAAAACCCAGGATAGCTAAAACTATTCTCAGCAACAAAAGAAAGTCTGGGGGAATCAGTATCCCTGACCTCAAGCAATACTACAGAGCAATAGTGTTAAAAACTGCATGGTATTGGTACAGTGACAGGCAGGAGGATCAATGGAACAGGATTGAAGGTCCAGAAATGAACCCACACACCTATGGCCACTTGATCCTCGACAAAGGGGCTGAAAACATCTAATGGAAAAAAGATAGCCTTTTCAACAAATGGTGCTGGTTCAACTGGAGGTCAGTATGCAGAAGAATGCAAATTGATCCATCCTTGTCTCCTTGTTCTAAGCTCAAATCCAAATGGATCAAGAACATCCACATAAAGCCAGACACTCTGAAGCTAATAGAAAAGAAACTGGGGAAGACCCTTGAGGACATCGATACAGGGAGAAAGTTTATGAACAGAACACCAATAGCATATGCTCTAAGATCAAGAATTGACAAATGGGACCTCATAAAATTACAAAGTTTCTGTAAGGCAAAGGACACCATCAAGAAGACAAATCGGCAACCACCAAATTGGGAAAAGATCTTCACCAATCCTACATCAGATAGAGGGCTAATATCCAATATATATAAAGAACTCAAGAAGTTAGACTCCAGAAAACCAAACAACCCTATTAAAAAATGGGGTACAGAGTTAAACAAAGAATTCTCACCTGAAGAACTTCAGATGGCGGAGAAGCATCTTAAAAAATGCTCAACTTCATTAGTCATTAGGGAAATGCAAATCAAAACAACCCTGAGATTTCACCTTACACCAGTCAGAATGGCTAAGATTGAAAATTCAGGAGACAGCAGGTGTTGGGGAGGGTGTGGAGAAAGAAGAACACTCCTCCACTGCTGGTGGGGTTGCAAATCGGTACAACCACTCTGGGAAGCAGTCTGGCGGTTCCTCTGAAAACTGGGCACCTCACTTCCAGAAGATCCTGCTATACCACTCCTTGGCATATACCCAGAGGATTCCCCACCATGTAATAAGGATACATGCTCTACTATGCTCATAGCAGCCCTATTTATAATTGACAGATGCTGGAAAGAATCCAGGTATCCCTCAACAGAAGAGTGGATGCAAAAAATGTGGTATATCTACACAATGGAGTACTATTCAGCCATTAGAAACAATGAATTCATGAAATTCTTAGGCAAATGGATGGAGCTAGAAAACATCATACTAAGTGAGGTAACCCAGACTCAAAAGGTGAATCATGGTATGCACTCACTAATAAGTGGATATTAACCTAGAAAACTGGAATACCCAAAACATAACCCACACATCAAATGAGGTATAAGAAGAAAGGAGGAGTGGCCCCTTGTTCTGGAAAGACTCAGTGAAGCAGTATTCAGCAAAACCAGAACGGGGAAGTGGGAAGGGGTGGGTGGGAGGACAGGGGAAGAGAAAGGGGCTTATGGGACTTTCGGGGAGTCGGGGGCTAGAAAAGGGGAAATCATTTGAAATGTAAATAAATTATATCGAATAATAATAAAAAAAACTGAAAAAAAATAAAAAATAAAAAAAAATAAAAAGAAAAAGAAAAGGGGAAATCATTTGAAATGTAAATAAAAATTATATCGAATAAAAAAATTATCATTTACCATAATCAGGTAGGCTTCATCCCAGGATGCAGGGATGGTTCAATATATAGAAATCTATTAATGAAATCCTCTTATTAAACAAACTCAAAGAAAAAAACCACGTGATCATTTCAGTAGATGCTGAAGAGACATTTGACAAAATATAACACACTTTAGTTTTAAAAGTATTTGAGAGATCCGGAATTCAAGAGCATAGCTAAACTTGATAAAAGCAATATACAACAAACCAGTAGACAACATCAAAATAAATGGAGAGAAACTTGAAGCAATCCCACTAAAAATGGAGAAAAGAAAGTTAGCAATTTTTCTTAGATATGATAATAAAGGCATGGGAAAAGGAAAAATATACAAATTGAATTTTATAACACTGTTAAAAGATTTTGTATCGAGTAGAAACACCACCGGGCGGTAGCAGTGGCTGCCCCAGCTGAAGGGCCATCAGCAGTGGAACCAAGGCGACACAGGGTCCAGTTAGGCCCTGCGCCCACGACCACTGACCTTCGCTGACCAGCTGGGCGGCAAGCAACTGCGGTTCTGCGGAGCCTTTCGCTGCACGGAAGCCACTTCAGAACTCGGCTGCCCGCCAGTCAGGAGAGACTCACCGCCATCTTGATCCCGGGCTCCAGAGATCGGTCAGACTGAGGTACACAAACATAATCCTAGGCCCAACACCGCAGGGGTCTGAGCCAGACGGGCGTTGGCCTGCACCCAGGCCCTGGGCTGTTCGAGTGGCCATCGGGGCGCCAACCCAGCCAGGAGTTTTTTTTTTTTTGCCCCGGCCGGTGCACGCGCCGCCATTTTGCCTACAGGAGCCAGAGTGCTCGGGAGGGCAGAGACTGCTAACAAGCGTAGCCTGAGGCTAACAAAACGGGGGTCTAGGCCCCAAAAGGCACAGGACTGACCCCAAGAACTGGGCGGCTTGGTGGGCCATCTGTGTGTCAACCAGCCCAGGAGGTTATTAGCACAACAGACTCTCCCGGTGCTTTCGCGGAGCGCGGACGCGCACGCCCGCCATCCGGGTCACCTGGCGGACCCAAATAACAGACATAGCCCTAGGGGAACTTTGCTCGGACCTTGGCCTCCCAGGCGTTTGCCTGGACTCAGGGCCCAGGCGACAAGGCTAACCTAGTGTGCGCCAGCCCGGTTGGGGAAATCGGCTGCCCAGCTGAGTGAGCGGAGCACAGGGGAGGTCACAGCAACATTCACCTTCGGGGCTCCCTGGGGGTGCACACGGGTTCCACCTGGTCCACAGACACAATCTGGGGCAAGGCCTCAGGCAGAAGCCCCCAGCTCAAATCTCTCCGCTTCAGATCAGCCTGGGTGGCCGCCACATCTCCAGGTCCCTCAAGAGGCTAGTGGGGGCTTCCGGGCGGCCAGCTGGGAAAAGTCGGTGTGCTCCGATAAATCCTGCGGGCCCCAGCGGGAGCCTTCAGGTGCCTGCTTTGGGATCTGAACAGCCTGGAAAACAGCACCCTGTCTATAGGCAGTGCAGAGTGTAAGCTGTGCACCAGAGGCCAACGGGGAAGGGGCAGCTTGCACTGGTGAGTCCAGCACTGACAAGACCAAGTAACACCAGTGAGAGCTAGATGGCAAAAGGCAAACGCAGAAACGTCACTAACAGAAATCAAGGCAATATGGCAACATCTGAACCAAATTCT
The DNA here is from genome assembly GCF_947179515.1 of Apodemus sylvaticus. Taxonomy (NCBI): domain Eukaryota; kingdom Metazoa; phylum Chordata; class Mammalia; order Rodentia; family Muridae; genus Apodemus; species Apodemus sylvaticus. Next base: position 57,746,820 of record NC_067475.1, read on the forward strand.
CCTCTACCAGCAAGTCCTGGATACCCCATCACACCAGTAAAACAAGATTTGGATTTAAAATCACTGGTCATGATGCTGGTACAGGAACACATGAAGGTCATTGAGGAGAAAATGGATCAAAAGTTAGAAGCCCTTGCAAGGGAAACACAAAAATCATTGAAAGAAATCCAGGAGAATACAAAAGCCAACAAGGAGGAAATGCAAAAAACACTTAAAGAAATACAGGAGAACTTTGCTCAACAGGCTGAGGTCATGAAAGACGAAACACAAAAATCTCTTAAAGAAATACAGGAGAACTTTGGTCAACAGGCTGAGCTCATGAAAGAGGAAACACAAAAATCTCTTAAAGAATTACAGGAAAACACAAACATGCAAGGGAAGGAGCTAAGCAAAACCATCCAGGATCTAAAATCAGAAGTAGAAACAACTAAGAAAACTCAAAGGGAGACAACTTTGGAGATAGAAAGCCTTGGGAAGAAATCAGGGGACAGAGATGCAAATATCAACAACAGAATACAAGAGATAGAAGAAAGAATCTCAGATGCTGAAGATTCCATAGAAACCATGGACTCAACAGTTAAAGAAAATGCAAAGTGCAAAAAGCTTGTAACCCAAAATATCCAGGAAATCCAGGACACAATGAGAAGACCAAACCTAAGGATTATAGGCATAGATGAGAGTGAAGATTTACAACTTAAAGGGCCAGCAAATATCTTCAATAAAATTATGGAAGAAAACTTCCCTAACCTAAAGAGAGAGATGCCCATGAATATACAAGAAGCCTACAGAACTCCAAACAGACTGGACCAGAACAGAAATACTTCCCGTCACATAATAATCAAAACACCAAATGTTCTAAACAAAGAAAGAATACTAAAGGCAGTAAGAGAAAAAGGCCAAGTAACATATAAAGGAAGACCTATCAGAATCACAGCAGACTTTTCACCTGAGACTATGAAGGCTAGAAGGTCCTGGGCAGATCTCATGCAGACTCTAAGAGAACACAAATGCCAACCAAAACTACTATATCCAGCAAAACTCTCAATCACCATAGATGGAGAAACTAAGATATTTCACGACAAAACCAAGTTCACCCAATATCTATCCACAAACCCAGCCCTAAAAAGGATAATAGGAGGACAACACCAATACAAGGAGGGAAACTCCACCCTGAAAAAAGCAAGATAGTAACCTTTCATCAAACCCAAATAAGTTAAGCAATCAAATTTAAAAAATAACGTCAAAAATGATAGGAAGTAACAATCACTATTCCTTAATATCTCTTAACATCAATGGACTCAATGCCCCAATAAAAAGACACAGACTAACTGACTGGATACGTAAACAGGACCCTACATTTTGCTGCTTACAGGAAACACACCTAAGGGTCAAAGACAAACACTACCTTAGAGTAAAAGGCTGGAAGACAATTTTACAAGCAAATGGTCTCAGGAAACAAGCTGGAGTAGCCATTTTAATATCAGATAAAATTGACTTTCAACCCAAAGTCATCAAAAGAGACTCTGAGGGACACTTCTTGCTGGTCAAAGGAAAAATACAACAAGAAGAACTCTCAATCCTGAACATCTATGCTCCAAATGCAAGGGCACCCTCTTTCATAAAAGAAACTTTATTAAAACTCAAAGCACACATTGCACCTAACACAATAATTGTGGGTGACTTCAACACTGCACTTTCCTCAATGGACCGATCAGGAAAACAGAAACTAAACAAGGACACAATGAAACTAATTGAAGCTTTGGACCAATTAGATTTAACTGATATATATAGAACATTCTATCCTAAAACAAAAGAATATACCTTTTTTTCAGCACCTCATGGTACCTTCTCCAAAATCGACCATATAATTGGTCACAAGACAGACCTCAACAAATATAAAAAGATAGAACTAATCCCATGCCTCCTATCTGATCACTATGGAATAAAAGTGGTCTTCAATAGCAACAGAAACAACAGAAAACCCACAAACACGTGGAGATTGAACAATACTCTACTCAATGACACCTTGGTCAAGGAAGAAATAAAGAAAGAAATTAAAGACTTTTTAGAACACAATGAAAATGAAAACACAACATACCCAAATCTATGGGACACAATGAAAGCAGTGCTAAGAGGAAAACTCATAGCCCTGAGTGCCTCCAAAAAGAAAATGGAGAGAGCATACATTACCAACTTAATGACACACCTGAAAGCCCTAGAACAAAAAGAAGCTATTTCACCCAGGAGGAGTAGAAGGCAGGAAATCATCAAACTCAGGGCCGAAATCAATCAAGTAGAAACAAAGAGAACCATACAAAAAATCAACAAAACTAGGAGCTGGTTCTTTGAGAAAATCAACAAGATAGATAAACCCTTAGCCAGACTGACCAAAGGGCACAGAGAAAGTATCCAAATTAACAAACTTAGAAATGAAAAGGGAGACATAACAACGGAAACTGAGGAAATCCAAAAAATCATCAGATCCTACTACAAGAGCCTGTACTCAACACAACTGGAGAATCTGGAGGAAATGGACAATTTCCTTGACAGATACCAAATACCAAAATTAAATCAGGACCAACTAGACCATCTAAACAGTCCCATAAAGCCTAAAGAAATAGAAGGAGTCATAGAAAGTCTTCCAACCAAAAAAAGCACAGGACCAGATGGTTTCAGTGCAGAATTCTACCAGACCTTCAAAGAAGAGTGAACACCAATACTCTTCAAACTATTCCACAAAATAGAAACAGAAGGAACACTACCCAATTCCTTCTACGAAGCCACAATTACGCTGATACCAAAGCCACACAAAGATCCAACAAAGAAAGAGAACTTCAGACCAATTTCCCTTATGAACATCGATGCAAAAATACTCAACAAAATTCTTGCCAACCGAATCCAAGAACACATCAAAACGATCATCCACCATGATCAAGTAGGCTTTATCCCGGGAATGCAGGGTTGGCTCAATATACGGAAATCTATCAATACAATCCACTACATAAACAAACTCAAAGAACAAAATCATATGGTCATTTCATTGGATGCTGAAAAAGCATTTGACAAAATTCAGCATCCTTTCATGCTTAAAGTCTTGGAGAGAACAGGAATTCAAGGCCCATACCTAAACATAGTAAAAGCAATATACAGCAAACCGGTAGCCAGCATCAAACTAAACGGAGAGAAACTTGAAGCAATCCCACTGAAATCAGGGACCAGACAAGGCTGCCCCCTTTCTCCTTATCTTTTCAATATTGTACTTGAGGTACTAGCTCGGGCAATTCGACAACATAAGGAGGTCAAAGGGATACAAATTGGAAAGGAGGAAGTCAAACTATCATTATTTGCAGACGACATGATCGTCTACCTAAGTGACCCAAAGAACTCCACTAGAGAGCTCCTACAGCTGATAAACAACTTCAGCAAAGTGGCAGGTTACAAAATCAACTCAAGCAAATCAGTGGCCTTCCTATACTCAAAGGATAAGCAGGCTGAGAAAGAAATTAGGGAAATGACCCCCTTCACAATAGCCACAAACAGTATAAAGTATCTTGGGGTGACTCTTACCAAACATGCGAAAGATCTGTATGGCAAGAACTTCAAGACTCTGAAGAAGGAAATGGAAGAAGACCTCAAAAAATGGGAAAACCTCCCATGCTCATGGATCGGTAGAATCAATATAGTTAAAATGGCCATTTTGCCTAAAGCACTATACAGATTCAATGCAATACCCATCAAAATCCCAACTCAATTCTTCACAGAGCTAGAAAGAGCAATTATCAAATTCATCTGGAACAACAAAAAACCCAGGATAGCTAAAACTATTCTCAGCAACAAAAGAAAATCTGGGGGAATCAGTATCCCTGACCTCAAGCAATACTACAGAGCAATAGTGTTAAAAACTGCATGGTATTGGTACAGTGACAGGCAGGAGGATCAATGGAACAGGATTGAAGATCCAGAAATGAACCCACACACCTATGGCCACTTGATCCTCGACAAAGAGGCTGAAAACATCCAATGGAAAAAAGATAGCCTTTTCAACAAATGGTGCTGGTTCAACTGGAGGTCAGCATGCAGAAGAATGCGAATTGATCCATCCTTGTCTCCTTGTACTAAGCTCAAATCCAAATGGATCAAGGACCTCCACATAAAGCCAGACACTCTGAAGCTAATAGAAAAGAAACTGGGGAAGACCCTTGAGGACATCGGTACAGGGAGAAAGTTTCTGAACAGAACACCAATAGCGTATGCTCTAAGAGCAAGAATTGACAAATGGGACCTCATAAGGTTACAGAGTTTCTGTAAGGCAAAGGACACCGTCAAGAGGACAGATCGGCAACCAACAAATTGGGAAAAGATCTTCACCAATCCTACATCAGATAGAGGGCTAATATCCAATATATATAAAGAACTCAAGAAGTTAGACTCCAGAAAACCGAACAACCCTATTAAAAAATGGGGTACAGAGTTAAACAAAGAATTCTCACCTGAAGAACTTTGGATGGCGGAGAAGCATCTTAAAAAATGCTCCACTTCATTAGTCATTAGGGAAATGCAAATCAAAACAACCCTAAGATTTCATCTTACACCAGTCAGAATGGCTAAGATTAAAAATTCAGGAGACAGCAGGTGTTGGAGAGGGTGCGGAGAAAGAGGAACACTCCTCCACTGCTGGTGGGGTTGCAAATTGGTACAACCACTCTGGAAAGCAGTCTGGCGGTTCCTCCGAAAACTGGGCACCTCACTTCCAGAAGATCCTGCTATACCACTCCTGGGCATATACCCAGAGGATTCCCCACCATGTAATAAGGATACATGCTCTACTATGTTCATAGCAGCCCTATTTATAATTGCCAGATGCTGGAAAGAACCCAGGTATCCCTCAACAGAAGAGTGGATACAAAAAATGTGGTATATCTACACAATGGAGTACTATTCAGCCATTAGAAACAATGAATTCATGAAATTCTTAGGCAAATGGATGGAGCTAGAGAACATCATACTAAGTGAGGTAACCCAGACTCAAAAGGTGACTCATGGTATGCACTCACTAATAAGTGGTTATTAACCTAGAAAACTGGAATACCCAAAACATAATCCACACATCAAATGAGATACAAGAAGAAAGCAGGAGTGGTCCCTGGTTCTGGAAAGACTCAGTGAAACAGTATTTGGCAAAACCAGAACGGGGAACTGGGAAGGGGTGGGAGGGAGGACAGGGGAAGAGAAGGGGGCTTACGGGACTTTCGGGGAGTGGGGGGGGGGGCTAGAAAAGGGGAAATCATTTGAAATGTAAATAAATTATATCAAATAAAAAAAAAGACAAAAAAAAAAAAAAAGTAAAAAAAAAAAAAAAAAAAAAAAAAAAAAAAAAAAAGATTTTGTATCAAAAATAATGGTCATCCTGGAGCTGATTCTGTGCCACAACACTTCATATCCAAATACTGCTTGGAGAGAGTTGGTCTCCCAGGAGTATGGTCACACCTGTGAGCACAGGTAAGACCAAAACTTCTGTTCAGAAAGATACACCCAGAGCCCTCAGGTCACAGGAAATGAGGAGCAGTCTAGGACAGACAGGATCCTTCCAGTGTAGAGTCATGTCTGAAGCTGATCCTGTGCCATAGTGTTCCATGCCCAAATACCTTCTGTAGAGAGCTGGTAACCCCGGAGAGCCAACACACCTGTGAGCACAGGTAAGACCACCACTTCTGCTCAAATTCATAGCTTAGGAGGACCTTTCCAGAGCCATCAGGACACAGGAACCAAGGAAGAGCTGGGTACAGGATCCTTCCTATACCCCAGAGCTGACCAGGTGTCACATCTCTCCTGACCCAATTTCCTTCTGGAGAGAGAACTGGTCTCCCAGGAGTACTGACACAGATATACAGGAGGAGCCACAGTCAGAGACAGCAAGACCAGCTAACACCAAAGGTAACCAGATGGCAAGAATCAAAGCCAAGAGCACAAGCAACAGAAACCAAGGCTACCTGACATCATTATAACCCAGTTCTCCCACCACAGTGAGCCCCAGATACCCCCACAACACCAGAAAAGCAAGACTGATTTGAAATCACAACTCACGATGTTGATAGAGGACTTTAAGAAGGACATAAATAACACCTTTAAAGAAATACAGGAGAACACAGGAAAACGACTAGACGTCTTTAAGAGGAAACACAAAAATCCCTTAAAGAATTAGAGGAGAACACAACAAAACAGGTGAAGGAATTGAACAAAATCTTTCAGGATCTAAAAATGAAAATAGAAACAATAAAGAAATCACAAAGGGAGAGAACCATGGAGATAGAAATCCTAGAAAAGAAATCAGGAGATTTCATAGATGCAAGAAGTCATAGATGCAAGCATCAGAAACAGAATACAAGAGATAGAAAAGAGAATCTCAGGTGCAGAAAATGCCATAGAAAACACTGACACAACAGTCAAATAAAATGAAAAATGAAAAAAAAAAAAAAAAAACCCGCCTAGCCCCAAACATCCAGGAAATAAAAAGGACCAAACATAGAGATAATAGGTATAGAAAAAAGTGAAGATTCACAACTTAAAGGGCCTGTAAATGTCTTTAACAGAATTATGGAAGAAAACTTCTCTAACATAAATAAAGAGAAGTCTATAAACATATAAGAAGCCTACAGAAGTCCAAATAGATTGGACCAGAAAAGAAATTCCTCCTGACCTCTCCGCTTCCGGATCCAGATCAGCCTGAGCAGCAACACCACATCTCCAGGTCCTGAAAGAGGCAAGTGGGGCTTCCAGGCGGCCAACAGGGAGAAGTCGGTGTGCTCCAGTGAATCCAGCGGGCCCCAGCAGGAGCCTTCAGGTGCCTGCTTTGGGATCTGAACAGCCTGGGACACAGCACTCAGTCTCCAGGAAGTGCGGGAGACCTGGTGTGCACCCAGAGGCAGTCTGGGAGCTTACAGCACAGCTCCTTCCTGTGGCATAGAGCTTATGCTTCAGTCCTGAGGCCTCTGGCAGTAGCCCTCAGACCTCTCCACTTCCAGATCCAGATCAGCCTGAGTGGCAACACCACATCTCCAGGTCCTGAAAGAGGCAAGTGGGGCTTCCAGGCGGCCAGCTTGGAGAAGTCAGTGTGCTCCAGTGAATCCAGCGGGCCCCAGCAGGAGCCTTCAGGTGTCTGCTTCAGGGTCTGAACAGCCTGGGCAACAGCATTCTGTCTCCAGGCAGTGTAGGAGGTAAGCTGTGCACCAGAGGCCACCTGGGAAGGGGCAGCTTGCACTGGTGAGACCAGCATTGACAAGACCAAATAACACCAGTGAGAACTAGATGGCAAAAGGAAAAGCAGGAACGTCACTAACAGAAATCAAGGCAATATGGCAACATCTGAACCCAATTCTCCTTTACCAGCATGTCCTGGATACCCCATCACACCAGTAAAACAAGATTTGGATTTAAAATCACTGGTCATGATGCTGGTACAGGAACACATGAAGGACATACTTAAAGAAATTCAGGAGAAAATGGATCAAAAGTTAGAAGCCCTTGCAAGGGAAACACAAAAATCATTGAAAGAAATCCAGGATAATACAAAAGCCAATAATGAGGAAACACAAAAAACACTTAAAGAAATACAGGAGAACTTTGGTCAACAGGCTGAGGTCATGAAAGAGGAAACACAAAAATCTCTTAAAAAATTACAGGAAACCACAAACAAGCAACTGAAGGAGCTAAGCAAAACCATCCAGGATCTAAAATCAGAAATAGAAACAACTAAGAAAACTCAAAGGGAGACAACTTTGGAGATGGAAGGCCTTGGGAAGAAATCAGGGGACAGAGATGCAAATATCAACAACAGAATACAAGAGATAGAAGAAAGAATCTCAGACGCTGAAGATATCATAGAAACCATGGACTCAACAGTTAAAGAAAATGCAAAAAGCAAAAAGCTTGTAACCCAAAATATCCAGGAAATCCAGGACACAATGAGAAGACCAAACCTAAGGATTATAGGCATAGATGAGAGTGAAGATTTACAACTTAAAGGGCCAGCAAATATCTTCAATAAAATTATGGAAGAAAACTTCCCTAACCTAAAGAGAGAGATGCCCATGAATATACAAGAAGCCTACAGAACTCCAAACAGACTAGACCAGAACAGAAATACTTCCCGTCACATAATAATCAAAACACCAAATGTACTAAACAAAGAAAGAATATTAAAGGCAGTAAGAGAAAAAGGCCAAGTAACATATAAAGGAAGACCTATCAGAATCACAGCAGACTTTTCACCTGAGACTATGAAGGCTAGAAGATCCTGGGCTGATCTCATGCAGACTCTAAGGGAACACAAATGCCAGCCACAACTACTATATCCAGCAAAACTCTCAATCACCATAGATGGAGAAACTAAGATATTCCATGACAAAAACAAGTTTACCCAATATCTATCCACAAACCCAGCCCTACAAAGGATAATAGGAGGAAAACACCAATACAAGGAGGGAAACTTCACCCTGGAAAAAGCAAGATAGTAACCTTTCACCAAACCCAAAAGAAGTTAACCAATCAAATTTAAAAAATAACGTCAAAAATGACAGGAAGTAACAGTCACTATTCCTTAATATCTCTTAACATCAATGGACTCAATGCCCCAATAAAAAGACATAGACTAACTGACTGGATACGTAAACAGGACGCTATATTTTGCTGCTTACAGGAAACACACCTCAGGGTCAAAGACAAACAATACCTTAGAGTAAAAGGCTGGAAGACAATTTTACAAGCAAATGGTCTCAGGAAACAAGCTGGAGTAGCCATTTTAATATCAGACAAAATTGACTGTCAACCCAAAGTCATCAAAAGAGACTCTGAGGGACACTTCTTGCTGGTCAAAGGAAAAATACAACAAGAAGAACTCTCAATCCTAAACATCTATGCTCCAAATGCAAGGGCACCCTCTTTCATAAAAAGAAACTTTATTAAAGCTCAAAGCACACATTGCACCTAACACAATAATTCTGGGTGACTTCAACACTGCACTTTCCTCAATGAACCGATCAGGAAAACAGAAACTAAACAGGGACATAATGAAACTAATTGAAGCTTTGGACCAATTAGATTTAACAGATATATATAGAACATTCTATCCTAAAGCAAAAGAATGTGCCTTTTTCTCAGCACCTCATGGTACCTTCTCCAAAATCGACCATATAATTGGTCACAAGACAGACCTCAAAAAATATAAGAAGATCGAACTAATCCCATGCCTCCTATCAGATCACTATGGAGTAAAAGTGGTGTTCAATAGCAACAAAAACAACAGAAAACCCACATACACGTGGAAATTGAACAATATTCTACTCAATGATACCTTGGTCAAGGAAGAAATAAAGAAATTAAAGACTTTTTAGAACACAATGAAAATAAAGACACAACATACCCAAATCTATGGGACACAATGAAAGCAGTGCTAAGAGGAAAACTCATAGCCCTGAGTGCCTCCAAAAAGAAAATGGAGAGAGCATACATTACCAGCTTAATGACACACCTGAAAGCCCTGGAACAAAAAGAAGCTATTTCACCCAGGAAGAGTAGAAGGCAGGAAATCATCAAACTCAGGGCTGAAATCAATCAAGTAGAAACCAAGAGAACCATACAAAGAATCAACAAAACCAGGAGCTGGTTCTTTGAGAAAATCAACAAGATAGATAAACCCTTAGCCAGACTGACCAAAGGGCACAGAGAAAGTATCCAAATTAACAAACTTAGAAATGAAAAGGGAGACATAACAACGGAAACTGAGGAAATCCAAAAAATCATCAGATCCTACTACAAGAGCCTGTACTCAACACAACTGGAGAATCTGGAGGAAATGGACAATTTCCTTGTCAGATACCAAATACCAAAATTAAATCAGGACCAAATAGATCATCTAAAAAGTCCCATAATGCCTAAAGAAATAGAAGGAGTCAAAGAAAGTCTTCCAACCAAGAACAAAGAAAGTCTTCCAACCAAGAAAAGCACAGGACCAGATGGTTTCAGTGCAGAATTCTATCAGACCTTCAAAGAAGAGTTAACACCAATACTCTTCAAATTATTCCACAAAATAGAAACAGAAGGAACACTACCCAATTCCTTCTATGAAGCCACAATTACACTGATACCAAAACCACACAAAGATCCAACAAAGAAAGAGAACTTCAGACCAATTTCCCTTATGAACATCGATGCAAAAATACTCAATAAAATTCTTGCCAACCGAATCCAAGAACACATCAAAACGATCATCCACCATGATCAAGTAGGCTTCATCCCAGGAATGCAGGGTTGGTTCAATATACGGAAATCCATCAATGCAATCCACTACATAACCAAACTCAAAGAAAAAAGCCACATGGTCATTTCATTGGATGCTGAAAAAGCATTTGACAAAATTCAGCATCCTTTCATGCTTAAAGTCTTGGAAAGAACAGGAATTCAAGGCCCATACCTAAACATAGTAAAAGCAATATACAGCAAACCGGTAGCCAGCATCAAACTAAATGGAGAGAAACTTGAAGCCATCCGTCTAAAATCAGGAACTAGACAGGGCTGCCCCCTTTCTCCTTATCTTTTCAATATTGTACTTGAGGTACTAGCTCGGGCAATTCGACAACATAAGGAGGTCAAAGGGATACAAATTGGAAAGGAAGAAGTCAAACTATCATTATTTTCAGATGACATGATAGTCTACCTAAATGACCCAAAAAACTCCACTAGAGAACTCCTACAGCTGATAAACAACTTCAGCAAAGTGGCAGGTTATAAAATCAACTCAAGCAAATCAGTGGCCTTCCTATACTCAAAGGATAAGCAGGCTGAGAACGAAATTAGGGAAATGACCCCCTTCACAATAGCCACAAACAGTGTAAAGTATCTTGGGGTGACTCTTACTAAACATGTGAAAGATCTGTATGACAAGAACTTCAAGACTCTGAAGAAGGAAATGGAAGAAGATCTCAAAAAATGGGAAAACCTCCCATGCTCATGGATCCGTAGAATCAATATAGTTAAAATGGCCATTTTGCCAAAAATAATCTACAGCTTCAATGCAATACCCATCAAAATCCCAACTCAATTCTTCACAGAGTTAGAAAGAGCAATTATCAAATTCATCTGGAATAACAAAAAACCCAGGATAACTAAAACTATTCTCAGCAACAAAAGAAAGTCTGGGGGAATCAGTATCCCTGACCTCAAGCAATACTACAGAGCAATAGTGTTAAAAACTGCATGGTATTGGTACAGTGACAGGCAGGAGGATCAATGGAACAGGATTGAAGATCCAGAAATGAATCCACACACCTATGGCCACCTGATCCTCGACAAAGAGGCTGAAAACATCCAATGGAAAAAAGATAGCCTTTTCAACAAATGGTGCTGGTTCAACTGGAGGTCAGCATGCAGAAGAATGTGAATATGAACTAAATATGCAGTTATGTTCTGTCCAAGTAGATTTAACAGAAATATGTAAGACATTTCATCCTAAAAGAAAAGAATATATTTTGTTCTCAGCACCTCATGGTACCTTCTCCAAAACTGATCATATAATCAGTCACAAAACAGGCCTTAACAGATACAAGAAGGTTCAAACAATCCCATGTATCCTATCAGATCACCATGGACTAAGGCTGGTCTTCAATAGCAAAGAATCTGAAAGCTAGCAAGGGTTCAGCAGCATCCAGCCTCTCGAAATCTCTGCCCTGTCCCTTTCTTTTCTTGTTACTCATGTAATCTTATAGTATTTGACATAGCAGCTCACACAAAAGTAATACATTGATATAATATTTAATTGCAATGATTCTCAAAACAATACCATTCCCTCCCACCCGTCCACCTGCTTTGGATACCTAAAGAAAAGGTTTCTTCTTCTCATTATCAGGTCCTTCTGCCTGGCAGAACTTGACTTATTAGATCAAAGTTTCCTCCCTGGACATTCCTGAAATCACTCAAGTTTTCTCGAATATAAATGGGACCATGATTAATGTGCCTGAAAAGTTCTACAAAGTACATGGTTTCTGTAAGAGCAAGTTCTCCTAAAGGCCCAGGCCTCTCAGAACCCTCAGTGGGAACTACCTTGGTACCAGCTACTGAGCCACAGTTCATCTTGGCTGTGAAAGAAGATGGGCTTTGGAGCAAACCACTCAGTAGTTTTGGCCCAGGAGAATTCCTATCCTCTAATGAAGGAAACATTTCAGGTAGACACCTTTTCTTGCCTTCCCGTAGGTTCCTACTCTTGTACCTTGCCATATGACTCAGCAAAGGAAGAGCACTGAGTTCTGGCTAACAGGGCAACTGCATCACAGGGATTTAGCCAGTGCTATGTTAAAATGTTAGCTCTTAGGTAGGGATATTACTTATTGTGTCCACCTGGATTGATGCTCATGAGTTTCATGTATCAATAAGGTCTCTCAAGAACCACCTGTCTTGTTCTGCTAAGACAGCTTTCTTTAAATGATTTACTGTGACTTTGTTACAAGACTATAACAGGAAGATTGCTGCATAGCATTTTAAACAAAGTGTTGAGAAAAACTGTTGACCAGAAGAACTCTGAGGTTCTAACTGGGCACTATTGCTAGAAGTGTTCTTTCTAAAGTGGTATGACAATGATCTTGCCTGAAGATGATCTTCTCTGTTTTTACCTATTTATTTTATATTTTGACTTAGTCCTTATGCTGACAACAGCATTTCCACCCAACAAGGGAGCTATACTAAGAAGGTCAGCATGATACTAGTAGAAAGATTATATCCTAGAGTTGTTTGCCAACTTGGTTCCCTCTCCTTGATCTTTGAGGCCTCAGACAGACCAGAAATTCTCATGGGATCTAAGAAAATGATAATTTTCTTATTTTCCATTCCTGTTTCAGGAGTTAAATTAGATCACAAAGCACCTCAGACAATGTCAAACATGCTCTGTGTGGATTTGTTCATCTTCCAGGTTTAAGGGGTTGAGATTTGGGGCTTATCTCACTGAAATATTTTTTAGTATGTGTGAAACAGGTTCTCACCATGAAGCCCTTGTTGGCTTGGGACATACTATATAGAGCAGACTGGCCTCAAGTATGCAACCTCTGCCTCCCAAGTACTGGGCTTAAAGGTCTGCCTGCACCATCACAACCAGCCCTTAGTGAACTATGCTTGGCAGACCTATAAGTTTCACCAATTCTATGTCAATATTATAGTTAACAGGCATCAGGGTGATTGATTCATCCCACTTCTATTAGCACACACAGAGATAAGTGCTGTTTGTTTGTCTTTGTTTTGAGATATGGATTGGTACAACATCCTCTACTGCAGCAACATGAAAGGCAACATTTATGTGCAGCCTCTGAATGGGATGGAAATCTCAGAGAATTATCACATACACAGCATCATGGGAGCTGGTGATTTGGCCTTTTAATGGCTGGGTCACTTTCTCTAATGGACTGGGAAGACATGTGTGGTAAGTCAGAGCCTGGCATCTTAGGTGATCTAAAGTAAATGCTTGCCCATTTCAGTCACGTGCAGGGCATGGTGCCATCTCCAGGCCTGGAAAGTTATATTTTAAGAATAAAAATGTGCAGTGCCTGCCATGTAATAGTACTCAATAATTATAAGAATTAAAATCAGGAAAACATGTAGTAAAGAGGAGCAAGGAGAATTAAATTTTAAATAAAAAATAATGGTCAACAAAGCAGAAATGCAATCCAGAGAATATGAGAAAATTTGTGTAAATAATCTTATCTGGGAAGGTATTAATGTCCAGAATATACAGAAAATATATTTAAAACAAAAAGCAAAATCTCCACAAATAGAGAAAAGAGGGGATTCAGAGGATGTGGAAGGGAAGTAGGAGGATGATTTGGATCAATAAGATAATAACATATTATATACATGTATAAACTGTAAAATGATAAATAAAATGCTATGTTACATAAATAAATACTAAAAAAGAAAACAACTCAATTCCAAACCAAGCAAAGGACTTGAATAGACATTTACCCCAAAAAGATATAGGAATGACCATAAACAAATTAATAGATGCTCATCACTAATTCCTATCAGTACTACAATAGGTTATTCCCTCATACCCAGTAAGGTGGCTAAAAAAATCATATACTAACTAGAAAGTATCAAAATCAAAGAAATTAACAATACATTTTTAAAGAAATATTTGAACTCTTGTGTTCATTACAGTATTTCCTAAAGTAACTAAAACATGGAAGCAAAAAGTATTTGTCATGGGTAACTTGATAAATATTCTATATTGCATACTTAGACTGAACTGTTCTTTAGGTTTAAAAAAGGATACTGTGAATGTCTCAAACATGGATAAAACATTATTTGACAAAAGTATATTACGAAATGGCAAACACTGTAAGCTTTAGTCAATATTTTAGAATTTTTGGAATTTTTAGAATTTTGGAATTTTGGAATTTTTAGAGCAGTCAAAATCACAGAAGAGAATAAACTGGTGGTTTCTGAGATTGTGTTATGAAGGAATGCAGCAGATATACTGGGGCATGGGTTACTCATTTGGTTTTGCTTTGGTTTTTGTATGGAGTTTAAATTCTTTAAGATGAAAAAGAATGGTAGTGATGTTTTAACAGTACCAATAAACCAATTTAAATAATTAAGAAGATTCAATATGGTAAATTTTATAGTCATTTTACTACAACACACATACAAATGAGGACAAGGTACTGTGACAAGTGAATGTCAGCTCAGGAGTAGTGACTGAAGCTGTCAGTCAATGAGAGGACGCTCTCTTCTCTACACTCTCCTCTCCTTTTTAATTTCTATTTGAGAATTTTATACTTTATTTTGATCATATCCACTACCTTTCCATACTCCTCCCAGATCCACCCATTTCCTTATCCACACAATTTTGTATTCTCATTGTTTCAAACCCATTGAGACTTATGTATGCTGCTTATATATTCTTGAGTTGTGTGACACTTTTAAAGAAAACTGACTCTCTGTCTCCCAAAATTGTCAATAGCATCTCAGCTAGACTTTATGGCTGACTTCCCTCTTAATGGTGGTATTTGGCTTGACTTTGTGGAGTTCTTATGAATACTGTCACAACTGTTGTGCATTTTTGTGTATCTGCAACTTCTCTGTGGTGTCCAGAAAACAATTTCCTTGCATTTATTCTCTGTTTCTGGCTCTTACAATCTTTTGAAACCCCATTCTATAATGATCCCTGGGCCTTAGGAGGAGAAGGGGTGTGATATAGATGTCTCATTTAGAGCTAAGAGTTCCAAAGTTTCTTATTCTTTGTGCCTTGACCAGTTGCAGGTCTTTATGTCAATTGCTACCTACTGCAGAAAGAAGCTTCTCTGATGAAGTTTTGGAAAGGTACTAAGTCATTTGGAGTAGTTTGACACTGCTGATAAAGACTTTTGTAAGCCTCTCTGCTGGGCAGGTACTTCATGCTGTAGACTCCATAGCATATATTTACCCATTGCTTCTAATTCCCATATTACTAGAATCATTACAGATCCCCAGAAAGATTAACAAAAATTCATGGATTTTATTCCTCAGCCACCGAGGCAGAACTGCAAATACTACATAGTCCTTGAGGTCCCTAGGTTACTGATCCATCACCAAATATCAAATATCTTCCACACATAGAATGATGTATGGTGGTTGGCTCCACCATTTCTCCCCCAACCCTCTCTCCCCAATCCACTCATAGTTGGTATTTCTAAGTGGAAATTTTTTTCAACCAAACCATGAAAAATAAAGAACAACACTGTTTTGGCTACTAATTTATTGCATAACTTTAAATGGAAGCTAACTACCTTTGGTGAGGAGTAAAGGAGGGTGCAGAAGTTTGGGGAAGAGTAGCATTAGGTTCATGGCCAGTTGCAGCAATTACAGCTGGTATCAAAAACAAGCTCTGCCTGACAATGCTGCTGGTATGTGATTCCATTGATGCAGTGCCAGAAAGCATTTCTGTCATCTGCCACGGGGTAAAGGCCATCAGCTTTACCAGCACAGAATCCACTGCCTTCAGAGCTTCCTCCAGAGCTTCCACCCCCACTCCCACTTCCTGGAGGAGAAGTCACTGACTCAGAAGGCAGGTCAGGGGCTGTGCAACCTGAAACATACAAGTAGAGAGAGTTGAATGGTAGGCCTGCTGCAGCAGTGAACTTCATGTGGAAGTAAAGAAAACTGTATGCATTATTGCCAGAAGATGGATACAATTAGCTGCAGTCTCATAATTGAAAAGACTGCATCTAAGGCATTCAAGAAAGACCTAATGTACAAAAACATATTTTTAAGATCTGACTATAAATACCTTGAAAGAAAAACATTGAAACAGTTATGGAGGTTGAAATATTCCCTGAGTGATAGACTGGATAGATAAGAGTAGTGGCAAAGCTTCCTGTTAATTCTCTCCAGAAGTCTGAACAAGACATTGAATAAGGAATACACATACATACATACACAGAGAGAGAGAGAGAGAGAGAGAGAGAGAGAGAGAGAGAGAGAGAGTTGTATGCTAAAGGTAAGCACAAAATCTTCAGACTCTTATAAACCTTGAAATCCTAAAAAATCTGATCTCATGTATTCCAAAGATAGGCTTGGTTTTCCATAATTCTCTTAGAAATTGAGATTTAGTAAATGTCAATAACTATCTCGTGGACAAATACAGAAGACTGAAATTGGAAGGATATCCAAAGATAACAGGGGTGAAAATGCCATGATGGCCTTTAAATTGATAAACAGACATTACTAACACACACACTGCAAATTTATGCTGTCATTTACCTGCAGTGGGTATATCAAGGGCTTTGCTCAGAGTGGAAGTCAGAGGGAATTTTCCCTGGTCACAGAAAGAGCCAGTGAAGTCGTCAAGGTCAATGGCCCAGATCATGGCGCCTCCAAAATTGTTCTGCTTAAGCCACTGAGCCTATTTGAGAGGATAGGACAGAAGATTCATTTTATTGCCTGAGCCTTGGGTCTGTTATGCCAGAAAATCCTAGGAGCTGACCTTACCTTGACACTGAAGCTCTTGATATTGTCATAGCCAACCCACTCATTGGACTTGTAGGCATAGGGCACTTCCTGGGGGGCATCCCAGACCTCAGTGGCTCCATTTCTCAGAAAGGTGCAAATCTTTACATGTTAAGAGAGTCAAATCCTTTAAATATTAGACCCATGAAAGAGAAAACACATTATTTTCTTTCCTTTCATATCCTCATTTGGGGTTACCTGAATCTTATAATTCAGTTTTGTTTGGGTTATTTTCATCTTTGCAGTGATGGAGATGAGACCCAGAACTTGCCATACTAGATAAGTACATGCACTAATACCCTCACTATATCACATCTCTAGTATTTTCTCTTTAATGTAGAGTATATATAGCGGTGAATATAGGATCATCCTGGTTCAGCTTCCTAAATGTTGAAATTGTGAATATGAGCAACCAAAACTGCAAATATCAGTCATGAAAAAACATTGTACAGTATGATCCTAATTTGTTTTGTCCTTCTGTGCTAGAGCTTGGATCCAGAGCTATCAACCACTGAGCTACATTTCCCAGATTGAGTTACCCCTCAAATTCTACATTTTATTCATTTTTTAATACTAAAATTTTGGAATCTATAGTAGTGTATGAAATTTATTTATTTTATTCATTCTCTCTTAATGTAAATATCCTTTTTTGGATTTAGTTTTTTTGAGACAGGGTTTCTCCATATACCCCTGACTGTCCTGGAACTCACTCTGTAGACCAGGCTGGCCTCAAACTCAGATGTCTGCCTGCCTCTGCCTCCCAGAGTGCTGGGATTACAGGCGTGTGCCACCACCGTCCAGCTTAATGTAAATATCCTTAATAGTATTATCCATTGCTTGAAGGAATATTGTTTGAATTAAGTATAGATGTATAGAACTACCCAAACTCTTTTTTAAACTGATGATTATGTACGACTTAGGGTACGTAACTTACAGAGCACTATACAGCCAACCTACTGACCTCATAGTAGGCCCAGAACCCAGCCTGCCTGGTATATGGCCCAGAAGGGCCATTACCAGAGGTAGGGGCACCAATTCCAGTATCAGAGGGGTTGCTCAGGGTGAAGGTGTGTCCATACTCTGGAAATCCAACAATGAGCTTCTCAGCTGGGGCTCCATTGTTCTTCCAGTAATTCATGGCATAATCCTGTAATGGCAGCAGGTTAGACAGGACCTGAATAACCAGTGGCCTGTGTTAGAATCCAGGCAAATTATATGATGTTCATAATGAGTGGATTTCTTTATTGGTACTTTATTTTTCAAATTTTTTAATGAAATAATAGTAATGGCCAACAACTTAAGATATTTGGCTAAATAATTTGGCCTCTGAATGTGCATTCATCTGGAGCCTGATTTTCTATACGATTTACACCCCCTTCTCCAGTGTATATTTCTGTAGGGTCTTACCACATTGAGGTATGCATTGCTGCCAGTCTCAGTAGGGTATTTGTAAAGAGGACTGTTCTCACCAGTGTAGCCCTCCCAGGAGCCATGGAGATCATATGTCATGACATGGATTAAGTCCAGGTACCTAAGAGGTAGTAAGATTTAAAATCATTTCTGATAACTGTTTCTCACATCTATGCAAGCAAAGATACCTTTTCCACAGCAACTGTACAGACAAGATCTTTGAGCATAAGACATCTAAAGAATAAGTACAATGCTTGAAAAGTTCTCACAGAAGTTTAGGATAAGGACACCACTCACTGAGAAAGCTCAGGGATCTCATAGCCAGCCTCAATGTTGGAAATGCCAGCGGCTACAGCAGCAGTAACCATCAGTCTGGGCTTGTTGCTCTCAATAGCTTCCTGCTCAAAAGCTTCACGTATTTCCTGCAAATGAGGTAAGTATGCTTAAAGTTAATTTCAGCTATTTAAATAATAATAAATGCATGTTTGCACACTGTCTTTCATCTCTAAAGTACTTTCAACTAATTTGTCTAATAGTATTTTTCTCTAAAGTATTTTCAACTATTTTGTATAAAAAAGTCAATAATACAGGTGGAATTATGAAATTACAACTATGTAGTATATGTGGGAGTTAGGAAATTGACACCAGAATCCCACAGAAAGTTAATGGAACCCAAGATTTCAGATGACCAATCAGAGCTCACTTGTATCACAGCATTTTGAAGATACATTCTCTGCAGTATACTTATATAGCTTTAAGTGATTTGAAAAGTCGCTTCCATACTCCTTGTAACACAGACATTTGGTTCAATGAATTGCTGGATTTGTCAATGGGGACGGTGAGAATGGTTGAGTGCCAGGTCCAACTTAGTGCCAGATGTTAATTCACCTACATTCTGTATGTGATAGTTCTAATACGTATGGCCCCCATACACCTAAGTGTTTGAATGTTAGAAAGTGTCACTATTAGGAGGTATGGCCTAGGTGGAGATGGTAGGGCTTTGTTGGAGGAAGTATGCCACTGTGGAGAAGGGGCTTTGAGATATTCTATGCTCAAGCTATGCTCAGTGAAGCACCCAGGCTCTCCTTGCTGCCTAGGAACCAAGATGTAGAAATTTCAGTGCCTTCTCTAGCACCCATGGCTGCCTACACACTGCTATGTTTCTTGCCATGATAATAATGAACTAAACATCTGAAACTGTTAAACAACCCCAACAAAGCATTTTCTTTTATAAGAACTGCCACAGTTGACCTGGGGCAGAGATAGCAGATGTGAGCTGCACACTCCCTCTGAGCTCCATTGCCTGCCTGGATGCAGCAGAAACATCCAGGTCAGGCTGTTCTATACCAATGCCTTGCCTGCCAGGTCTACTTCGAGCACAGTCAGTAGAGATAGGCAGTATGCTGTTCCCTGAGGCCCATTATCAGGTCCAAGACTCAGCCTTCCTCCACCTCTGAAGGAGTCCTGCTTTAATCAAGAACATTGACAATAAAATGGTTAAAGGTGATTAAGGTCCAGTGTAAGAACACAATCAACTACAATAGCAACAGCAAGGTACCACCATAGATCAGCTATCCTAACTACAGCAAGCCCTACATATCGTAGCACAGCTGAAGCAAAAGAAACTGACCATCAATCCAATTTTATAAAGTGGATAGAGCTCTTCTTAGAGGGAATTAATCCCTTAAAGAAATACAAGAGAATAAAATCAAACAGATGAAGTAAATGAAAAAAATGTTCAAGACCTTAAAATGTAGATAGAAGCAATAGAGAAAACACAAACTGAGAGAATCTCGAAACAGGAACTAAAGATGCAATCACCAACATAATACGAGAGATGGAGGAGAGAATCTCAGGAACAGATGATATAAGAAACTTATACATCAGTTTAAATGCAAAATCTGAGAAGTTCATGATAAAAACCATGTAGAAAACTTGGGACACTATGAAAAGACCAAACCTTAAAATAATAATAATAGAAGTAGGAGGAGATTGCCAGCTCAAAATCACAGAAAATATTTTCAACAAACTGAATGGAGAAAATTTCCCTAACCTAAAGAAAAAGATCCCTTCTGTAAAAGAAGTTTACAGAACAACAACAAATACACTGGACCAAAAAAGAAAATCTTCCCACTACATAATTATATAATCAAAATGCTAAATAAACAGAAAAAAAAGAAAAAAAATTAAAAGATTAAAGAAAAAAGTCCAAGTAATATATAAAGGCAGACCTACCAGAATTGCATATGACTTCTCAACAGAGACTCTAAATGCCAGATGTCTTGCAGCGCCTAAGAGACCACAGCTAACAGAACAGACTACAATACCCAGCAAAATTTTCAATCACCGTAGATGGAGAAACAAAGATATTCCATGAAAAACAAAAAAACAAATTTCCTACACAGAACTCCAGTGGCTAAGACTCTAAGATCAAGAGTCATTGATAAGTGGGACTTCATGAAACTGAAAAGCTTCCATAAGGCAAAGAACATAGTCACTAGGACAAACTGACAACCTAGAGATTAGGGGGAAAATATTCACTAAACCTACATCTGATAGATAACTAGTATCCAAAATATATAAAGAACTCAAGAAGCTAACTTCCAAAGAACCAAACAACCCAATCAAAAAATGGGGTAAATTGCTAAACAGAGAATTCACAACAGAGGAATCTTGAATGGCTGAAAGTCCTTAATCATCAGAGAAATGAAAATAAAATGACCCTGAGATTCTACCTTATACCAATCAGAATAGCTAAGACCAAAAACTCAGGTGACAGCACATGTTGGAGAGGATGTAGAAAAAGAGGAACACTCCTCCATTTCTGGTGGTATTGCAAACTGGTACCAACTGGAAACCAATCTGGAGGTTGCTGAGAAAACTGGAAATAGTTCCACCTGAAGACCTAGCTTTACCACTCTTGGGAATATACCCAAAAGACACCCCACCATACCACAAGGACATGTCCTCCACCATGTTCATAGTAGCCTTATTTGTAGTAGCCAGAAGCTGGAAACAATCCAAATATCCCTCAACTGTAGAAAGGATACAGATAATGTGGTTCATTTACACAATGGAATACTATTCAGCTATTAAAAATGAGGACATCGTGAATTTTGCAGGCAAATGAATAGAACTAGAAAATGTCATCCTGAATGAGGTTACTCTGACCGAAAAGTTCATACATGGTATGGACTCACAGATAAGTTGATATTAGCCAAAAAGTACAAAAAAAGTACCTAGGATACAACCTTACACAACTGTAAGAAGTGTAACAAGGCAAAAGGCCCAAGTGAGGAAGCTTCAATTCCCTTTAGAGGGGGCAAAGAAATAATCATGGAGGTAGAGGTAGGGAGGTTCCTGGGTTCAGGAATGTGGGGAGGGGAACAGGATCAAACATGGGGGACAGGAGAGAGGCCATGGCTAAGAGAATGAGTAGAAATAAGCAACTTTGGGAGGTGGTGGGACCTAGAGTCAAAATTTCTCACCCAGAAGTGTTCCTGTCTGAATGAACTATAGGGACAAAAATGAAGAGACTGCAAGAAAGGTAGTCCAATGACTGGCCCAACTTGTGATCTATCTCATGAGGCGGTCACCAAGGCCTGACACTACTACAGATGCTATGATGTGCTTACAGACAGGATCCTCATATTCCTTTCCTCAGAGAGGCCCTATAAGCAGCTGACTGAGACAACTACAGATGCTTACACTCAACCATTGAATTGAAGATGGGTACCTCTATTGTTAAATTAGGGGATGGACTGAATAAGCTGAAAGGCAGAGGGACCTCATAGGAAGAGCAGCAGTCTCAACTAACCTAGACCCCAGGGAGCTCCCAGAGATTAAGCCACCAACCAGGAGCATACAGTTGACTGTCTGAGGCCCTGGCTTTTGGGGCCTTATTTTGCCAGATACTGAGGCCTAGTGAGGAAGCCTGAGCCTTTGCTCGACTTTAGAGACCTGTCTTGGTCACTTCCATACTGGAGTGACTCAGCAAGACCTGCTTAAACATACATTTGCCTAGCTACCAATGTCAAATAACTTCATTGG
The DNA here is from genome assembly GCF_947179515.1 of Apodemus sylvaticus. Taxonomy (NCBI): domain Eukaryota; kingdom Metazoa; phylum Chordata; class Mammalia; order Rodentia; family Muridae; genus Apodemus; species Apodemus sylvaticus. The sequence goes on from NC_067475.1 coordinate 57,769,302, forward strand.
CCCTGTCAAGTCACCCCATACCCTCCATCGTCCTTCCCTGACCCCTACAGCCATCTCACCTCACTAAAAAAAATCCCTGCCATCTCACTCAACCCTATATAAACAAAAGACTGATATAATAAAACAAGTTTCTACTTTGACAGACTCCCAGATCTGGGTGGTTATTCCGGCAGGAGGAGATCAGAGCTGGGACATTCACCATCCTGCTTCAGCTACCAGAGAGACTCAGCTGGACTGGGTTCTCTCCTCTCACTTAGACCTGCTGGTAGAAAGCTGACACAGGCTCATATGTATCAGAGGTCTGCCTTATCTGCCCTCAGTAGGAGAAAATAATTTTAAACCTAGAGAAATTTGAGGCCCCTCAGGGAAGAAGCCTGGTGGGTAGGGGAGCACCCTCACAGAAGCAAGGAGGAGGAGGAATGGGATGAGAAACTGTGGGGAGGGGAACCAATAGGGGTCAAAAAGTGGAATTTAAATAAATAAAATAAAATTTAATACAATGGGGCACAGAGCATAATAATGGGGCATAATTCTCAACAGAGCAATCTCTAAGGGCCAAGAAGCACCTAAAAAATGTTCAATGCCCCAAGTCTTCAGGAAAATATAAATCAAAACCACTCTGAGATTCCATATTGCACCCATCAAAATATCTAAGATCAAAAATTCAAGTGCCAGCACATACTGCAGAGTATATGGAGCAAGGGATGATCACTCCTTCATTGCTGGTTGGAGTCCAAACTGTTGCCTGCCTTTGGATTCCTTTCCCCTTGCTGGGCTGTATTGTTTGACCTTGGTGGGAGAGGATGTCTTAGTCCTGCTGTGACTTGTGTGTTTTTGTCCTGCCAGGCCATATTGGTACCCTCAGAGGGCCTTCCCTTATCTTAGGAAGAGTGGGTAATGGGGTAGAAGTATGAGAGTGTCACTTATAGGAGAGGAGGGAAGGAGGCTGTGATCAGGAAATAAAATGAATAAGTAAATAAATATTAATGAAAACAAGATTTGCCATGTTCACGGTATCTCTTCACAGCAATAAAACCCTAAAACAATGTGTGACTCATTTATTTAGAGCACTGAGTTGAGATCCTATAATGACATTATTTGGGACAACAAATGATATTCCAGTCATAACTCTAGACATAGCTATTGTGTTGAAAAACTAAGACATTTATTTGAAAGGATAAGATTGGGAAAATTTCCTGGACAGAACACCAATGGCTTAAGCTCTAAGATCAAGAAGCAACAAATGGGACCTCATAAAATTGCAAAGCTTCTATAAGGAAAAGAACACTGTAAATAGGACAAAACAGCAACCAACAGATTCGGAAAAGATTTTAACCACGCCTAGAGGGCTAATATTCAATATATACATAGAACTCAAGAAGTTAGACTCCAGAGAACCAAATAACCCTATTTAAAAGAGGGATACAGAGCTAAACAGACAATTCTCAACTGAGGAAACTGGAATGTCCAAGAAGCACCTAAAGAAATGTTCAACATCCTTAGTTATCAGGGAAATGCAAATCAAAACAACCCACAGATTCTACCTCACACCAGTCAGGTTGGCTAAGATCAAAAACTCAAGTGACAGCAGATACTGGTGAGGATGTGGAGAAAGAGGAACACTTCTCCATTGTTGGTGGGACTGCAAGCTGGTACAGCCACTCTGGAAATCAGTTTGGAGGTTCCTCAGAAAAATGGACATAGTACTACCTGAGGACCCAGCTATACCTCTCCTGGGCATATACCCAGAAGAAGCTCCAACATGTAATAAGGACACATGTTACTCTATGTTCATAGCAGCCTTATTTATAATAGCCAGAATCTGGAAAGAACCCAGATGTCCCTCAACAGAAGTATGGATACAGAAAAGGTGGTACATTTACACAATGGTGTATTACTCAGCTATCAAAAACAATGAATTCATGAAAGTCTTAGGCAAATGGATGGAAGTAGAAAACATCATCCTGAGTGAAATAACCCAATCACAAAGGAACTGCACTCACTGATAAGTGGATATTAGCCCAAAAGCTCTGAATACCCAAAACACAATTCACAGACCACATGAAACTCAAGAAAAAGGATGACCAGAGTGTGTATACTTTGGTCCTTTTTAGAAAGGGGATTAAAATACCCATGGGAGGAGATACAGAGACAAAGTACAGAGCAGAGAATGAAGGAAAGACCATTTAGAGACTGCCCACCTGTGGATCCATCCCCTATACAGTTACAAAACCAAGACACTGTTGTGGTTGCCAAAAAGTGCTTGCTGACAGAAGCCTTATATACCTGTCTCCTCAGAGGATCTTCCAGTGACTAAGAAATACAGAAGTGGATGCTCACAGTCAACCAATGGACTGAGCACAGGGTCCCCAATGGAGAAGCCAGAGACAGTATCCAAGGAGCTGAAAGAGTTTGCAGCCCCATAGGAGGAACAAGAGTATGAACCAACCAGTACCCCCAGAGCTCCCAGGGACTAAACCACCAACCATAAAGTACACATGGAGAGACCCATGTCTCCAGCCACATATGTAGCAGAGGATGGCCTAACATCATCATCAATGTCATCATCATTGTCATCATCATCAATGAGAGGAGAAGCCCCTGGTCCTGTGAAGGCTCATTGCCCCAGCATAGAGGAATGCCAGGAAAGGGAAGTGTGAGTGGGTAGGTTGGTGAGCAGGGGTAGGGAGTGGAATAGGTGGTTTTTGGAGGGGAAATAACGAAAAGTGATAACATTTGAAATGTAAATAAAGAAAATGTCTAATAAAAGATGGAAAAAATATAAACAGTGTTATGTCTATCTTCAAATGTTAAATCCAGATACTGTAATGTATGTAGTTTTATTCTGCATCACTTCAGTGAGCAGTAGTGTAGCCAATGATTAGATACTATAACAGTCCTGTTCAACTAAGAGAAGAGGTCCTATTTCTGATCTTTGGAGCTATCTAACAAAAAGTAAAGTGCTGCTGTGGAGACAGCTCAATGGTTAATGTGCTTGCCATGCAAGCTAAAAACCTGAGTTCAATACAGCTATTCCCACCCAACCCAAACAAAAAAATTTTAAGCAAAGTATACAGGTCTGGTCATATTTATCAATGCACAAATCTTTCAAAGATTTCCGTTTTCCTTAGGTAAGTTTAATTTTTTTAACTTAATATAAAAATGTACATGTAACTTGATTCTTGCGTTTGTTCATTCTCACAGGCTTAAAACTCACTCCTCACTTGCTCACACAAATTTGTCTTCTTTTATGTTGTTTCCATCTGCACTGAATTAGATAACAATGTTATCTAATTCAAGTTATCAAGACTAAGATCTAGCATCACTTTTCCTAGAAAGCTCCTTGTGACCTTGCCCAAGAGAAAAATTAGGTGATTTCGAATTTGCTTTTGGACTATGTAGACCTTGGATTCTGTGTAGTTTATCACAGCATTTATCAAAATGTTCTACAGTTCTTTCTAATGTTTCAGTTCTCCACCTCAGGTGTGTGTTCTTTAAAGTCAAGACTCTGCCTTATTCTTGGTTTTAACCTACTCCAAATAACTGCCACAGAGCATAGATTATTCAATAAGAGTAGACAGTATCTGTGTAATGACTCTAACAGACATAGCAGGTATTTATGACACTAGCAGTTTGATGTCCAAATTACTCTTGCCCTTTTAGTACCCTGGTTACTTATCTATATAATGAAGGTCATAATGCTTAAGGAACCTATATCATTTAGTAAATGTCAAGTCAAGTGAACTGTGATTCTGAAAGCAGCATGTAAAGTAATATGCAGCATATATTTGGTTCAAGGACTTTATGCTTATCTAAGGAACTTTCTTATGCTAAGATTCCATAATTCTAAAGTCATGTTTGGTTTTATTATACAAGCACCTGGTCCTCACTGAAAAAAATAGACTTTGGATATTATAGAGCTAACGTCTTTTCCTGGTATCCTCACCTTCACCAGGACAGTGAAGAGATGCTTGTCCTGAGGAGGGCTCCCACGTGAGCCTGGGTATTCCCAGTCCAGATCCAGTCCATCAAACCCATACTGACGCAGGAATTTGATAGCTGAGGTAATGAAAGTCTGGCGGTTCTGAGAAGTGGAAACCATGGCAGTAAAACTGAGGGAAACCAAAAAAGTCAGAGTAAGGCCTTGGTGTTCTGAACACACCGGAATAAAAATAGTTTGAAGTTCCATTTCTGCCTCACAGTCCTTGACCAGGACCTGACTAAGGAGTGAAGTTTGTTCCAGGGCTATCCTGGTTTCTCTTTGCAATCACTACTCTTTCCAACTACAGTACCTCAGCATTCACTTTATTTTGCTATTCTTCCCAACTCCCAGATCAAATATTTTCCCAAGATGCCTTTGTTGTTTTGAATACCCAATAAACTTAGTTAAGAGCCTTCTGCCTTCAAATCAGCCCCCAGTTCATATATATTCAAATTAGTCTTGATTTGTATATATGGTCTCATTTTTCCTTTCTCAGAAAGACAGACAAATTATATACAGGACCTTCATCAGACCTTGGAGCCTTCATATACTTTAAGATATTTTTTGAAGTGAGCAGCTAAAGCTTACAGAATGGTGTCCCAAAATATTCATCCAAATTTAACCCTGTAAAAGCCACAGTAGCTAATCTAAAAATCTTCTGATAAGTATTGATGATCTGATGTAGTAATTTACTAAGCAAAAACAATTCATTTAATGGATCTTCTTAATATCCATCTGGAATTTTGAAGTATAAAAGAACATGGATTATGCTATATTGATTTCAGTAGTAAATGAATGAGTGGTTTTCTAGAGAGAACTTACGGAGCAGTTCCAAAGTTCCAGCCTCCAACTGCCAGGAGGGTTTTCAGTTTGCTGTTCCTATAAAACAAAAAATAAACAAAGAAATCTTTAAATCCATGGGTCCTGACATTTAAAATAACATTTCTGTTTATGATATTGAGCTTGCTCAAATTATTCATGGTAAGACTGATGTGGTACTATTTGCTTGAGTTATTTGCGCTAATTTTTCCACTACTAAAACTTTGTTTACAAAAAGTCTTTGTATTATCACCATAAATAAGGTCAAGGATATGCATAGAAATCAGAAATATATAATTGTTGGATTTATTGTTAGCAATATCTGTACTACATATAACTTAAAAAGCCTAATTAGCTCATTGTCCTTTCTTCAGGTAAAATGTTAAATGTTGCTGTCTCCACAGCACCAATTCACTTTAACATATTTTATCCTTTATTTAATTAATATAAGTTAATTGGGGTATCACTAGAAACATAGGTAAAAAGTGAAAAGGGGGCAATGGAATTATATAAAATTAAAGTTACTATACAGCAAAGAAATAAAGGCAATAGACAAAGGGCACAATATGTAGATCACAAGGTTTGTAGCTGGATGATATCGATGGTTATCTTTCTCTTCTGGTAGCATGCAGAATACCTTAGAATATCTTCCAACATCATGAGTGCTAGGTGGTAGAGGTGAACATTCTAACTTTACACCAGCTTGATTTTCCATATTTTATGATATAAGTGACAGTGTATTCAGAAATAGAGACTTAATATTACATTTGGAAAATAACCAACAGCCTTAGTAATAGCCTGTGATTAAGAGGATAGGTTACGGACTATTTTGGCCAGTGGTTTAATTCAGTGTAACCCACTCTTGCCACTTGAAATTTTATTTGGTGCATAAGGTTTTGCAGAAGCCACAACAGCACCTAGAACCTCGGGCAAATGGCTCACCCACAGACCACTTACATTCCCTCAGTGCCTGCCCAGCCTTCACCCATCTGCCATTCCTCCACTTGTATATTCTCATCAAATAACCATCATATTCTCAGACCACAATTCTGGTTTCCTCCTGCCACACCAGAGGCCATGAGATCCACCAGAATCCCAGGTAGATTGGTTGTGTGTGGACTGCCCCACTTTCTCAGTGCTTGCCAAGCCCATGGCAACTTGCCTTCCTTGTTACCATATCCCAGCCCCTAACCCCAAAGGAGGTACTCTACTATACCAGAGGTAGCCACCAAAACAACAGATAATCCACCCACCATAACACCCACTACAGTGCCCTGTAGCCTAGCCTCAGTCATGACATACACCTCTATCAGCATACCCTGCATCCAAAATCTAATGAGGACCACTGCATAGACCAGAGTCCATACCTGGCACAAGAAATCCAGGCCCCAACTTGAGTAAAGAACTTCTACTAAACCACAGGCCACTCCAGCCAGAAGACCAGAGAGAAAACAGAGAAATCAAGGGGAAAACACACATCCAACAAAGACAAACTCAGAAATTAGCAGCTAGAGCTATAATTATCTCCAAACCATATTCCTAGGTGCCACTGTAAGAATACAATCAACATCAGCTGGGATAATGTATCTCCATCAGAGCCAGGCTATCCAACTATGGAAAGTCCAGAATAATCTAACACAGATAAAGCACAAAAAAACAGATATAAAATCAACTTTATGAAAATGTTAAAGATCTCCAAAGGGAAATGAATAAATCTCTTAAGGAAAATGAGGATAAAGACAAAAAAATGGAGGAAATGAATAAATCCCTTAAAGAAATCCCCAAAGGCAAGGAAACAGTTGAAGAACTTGAATAAAATAGTTCTAGATCAGAAAATGGAAACAGAAGCAATAAAGAAAACAAAAACTGAGCAAATTCTGAAATTAGGATAAACAAACAAGAACTACAGAAATGAGAATCATGAACAGAATACAAGAGATGAAATGACAAATCTCAGGCATTGAAGATATATAAAAAGATAAATACATAGGTCAGAAAAAGTTAAATCTAGAAAGTTTCTGACACAAAACATCCAAGAAATCTAGGACAGTATAAAAGGCCAAATCCAAAAATAAATGGGGCACCCTGAGCTGTTCCTGTGCTACAACATTCAGAGCTGATCCTGGGCCACAGCACTCTACATCCAAATACGGCCAGGACAGAAGTGGTCTCCCAGGAGTGCTGACAAACTGGTGAGCACAGGTAAGACCACCACTTCTGCTCTGAAAGACAAGCCTGGAGATCTGAGGTCACAGGAACCAAGGAGCAGCCTGGGACATGATCCTTCCAGATTGCATCTGTTCCCAGAGATGATCCTGTGCCACAGAGCCTAGAACTGATCCTCTGACACAGTGCTCCATATCCAAATATCTTCGGGAGAAAGCTGGTCTCCCAGGAGTGTCAACACACCTGTAAGCACAGAGAAGACCACCACTTCTGCTCAAATTCATAGCCCAAGAGGGACCTGCCCAGAGCCAGTAGGAAATAGGAACCAAGGAACAGCCAAAGAAGGATCATTCCAGTTTCTATCTGGACCCCAGAGCTGACCCTATGCCATAGCTGTCCATACCAAAATTTCTCCTGGAAAGAACTGGTTTCCCAGGAGTAACTGACATGCAGGCTTGCAGAAGGGACATGTCACAGTCAAAGACAATAAGATCAGTTAACACCACAGATAACCAGATAGCAAGAGACAAGGGCAAGGACATAACCAACAGGAACCAAGGCTATTTGGCATCATTAGAAATGAGTTCTCTAACTACAGTGAGCCCTGAACATTCCAACACATCAGAAAAGCAAGATTCTGATTTAAAATCACATCTCATGATGGTGATAGGGGACTTCAAGAAGAATGTAAATAAGTCCCTTAAAGAAATATGGAGAACGCATGTAAACAGCTTGAAGCATTTAAAGAGGAAACACAAAAATCCCATAAAAGATTACAGAAAAAAAAAAACCAACCAAAAAGGTAAAAGAATGGAACAAAACCATACAGGATCTAAAAATGGAAATAGAATCAATCAAGAAATCACAAAGGGAAACAACCCTAGAGATAGAAAACCTAGAAAAGATATCAGGAGTCACGGATGCAAGCATCTCCAACAGAATCCAAGAGATAGAAGAGAGAATCTCAGGTACACCATAGAAAACATTGACACAACAGTCAAAGAAAGGGCAAAATGCAAAAAGTTCCCAACCCAAAGCATCCAGGAAATCCAGGACAAAATGAGAAGACCAAACCTAGAGACAATAGAAGAGAGTAAAGATTCCCACTTTAAAGGGCCAGTAAATATCTCCAACAAAATTATAGAAAAGAATTATAGAAAAAAAACTTCCCTAATTTAAAGAAAGAGAAGCCCATGAACACACAAGAAGCCTACAGAACTCTAAATAGACTGGACAAGAAAAGAAATTCCTCCTGTCACACAAAAATCAAAATACCAAATGCACTAAACAAAGAAAGAATATTAAAAGCAGTTAGGGGAAAAGGGCAAGTAACATAAAAAGGCAGGCCAATCCGAATTACACCAGAATTCTCACATGAGACTATGAAAGCTAGAAGATCCTGGGCAGATGTCATACAGACCCTAAGAGAATACAAATGCCAGCCTAGGCTACTATACACAGCAAAACTCTCAATTACCATTGATGGAAAAAATAAGTTATTCCATGACAGAACTCAAAGAAAGAAATCACATGATCATTTCATTAGATGCTGAAAAAGCATTTGACAAAATGCAGCGTCCCTTCTTGTTAAAAGTCTTGGAAAGATCAGGAATTCAAGGTCTATACCTAAACATAGTAAAAGCAATATGCATCAAACCAGTAGCCAACATCAAACTAAATGGAGAAAAACTTGAAGCAATTCCACTAAAATCAGAAACTAGACAAGGCTGCCTATACTCTCCCTGTTTAGGCGAGTGACACTTGGCACCAAATCAAAGAGATCAAAGAGATACAAACTGGAAAGTAAGAAGTCAAGATATCCTATTTGCAGATGACATGATAGTATGCATAAGCAACCCCCTAAAATCCAAGAGAACTCCTACAGCTGATAAACAACTTTAGCAAAGTGGATGAATATAAAATTAACTCAATCAAATCAGTACCCTTCTTCTACTCACAGGATAAACAGGCTGAGAAAGAAATTAAGGAAACAACATCCTTCACAATAGTCACAAATAATATAAAATATCTTGGTATAACTCTAACCAAACAAGTAAAAGATCTGTAGGACAATAATTTCAAAGCTCTGAAGAAAGAAAATGAAGAAGACCTCAAGATCTCCCATGCTCGTGGATCAGCAGGATTAACATAGCAAAAATGGCCATCTTGCCAAAAGCAATTTGAAGATTCAATGCAATCCCCATCAAAATTTCAACTCAATTCTTCATAGAGATAGAGCTCTTCTCAAATTCATCTGGAATAACAAAAAACACAGGACAGCAAAAACCAAACTCAACCATAAAGGAACTTCTGGGGAGAATCACCATCTCTGACCTCGAGCTGTTCAACAGAGCAATAGTGATAAAACCTACATGGTATTGGTACAAAGACAGATAGGTAGGTAGATCAAGGGAATAGAATTGAAGACCCAGAAGTGAACCCATATACCCATGGTCACTTAATTTTTGACAAAGAAGCCAAAACCATCCAGTGGAAAAGAAGACAGCATTTTAAAGAAATGGTGCTGGTTCAACTGGAGAAGTTGAACATGGTTCAGCATGTAGAAGAATGAAAATTGATCCATTCTTATTTCTTTGTGCAAAGCTCAAGTCCAAGTGGATCAAGGACTTAAAAACAGATACACTGAACTTAATAAGAAAAAAAGTAGGAAGGAACCTCAAACACATTGGCACAGAAGAAAATTTCCTGAACAGAACAACAATGGTTCATTCTCTAAGATCAACAATTGACAAAAGGACCTTACAGAACTGAAAACTTCTGTAAGGCAAAGGAAACTGCCAATAGGACAAAACAGCAACCCACAGATTTGGAAAAGATCTTTACCAACTTTCCATCCAATAGAGGGTTAATACACAAAATATGCAAAAAACTCAATAAGTTAGACTCCAGAGAACCAAATAACCCTATTAAAGAATTGGGTACATAGCTAACAGGGAATTCTCAACTGAGGAATCTTGAATGGCCAAGAAGCTCCTAAACAACTGTTCAACATCTTTAGTCATCAGGGAAATGCAAATCAAGACTATCCTGAGATTCCACCTACTCCAATCAGAATGGCTAAGATCAAAAAGACAAGTGTGAGCAGATGCTGACTAAGATGTGCAGAAAGAGGAACACTCCTCCACTGCTTGGGGGACTGAAAGCTGGTAAAAATAACTTTGGAAATCAATCTGGGGATTCCTGAAAATTGGAAATAGTTCTATCTGAAGACCTAGCCATACCACTACTGGTCATATATCCAAAAGATGCTCCAATATATAACAGTGACACATGCTCCACTATGTTTATAACAGCCTTATTTATAATAGCTAGAACCTGGAAAAAACCCAGACTCAACAGGGGAATGGATACAGAAAATTGTGGTGCATTTACACAATGGAGTACTGCTCAGTTATTAAAAACAATGACTTCATGAAATTCACAAGTGAATGGATGGAACTAGAAAATATCATCCTGAGTTAAGTAACACAGACACAAAAGAACATATGTGGCATGTACTTGCTGATAAATTGATATTAGCTCCAAAACTCAGAATACACACAATTCAACCCACAAACCATATGGAGCTTAAGAAGAAAGAAGATCACAGTGTAGATGCTTCAATTCTACATAGAAGAGTAAGAAGAATAATCACAGGAGGTTGAGGGAGGCTGGAACCTGGGAGGGAGAAAGGAGGGAGGAAAAAAAGAAGGGGCTTGATCAGGTATTGGAAGGGACAGGAGAGAAATACAGAGGCTCAGGAAATTGAATAGAAACATGTAGCAGTGGGGAATGGGTAACTACTACAAAGTCCCAGACTCCAAGGAAGCAAGAGGATCCCAGGACCCAACAGTGATGACTTAAGCCAAAATACCCAACAAAGGGGACATACAACTTTTAGATACCATCTCCAGTAGATAGACAGGGCCCCCAGTTAAGGGATGTGGCCACTAATATATCTCAAAATCTTTAATCCAGAAATGTTCCTACCCAAAGGAAAGACAGAGACAAAAAATGGAAGAGACTGAAAGCAAGACCAACCAGAAACCACCACCACCCCACAGGGATCCATCCCATCTGCAGACACCAAACTCCCAGACTATGACTGATGCAAGAAGCACTTGGAGACAGGAGACTGATATGACTGTTCTCTGAGAAGTTCTACCAGCACCTGACCAATACAGATGCAGATACTCACAGCCAACCATTGGACTGAGCCCATGGACTCCAATGGAAGAGCTAGGGGAAGTACTGAAAGAGCTGAAGGGGTTTGCATCCCTATAAGAAGAAGCATATCAGATAACTGGACCACCCTGAGCTCCCAGGGACTATACCACCATCCAAAGCATATACGTGGAGGGAGCCATGTCTCCAGATACATATGTAGCAGAGGATACTTCTGACAGCAATGAGAGGGAAGTCCCTTGGTCCTGTGGAAGCTTGATGCCCCAGCATAGGAGGATGCTAGAGCAGTGAGGAGAGGGTGGGTGAGTGACTCGAAGAGCACCCTCATAGAGGCAAAGGGGAGGGGAAAGGAAGAATGGGGTGGGGGGAGTTGTGTAGGGGTAACTGGAAGGATGATGTCATTTGAAATATAAATGAATAAAATGATTAATAAAAATGCCAAGAGGAAAAATTTAAAAATAAAGTAAAAGTTACTGATTTTTATATAAAAGTTTAGACTTGTGATTTTAAAAGATTTTTATAAGATTACATTTTTAAGATAGATAGTAAAATAATAAAATGATTTGTAACTGCACATTGTAACCTGCCAGTAAAATTGGCTGAAAAAAAAAATACCTTGCTTGCTTACACTTAATTTATAACAAGTTGCTTAGACAAGAATGTATGTGAGTTCTTGGGAATAATGTAAAATGTTTAATCATATAAGAGTATTGAGAATCATGTTTAGTTTTTTATTTATATTTACTGTAATCATCCACTTAAGAAAGAGAGAATGTAACTACACTGTAATTTTTATACTTCTAGAAAGATTTTGGTGGGAATTATAAGCTATGGAAGAAAAATAAAGTTGTTGGAGCCATACATCATCATCCAGTGTGTGTGTGTGTGTGTGTGTGTGTGTGTGTGTGTGTGTGTGTGTGTGTCTGTGTGCCTGTGTTTCTACCCTTTTTCACTGGCCACTAGATAATTAAGTTTTGCTCCCTCAGAAAAGTTGGCCGAGTGATTAATCACTGACACCACACATCCCCCTCAGGGCCTAATGTGTTGAAGCCAGGCTTTGGCACATATATAAACCTTAAAATCTAACATTCACATATAAGAAAAAATATACAATGGCTATCCCTTTGAATCTGAGTTATCTTGCTCAGGATGAGGGTTTCTAACCTGTTTGTTTCATTTTTCTTGGCAGCTGAATGTGGCAATATGTAAGTGTGCTATATTTTCATTATCTATTTATCAGTTGATGAATATCTAAGCTGTTTCCCATTACTATGAATAGCACAACAAGGATTATAGATGGGCAAGTATCTCTGCAGTGAGCTATAGATACCATTTAGTATATGCCCATGAATGATAGAACTGGATCTTGAGGTAGATTGATTTTTTTTCAGCTTAAAGAATGAGAGAAAATATCTGTACATCATTTATTTTGCTAAAGGATGATATTCCAAAGGTGTAGGACTATAATTGCCCAGGGCTATGGAGGAATGGTTGGGGGAGCTCCTACCTTGGATACTTCTGATGAAGATGTCAGGAGTTGCCTACCTCCCCTGTCCCAACCTCATGCTGTAAAGTTAGCTGCTCTTCCATCAACTCTAGTAAGAATTTATTACCCTGACAGTTATCAAGTTTTACTCTATGTCTGACATCATAAGGTTCTCCTACACACACTCAGACCCTCCAGTCCCTGGATATGCAGATGAATCATCTTATAATACCCTTAGCCTGGCCAATGATACAGAGCCACAAAACCCTTTCCATAGACACCCTGGTCACCTCCACAGAGACATAAATACCCCTTTACCCTCACTCCTACACAAAAATTGCACCAGGTATCTGAAGCTGTTCCCAGGTGTGTTTATTGTCCATACACTCATTACCTACTTAGATGCTGTACAGTATGAACCTGTGCCTGGGTAAACATCCCTCCCTCCAGCCCAGCTCAGTGTACAATGGTCCTGGTTACCATGAGTGAGAAGCAGACATGGGCACAGATATATCAAGAACTCCTAGTGACTCCTAGTAGGTAAACTTTACTAAACCTTACTACAGTAGATGCCCATGTACCCAAAAATATATAGACAACATAAATTATATTCAATGGCTTTAAAACAAAAACAAGGATACTAAGTTGCAGGTAGAGAAAGGTGAAGCATCTAGGAGGGTTTGGAAAGAGAATAGTATAATTTGAATACATTATGCAAATTCTTACAATTAATTTTACAATGAGTAAGAAGGATAGATACATACATACATACATACATGGATAAATAGATACATAAGATACATAGATATACATATAGATAGGCATTGATTTGTTACATATCACAAATCTGTTGGTTATGAATAACATCTTCAGAAGCAATGGTGGTAGTAACAACTGGTCCAAAAGATAAAATTTAGATATCTATTTACCCCTTTCTTTTACCTGTTTTTCAAGTCATTGAATGCTTTATAGAGAGTAACATCATTCCATTCTATGGTGGTGATCTCATTGTTCTGCATCCCAGCAAAGGCATAGATCAGGTGAGTACACAGGCAGGGATTAATGTCATCAGGCTTGAAGCTCCCCAGACCTGGCCGATACTGGGCCCAGTTGGTGAAGTAGCATACCAGATTGTAGGCAGACCCTGTGGCAATCAGGAATATGTCAAGGTCTGGTGCATTTGGTACTTAACTGTGAAAACAGTTGGGGTTCTGCATCTCTTTCCCTCCCTGCCTCAGAGCCCTGATTTCCAATGCAGGTGACTACTGTGAGGCACTGTTACACAGAAATCAAGAGATGGTAAAAATACATTTTGTTGATCTTCAAACAAAAATACCCATAATTCAGGAAGTTCAATGGTCTCATAAAAACTAGTGGATGAGAATTATAAACTCATAGGTGGTCAAGCTATAGAAACTAGCAATAACAGCTGAGCTAAGTCAACTCCCCCATAAGGCAAACCCATCTCTCTTTTTCTAATGTTTTATCTCCTGGTACATTTTTCAAAATATAATAATACTGGAATGTATTTTACTTAATTATATTAATCAGACAGATGCATTATGTAAATTAAGATACTTAAGTTTTATGGTAGTTAATTGCTTTGTCGAAAGTATAACAGTGACCTACCCAGCTGAACATTCAGCAGAAGAGCCAAACCTAGAAAGAGAAAACAGATATTAATTTTTCGAGGATACAACTCTAGAACCTTGTGGTTCATCGTACTTACCATGTGCTGTGAGAGCCAGGCCAAGTGAAATTTTGGAGTTGTGTAAAGGGGTGATATTTTCAGTTAACATTCTTTGTTCTACACTTTAACTGCTTGTCAAAACTGGTTGCTATCCTTTTTTACATTCTGAGTCATAATTTTTGTAAATGTGAAGTCTGCTATGTAAATATGTGAAGCAGGGCTGACTGAAATTGCTCCAAATTCATAGCACTGACTACAGAATCAAATATGCCTCATTTCCCAGAGCTGATATGAGCTCAGGACTTCAACAGAGAAGGCATCCTCTAAAGCAGAGAGTCAAGCTGGGGAAACACATTGATAACATCTTCAGAGAAATTTTACTAGAGAAGATATACCTCCAGGTGCTTCTCCTTGGCTTCAACAGAGAACTTTCTTTAGACATTAACTCCTTCTATAGCCCAGGCTGCCCTAGAGAAGCTCCTGCCTGTGCCACTTGAGTGTGGGGACTACAGGTTTGAATCACTGTCAGGAGAACTGGGCCACTTCTCTCAGCATCTTTTATATACCAGGCTTTGGAATCCCTTTGAAAAGGGCTTTGAAGCATAACAAAGTTACTAAAACACAAATTTAGAGCAGCTTGTAAGTTTTAGACATGAATTGGCTCTAACCAACTACTGAATCAACCACTTATTGATTGTCAGGGAGGGACAGTTATGTTGTCATCATCTCAGCAGGATTATAAAGAAAAATAAATAATCCAGCAGAAACCAGAGCAAAGAAAACTTGCATATCTCTGTGGTGATTGCTGCTGGTTTTTTGTTTGTTTGTTTGTTTTTGTTTTTGTTTTATTGCCAAAGGAAGTATTTCCTATTTATGGAGAGGTATATAAACATGATATCAATTTAAGGTAGGTAGTGCAGAAAGATGAATAGGGAAAATGAATAGCTGGAAAAGACAGAAAAGAGTAAGACAAGTACTGAAAGACAAGGAGGCTTACTTTTAGTACCATGCCATGATAATGACATGAGCTTAGAGAGCAAGAGAAAGACTTATTGTATGAGAAAAACATTTGCAATGAGAGGAAAAAAACAAAAAAGCCAGAGGAGCCAAGCACTGATTGTTTCCTGGCTATGAGATCTGAAGAGGAAAGGACATACAGCAAGGCCAAAGCTCTGGCTCTGACTACAGACTCACCTGTGACAAGAAGGAGCTTAGCCATGGTTCCTTCAGTACTGCTCCAGCTGAATCCCAAACGGCTTTTTATACCACCTGACTGCCTACGTATCACAAGGGTTTCTATTGGTCAGGGTTTAAGCAAGATGTAAATGTGACTAATCACTAAATTCACAGATCTCCCCTGCATATTTGACTGTTTAAATCTCTCACCTCTGTCATTACCTTTCCTGCCCTGTATGGACAAAATAACACAGTGTCTCCTTAGAAAGGCCCTGTAGACCAATAGAAATGACCTTGAATCTTAATAGCCTTTTTGGCAGTTTCCAGTGTGGACAAACACCTGCTCATATCCTGAAGTTCTTTCATTTTGTGGACATTTCATGCCTGTCATAAAAGAATGTTCTTGTTGAAAGTAAACACCAACCCTTGGAAATTATTAGCTGCTTTAAAAATGATTTTGTTCAAGAAATGATCATATGCAACATGTACAACCTGTGCCTAAATAACTTTTCCTCTTTAAGGGATGCTTCCTAAGCATTCTGAGTATACCTGTTCTTAAAAATGACATCAGGGTCTGGCCAGGAGCACAGGAAACTCAGGGATGGCAGAGCAGATGAGACAGGGTCCATCAGAGCTACACCTGCACCCAGAATCTGGGCTGCACCACACTCATCTGTGCACCAATCCTGCCAGGGGAGAACTGGTCTGCAAGGAGTGCTTTGACTCTCAGCTTTGGAGATGAGGCTGCCATTTTCTCTCCAGTGATTGTGCAGTTGGGAACAGTCAGGAGCACAGGGAATACAGGAGTGGCAGAGCAGCTGGGACAGGGTCCTTTCAGCCTCCATCTGCACCCATGAAATGGGTAGTGCCACAGCACTCTGTGCCAGGGGAGAGCTGGTCACCTAGCAGTGTTGAGACAGGCTTGAAGGCTCACAGGAGGGAGAAGCTCCATCCAGAGACAGGAGGACCAACTAATACCAGAGATAGCCAGATGGCAAAAGGCAAATGCAAGAACATTACAAACAGAAAACAAGGCAACGTGGGACCATCAGAACCTAGTTCTCCCACAACAGCAAGTCCTGGATACCCCAACACGAGGGAAAAGAAAGATCTGTATTTAAAAATCACAGCTCATAATGTTGATAGAGGGCTTCAAGAAGGACATAATTAATTCCCTTAAAGGAATACAGGAAAACAGAGATAAACAGTTAGAAGCCTTTAAAGAATTACAGGAAAGCACAACCAAACAGGTAAAAGAATTGAACAAAACCATACAGATCTAAAAATGGAGGTAGGAACAATAAAGCAATCACAAAAGGAAACAACTCTAGACATAGAAAGCCTAGGAAAGAAGTCAGTAGGCAAAGATGCATGAAGCAACAACAAAATACAAGAGACAGAAGAGAGAATCTCAGATGCAAAGGGTACCATACAAGCATTGGCACAATAGTCAAAGAAAATGCAAAATTCAAAAAGCTACTAACTGAAAACATCCACGAAATCCAGGACACAATGAGAAGACCAAACCTGAAGATTCTAGGTATAGAAAAGAATGAAGATTTACAACTTAAAGGTCCAGTAGATGTCTTCAACAAAATTATAGAAGAAAACTTTCCTAACCTAAAGAAAGAGATACCCACAAACATACAAGAAACCTACAGAACTCCAAAAAGACTGGACCAGAACAGAAAGTCCTCCTAGCACATAATAATCAAAACACCAAATACACTAAACAAAGAAAGAATATTAAAAGCAGTAAGGGAAAAAAGGGCAAGTAACTTATAAAGGCAGACCTATCAGAATTACACCAGACTTCCCACCAGAGACAATGAAAGCTAGAAGATCCTGGGCAGACCTCATACAGACCCTAATAGAACACAAATGCCACCCCAGACTACTATACCCAGCAAAATTCTCAATCATAATAGGTGGAGAAACCAAGATATTCCATAATGAAACCAAATTTACACAATATCTTCCCACAAATCCAGCCTTACAAAGGATAATAGATGGAAAATGCCAACATAAGGAGGGAAACTACACCCTCAAAAAAGCAAGAAAGTAATCTTCTTCCAACAAACCCAAAAGAAGATAACCACACAAACATAAAAATAACATCAAAAATAACAAGAAGCAACAATCACTATTCCTTAATATCTCTGAACATCAATGGACACAATTGCACAATAAAAAGACACAGACTAACAGAAATATTTTCATGTAAATTGTCAATTTTATCAGAAAATGTTTGCAATTCCTCTTTCAATTAATTCAGTAATTTTTGGGGGTTTTTGGATTTTTTTTTTTTTTTTTGCTTTTTTGAGACAGGGTTTCTCTGTATAGTCCTGGCTGTCCTGGAACTCACTCTGTAGACCAGGCTGCCCTCAAACTCAGAAATCTGCCTGCCTCTGCATCCCAGAGTGCTGGGATTATAGGCATGCGTCACCACTACCTGGCTATTCAGTAATTTTTTATGTCTACCATTTTATCTGAATGATTTTTCATGATAATCTTCAATTTTAGCATGTTTTTCTATATATGTCTTCTATTTTATCACAAATGTTTTCCATGTAATCTCTGATTTTATCACAAGATATTTTTAATTCCACCTTCAATTAATTCAGAAATATTTTTTGTCTACAATTTTATCTGTATAATTTTCCATGAATAAGTCAATTTTAGCATGCTTTTCTATATATTTTTGAATTTTTCAGAAGTATTTTCCATGCAAATCTTCAATTTTACTTGAAAATGTTTATAATTTCATTTTCAATCAACTTAGAATTATTTTATGCCTACCATTTTATCTGTATAATTTTCCATAATAATCTTCTATTTTAACATGTTTTTCTATATATTTCTTCAATTTTATCAGAAATATATTCCATGTCAACCTTCAGCTTTATCAGAGAAGGTTTATAATTCCACTTTCAATCAACTTAGGAATACTTTTATGCCTACCATTATTATATCTATATAAAATTTTCCATGATGAAAAAAAAGGAAATGCAAACAGCTCCTTACCCAAAACCTCCAGGAAATCCAGGACCAATGAGAAGACCAAACCTAAGGATTATAGATATAGAAGACAGTGAAGATTTCCAGCTTAAAGGGCCAGTAAATGTCTTCAACAAAATTACAGAAGAAAACCTCCCTAACCTAAGAACATATAAGAAGCCTACAAAATTCCAAATAGCTTGCACAAAAAAAGAAATTTCTCCCATCACATAATAAATAAAATACCAAATGCACTAAACAATGAAAGAATATTAAAAGCTGTAAGGGGAAAACATCAAGTAGCATACAAAGGCAGGCCTATCAGAACACTAAGACTTCTCACCAGAGACTATTAAAAGCAGAAGATCCTGGACAGATGTCATAGAGAAACTAAGGGAACACAAATGCCAACCCAGGCTACTATACCCAGAAAAACTCCCAGTTACCATAGATGGAGAAACCAAA
Organism: Apodemus sylvaticus; assembly: GCF_947179515.1. Lineage (NCBI taxonomy): Eukaryota > Metazoa > Chordata > Mammalia > Rodentia > Muridae > Apodemus > Apodemus sylvaticus. Next base: position 57,788,268 of record NC_067475.1, read on the forward strand.
ATACTCCATGACAAAACCAAATTTACACAGTATCTTTCCACGAATCCAGACCCTCAAAGGATAATGAATAGAAAGCACCAACAAAAGGAGGGAAACTACATGCTAGAAAAAAGCAAGAAATTAATCTTTTAACAAAACAAAAAGAAGAAAGCCACACAAACTTATCTCCACCTAACATAAATAACAGGAAGAAACAATCACTTCTCCTTAATATCTCTTAATATCAATGGACTTAATTCTCCAAAAAAAAACATATACTAACAGACTGGATACATAAACAGGAAGCAACATTTTACTGCTTACAGGAAACTCACCTCAGGCACAAATACAGACAATACCTCAGAGTAAAAGGCTGGAAAGCAATTTTTCATGCAAATGGTGCCAAGAAACAAGCTGGTGTAGCCATTCTAATATGGAATAAAATCGACTTTCGGCCTAAAGTAATCAAAAAAGATAAGGAAGGACACTTCATACTTATCAAAGGAAAAATCTACCAAGGTGAACTCTCAATTCTGAACATCTGTGCTACAAATACAAAGGCACCCACATTCGTAAAAGAAACTTTACTAAAGCTCAAAGCACACATTGCACCTCACACAATAATAGTGGGAGACATCAACAGCCCACTCTCGACAATAGACAGATCAGGGAAACAGAAACTCAACAGAGACACAGTGAAACTAACAGAAGTTATGGACCAAATGAATTTTTTTTTAATTAGGATTTCTTTTTTTTTAATTTATTGATATATTTATTTACATTTCAAATGAGTTCCCCTTTTCTGGACCCCCACTCCCTGAAAGTCCCATCAGTCCCCTTCCCTCCCCCTGTTTTCCCATCCAACCCTTCCCACTTCCCTGTTCTGATTTTGTTCTATACTGCTTCACTGAGTCTTTCCAGAACAAGGGGCCACTCCTCCGTTCTTCGTGGACCTCATTTGATGTGTGGATTATGTTTTGGGTATTCCAGTTTTCTAGGTTAATATCCACTTATTAGTGAGTGTATACCATGATTCATCTTTTGAGTCTGGGTTACCTCACTTATTATGATGTTCTCTAGCTCCATCCATTTGCCTAAGAATTTCATGAATTCATTGTTTCTAATGGCTGAATAGTACTCCATTGTGTATATATACCACATTTTTTGCATCCACTCTTCTGTTGAGGGATACCTGGGTTCTTTCCAACTTCTGGCAATTATAAATAGGGCTGCTATGAACATAGAACATGTATCCTTATTACATGCTGGGGAATCTTTTGGGTATATGCCCAGGAGTGGACCAAATGAATTTAACAGATATGTATAGAACATTTTATCCTAAAACAAAAGAATATACCTTCTTTTCAGCACCTCACAGTACCCTCTCCAAAATTGACAGTATAATCAGTCACAAAACAGACTTCAACCAATATAAAAATATTGAAATAATACCATGTACCCTATCAGATCACAATGGACTAAGGCTGGTCTTCAGTAACAACAAAAACAACAGAAAGCTCACAGACACATGGAAACTGAACAACATTCTACTCAATGATAACTTGGTCAAGGAAGAAATAAAGAAAGAAATTAAAGACATTTTAGAATTTAATGAAAATTAAGGCACAACATATCCAAACTTATGGGACACAATGAAAACAGTGCTAAGAGGAAAACTCAAAGTTCTGAATGCATCCAAAAAAGCAGGAAAGTGCATACACTAGCAGCTTGACAGCACATCTGAAGGTTCTGGAACCAAAAAAAGCAAATACACCTAAGAGGAGTAGACAGCAGGAAATAATAAAACTCACGGCTGAAATCCGCCAAGTAGAAACAAAAAGAACTATACAAAGCTTCACCCAAGTAGAAACAAAAGAACTATACAAAAAGCAACCAAACTAGAAGTTGGTTCTTTGGAAAAAACAACAAGATAGATAAACCCTTAGCCAAACTAACCAGAGGGGACAGAGACAGTATCCAAATCAGCAAAATCAGAAATGAAAAGGGAGAAGAACATGAGAACATAACAACAGATACTGAGAAAATCCAAAAAAAAAAAAAAAAAAAAAACCTGTAAGTTCCTACTACAAAAGCCTATACTCAATGAAACTGGAAAATCTAGATGAAATGGACAATTTTTTAGACAGATAGCTGGTCCCAAAGTTAAATCAGGATCAGAAAAATGATCTAAACAATCCCATAACACCTAAAAAATAGAAGCAGTCATTAATAGTCTCCCAACCACAAAAAAAAAAATTAACTAAACATAATAAAAGCAATATACAGCAAACCAGTAGCCAACATCAAACTAAATGGAAAGAAACTTGAAGCAATCCCACTAAAATCAGGGACTAGACAAGGCTGCCCTCTCTCCATATTTATTCAATATAGTACTTGAAGTTCTAGCTAGAGCAATTAGAAAACACAAGGAGGTCAAAGAGATACAACTTGGAAAGGAAGAAGTCAAACTATCACTATTGCAGATGATATGATAGTATACTTAAGTGACCCAAAAAAACTCCACCAGAGAACTCCTACAGCTGATAAACAAGTTCAGCAAGGTGGCTGGTTAACTCAAAGCAAATCAGTAGCCTTCCTATACTCAAAGGATAAACAGGCTGAGAAAGAAATTAGTAAAATGACACCCTTCACAATATCCACAAACAATATAAAGTATCTTGAGGTGACTCTAAGCAAACAAGTGAAAGATCTGTATGAGAAGTACTTCAGGTCTCTGAAGACAGAAATCGAAGAAGACCTCAGAAGATAGAAAAATCTTCCTTGCTCTTGGATTGGCAGGATTAATATAGTAAAAATGGTCATCTTGCCAAAAGCAATCTACAGATTCAATGCAATCCCCATCAAAATTGCAACTTAATTCTTCATAGACTTAGAAAGAACAATTCTCAAATTCATCTGGAATAACAAAAAAACCAGGATAGCTAAAATTATTCTCAACAGTAAAAGAACTTCTAGGGGAATCAGTATCCCCAACCTCAAGCAGTACTACAGAGCAACTGTGTTAAAAACTGCATGGTATTGGTACAGTGACAGGCAAACAGATTAATGGAATAGAATTGAAGATCCGGAAATGGACCAACAGAATTATGGTCACTTGATCTTTGATAAAGAAGCTACAAATGTTCAGTGGAAAAAAAGCCTCTTCAACAAATGGTGCTGGTTCAACTGGAGGTCAGCATGCAAAAGAATACAAATTGTTCCATTCTTATCTCCTTGTACTAATCTCATGTCCAAGTGGACCAAGAACCTCCACATAAAAACAGACACAATGGATTATGTTTTGGGTATTCCAGTTTTCTAGGTTAATATCCACTTATTAGTGAGTGCATACCATGATTCACCTTTCGGGGAGTGGGGGGGGGGGCTAGAAAAGGGGAAATTATTTGAAATGTAAATAAATTATATCGAATAAAAAAAAACAGACACAATGAAACTAATAGAAAAGAAACTGGGGAAGACTCTTGAGGGCATGGGCACAGGGAAAAATTTCCTCAACAGAACACCAACAGCTTATGCTCTAAGATCAAGAATTGACAAATGGGACCTCATAAAACTACAAAGTTTCTGTAAAGCAAAAGACATTGTCAAAAGGACAAAACAGCAACCAACAAATTGGGAAAAGATCTTTACCAACACTATATCTGACAGAGGGCTTATTCCAAGATATACAAAGAACTCAAGAAGGTAGACTCCAGAGAGCCAAATATCCCCCTTAAAAATGTGGTACAGAGCTAAACAAAGAATTTTTACCTGAGGAATATCGAATGGCTGAAAAACACCTAAAGAAATGTTCAACATCCTTAGTCATCAGGGAAATGCAAATCAAAACAACCCTGAGATTTCACCTCACACCAGTCAGAATGGCTAAGATCAAAAAGTCAGGAGAAAACAGGTGCTGGCAAGGATGTGGAGAAAGAGAAATACTCATCTGCTGCTGGTGGGGTTGCAAGCTGGTACCACCACTCTGGAAGTCAGTCTGGCAGTTTCTCGGAAAACTGGGAATGGATTTCCGTATATTGAACCAACCCTGCATTCCCGGGATAAAGCCTACTTGATCATGGTGGATGATCGTTTTGATGTGTTCTTGGATTCGGTTGGCAAGAATTTTATTGAGTGTTTTTGCATCGATGTTCATAAGGGAAATTGGTCTGAAGTTCTCTTTCTTTGTTGGATCTTTTTGTGGCTTTGGTATCAGCGTAATTGTGGCTTCGTAGAAGGAATTGGGTAGTGTTCCTTCTGTTTCTATTTTGTGGAATAGTTTGAAGAGTATTGGTGTTAACTCTTCTTTGAAGGTCTGGTAGAATTCTGCACTGAAGCCATCTGGTCCTGTGCTTTTTTTGGTTGGAAGACTTTCTATGACTCCTTCTATTTCTTTAGGCATTATGGGACTGTTTAGATGGTCTAGTTGGTCCTGATTTAATTTTGGTATTTGGTATCTGACAAGGAAATTGTCCATTTCCTCCAGATTCTCCAGTTGTGTTGAGTACAGGCTCTTGTAGTAGGATCTGATGATTTTTTGGATTTCCTCAGTTTCCGTTGTTATATCTCCCTTTTCATTTCTAAGTTTGTTAATTTGGATACTTTCTCTGTGCCCTTTGGTCAGTCTGGCTAAGGGTTTATCTATCTTGTTGATTTTCTCAAAGAACCAGCTCCTGGTATTGTTGATTTTTTGTATGGTTCTCTTTGTTTCTACTTGATTGATTTCGGCCCTGAGTTTGATGATTTCCTGCCTTCTACTCCTCCTGGGCAAAATAGCTTCTTTTTGTTCTAGGGCTTTCAGGTGTGTCATTAAGTTGGTAATGTATGCTCTCTCCATTTTCTTTTTGGAGGCACTCAGGGCTATGAGTTTTCCTCTTAGCACTGCTTTCATTGTGTCCCATAGATTTGGGTATGTTGTGTTTTCATTTTCATTGTGTTCTAAAAAGTCTTTAATTTCTTTCTTTATTTCTTCCTTGACCAAGGTATCATTGAGTAGAGTATTGTTCAGTTTCCACGTGTATGTGGGTTTTCTGTTGTTTCTGTTGCTATTGAAGACCAGGCCAGTCTGAGGCTCCTGCAGAAACAGGTCATTGCTGAATAGGGCCAGTCCTAGGTCCAAAGGCCAACCAGCCACTAACATGATGCCACTGCAGTTCTGCAGTTGCCTTCACTACTTGCCCTGCTAGGGGACAGAAAGTGTGGAGCAGCAGTGCTACAGTATAAAGGTCAAGCCTTGTGAGCCTAGAGTTGGCAGACATCACATCAAGGGCAGAGAGCTAGCTGTGCCACAAAAACCTATCCTTGTGTGTTTCTCTCTCTCTCTCTCTCTCTCTCTCTCTCTCTCTCTCTCTCTCTCTCTCTCTCCCTCCCTCCCTCCCTCCTTCCCTCCCTCCCTCTCTCTGTGTGTCTGTCTGTGTCTGTGTGTCTGTGTGTCTGTGTGTCTGTGTCTGTGTGTCTGTCTGTGTGTCTGTGTGTCTGTGTCTGTATATCTGAGTGTCTGTGTGTCTGTGTAATTGTATGTATGTATGTATGTATGTATGTATGTATGTATGTATGTATGTCATACATATGAAATGCTATGACACACTCCAGCTTCCAATGCCACTACAATAAACAAGTATTCAATAGAGAGGTGGGAAAGGTAAAGGAATGGAACAGTGAGCAGTAGAGAGAGGTGGAACTAGAGACTCGAAGGTGGTGATAGATATGAGAGAAAGCCTGGATCTTGCACTCTGATTCAGCCCCCGACACACTGCCCAGATGCATGATTGCCCTGGTTCTAAGCAACACACAGATGTCCAGGATGAAGAATTATTCATTTTCTGGATTGGACCTCCTCAAAAGACCTCTCTGGTCTGTGCTGTCACTGAAGGCTACTTTGATATCTGTAGTCTGCTTCCCTAGGTCCTGTTGAAGCTCAAGGTTTATGTAGATGCCCATGGTCTTACAGCACCTGGGAGCCATGTTGATGTCTCTAGCCTAAAGACTATTCAGATATCCCTGGTCTGGCCACCTCCAGAAGCTTTGCTGATGTCCATGGTCTCTGCTGTCACTGAGGGTTGGGTCCGTGTCCATGGCCCAACTGCAGCAAGGATCTGTGGTAATATCCAAGGCCCCTACTACCACTGAGGAAGATGTACCTGGTCTTTACTGCCGCCTGAAGCCATGTTACTTTGGAGGGCTTGGGGGGTTGTTGATGTGAGTGTCCTGTGCTGCCATCTGAGACTATGTTTATGCCCTTGGCCTGTGCTGCCACCAAGGACTCTGATGGTGTCTGTGGTCTGTGTAGCAGTAGAGGACTATGGTGATGTCTGTGGTCTGTACTTGAGAGCTGATGTGGAAGACCCAGCTCTCAGACCATGTGGAAGTCCATGGTCTGTGCTGTCACCAGAAACCATGTTGAAGTCATGATCAGTGCTCCCACTCACTGTAAAGAGCAATGAAGCTACATTTGTCATGGAATTGATGACCTCAGACTTATAGTTAAGAAAAACAAGCATAGAATTCTTCTGTGACAACCCTTACACTCACCCCTTCACAACCCCTTAAAAAAGTAACAGCCCAAAAAGAAAACCATTGAAGAAGATGCCTAAAAACTGCTAAGGTTGCTGAAGTGTAGCTCTCTTCAACTGATGAAGTCTGATAGGGGTCCAGGTGTGGAAGGATTAAGTTTTCTTTTAGTATTGGCCTTCAAGAGGTTGGCCATACTATGTGAATATATAGACAACACAAATTGGACCCATTTCCGACTCTTCTTCCTCTTCCACTTTCTCCTCCTCTTCCTCCTCCTCCTCCTCCTCTTCTTCTTCCTCTTCTGTTTGGGAAAAAAGGGTCACAAGGGTGGGGAGGCAGACCTTGGAAGACTAGGAAATGAGTGTGCTAGAGGTCTGTGGTATGAAATTCTTAATTAATAAAATTATTGTGAAAAATTGTGTGTTCTGATAGAGTAATATATTTCCACATAGTTTTTCATACATTATAAATTTTGTTTAGTGATCCTTATACGCATATATGAGTTCTACCATTTCTTAATGCCTATCCCCAATTCCAGAAGGTGATTTATACCTTACTGGCCTCTGTAAACATTCCAAGTTAAATGTACAAAGCTAAAAATCCAAAACTGACACCTGTATGTGATAGAAAACACGACATTCATCTTTACTGGCTTAAGTTAACTAGTCGATTTCCCAGTTTCATCCATTTCCCTACATATATTCCCTTATCTGTACCATATTTTTATTATCTCTTCATCAGTTGACGTATATCTGGCCAACTTTATTTTCAAGCTGCTCGAAATATTGCAGTGATAAGATTAGGCATGTCTTTGGAGTGAGAGTGAGCTGGGCTGGGTTATATTATAGCTTTATTTTCATCTTTTTCTGAAACCTACAATGTATTGAACTCTGTTATGTCTGTATCAGTTTACATTCTTTACACCAATAGTATAAAATGGCTCCTCTTTCCCCCACATTTTACTCAGCATTTTTCATCATTTGTTTTCTAGATGGTAGCTATGTTGACTGTGGGTGTAATGGAATCTCAAAATAGTATTTTTCTCTTTTCTTTTTTTTGACATATTATTACATCATTTCTCCCATATCTTTCTGTTCTTCAAACCCTCCCATAGACCCCTCCTTGTTCTCTTTCAAATGCATATGGATTATTTTAATTGTTGTTACATGGTGTGTGTGTGTGTGTGTGTGTGTGTGTGTGTGAAAACATACACATTTTTAAATATAACTTTCTGAGTCTATATAATCCACTGTTGTACTCTTGCCCAAAGAAGACTATTTGTCCTGCAGTTAGTATCCTTTAGTTGCCTATAGTACTTTGTACCACATTGAGGTACCTATTCAAAACTTCAAAACTAATGAATCACAAGGCAGATAATTTTCTTTTTTGACAAAACTGTGCTGACATAAAAATTATTGCTTTAACCTTTTAATGAACATATAGAGTTAGGAGATAGATATTGAATGTTTAGTTAAGAACTCATCTTAATGGAAACACATATAAACATTTCTGCTGTACCTCCCTATTTGATTTATGATGAACTTTTGGAATGTAAAGATGTTTGGAATGACATGTGATCTTTATCTTGAAAAAGTATCAAAAAGTACAAATGAGAAATGGTTCCCTCTTTTTTCTCTCAGCAATAAAGATTTAAGCCTCTTTTCAGAGTGAGTGGGTTTCTCTGAGAGTGACTTTCTCTGGCTCCCAAAGAGTTAATGAACTCAGAACCTCCTGCTGAATCAGAGAGTGACCTATAAGAACAAAGAGCCATTTCTTTACTTAATCCCTTATTGCCAGAAGCTAGTGGTTTTTGGCCTCAGAATAGCTAAGAATTAAGAAAAGTACAGGATATCGGAGACACAGTCCACAGAACTCAAAAAGGTCAACAAGCTGAAGTGCTCAAGTGAGAACACTTTAATCCCACTTGAGAGGGAGAAAAAAGCAATCACAAATGAGGAGGGAGAGAGGAACCTGGGAGAGAAAAGTAGATGGTGCTAGGGAGAGGAAGTTGAGAGGGGAGAGGGGAACATGATCAGACATTGGGGGAGGGATAAAGGACTGAAACCCTGAGGGTCAGCAGAAAGAAGGGAAACAGGCAACATCAGGAGATAGGAGTTGGGGAGGGGCACACTCCATAATGCACCAGAGACCTGGGAGGTGAGAGACTCATATAACTAAAAGGGAGGGACCTTAGATGAAATTCCTGACAGTAGGCAGAGGAAACCTATAAAGCCCACCTCCAGCAGGACCCAGAGCTTCAAATGAGGGAGAGGGGGGCCATCCCACAGTCATAACTCTGACCCATAATTGTTCCTATCTGAAAGAATTACAGGGATGGAAATGGAGAGGAACCCTAGATATAGAAGGTCCAGCAACAGGATCAAAATGGGATCCAAAGCAAGGGGAGGTCCCAAAGCCTGAGACTATTACTGAGTCTAGTAGGTACAAAAAGGTACCTAGTGTGATAGCACTCTGGAAGACCCAACAAGCAGCAGAAAGAGTCAGATGCAGATATTTGCATCCAACCAGTAGACAAAAGCAGCTGGCCCCTGCTGTTGAAGTAGAGGAGGCTGAATAAAGCTGATGACAACCCTGTAGGAGGACCAGCAGCGGCAATTAATCTGGAAACCGCCCCCAAGATCTCTTAAACACTGGACCACCAAACAGGCAGAATACACCACTTGATGTAAGGCCCCTAGCACACATATAGTAGAAGACTGCCGGGTCTGTATTCATTCAGAGATAAGGCACCTAACCCTCTAGAGACTGGAGGACCCAGAGAGTTTAGAGATCAGGTGGGGTTGGGTGGAGATGTCCACCTGAAGACAGAAGGAGGGGAGGAGATATGGGATGTGAAACAGTTGGAGGGTGGACAGGGGTTGGCAGGGTGGGGGATAAAATATGGAGTGTATAAAAATAATTAATAAAAATATTTATGTTAAAAAAAGAAGAAAGGTAAATATTTCATCCAGATTTTCCAGTTTTGTTGAATATAGGCTTTTGTAGTAGGATCTGGTGGGGGGGGGGTTGAATTTCCTTAGTTTCCGTTGTTATGTCTCCCTTTTCATTTCTGATTTTGTTAATTGGGATGCTGCCTTCTGTGCCCTCAGGTTTGTCTAGCTGAGGGTTGATCTATCTTGTTGATTTCTCAAAGAACCAGCTCCTGGTTTTGTTGATTCTTTGTATAGATCTTTTGATCTCTACTTGGTTGATTTCAGCCCTAAATTTATTTCCTGCTGCCTTTCTAAGCCCAACAGGAGAATATGCACCTAGTCCAACTGAAACTAGATAAGCCAAGGTGGATTGATATACATGGAAGGCTTTCCTTTTCTGAGCCTTTTCTGAAGGAAGGACAGGGGTGGGATGGATAGGGAGATGAGGTGAAAATGGGGTACTGGAAGGAGAGGAAAGAAAGGAAACTATAATCAGGATGTAAAGTAAATTAATTCTTCAACAAAGGAGCAGAAAACATCCAGTGGGAAAAAAATAGCCTTTTCAACAAATGGTGCTGGTGCAACTGGAGGTCAGCATGCAGGAGAATGTGAATTGATCCATTCTTATCTCCTTGTACTAAGCTCAACTCCAAGTGGATCAAGGACCTCCACATAAAACCAGTCACACTGAAACTAATAGAAAAGAAACTGAGGAAAATCCTTGAGGACATAGGCACAGGGGGAAAGTTCCTGAACAGAACACCAATAGCTTATGCTCTAAGATCAAGAATTGACAAATGGGACCTCATAAAATTACAAAGTTTCTGTAAGGCAAAGGACACCATCAAAAGGACAAAATGGCAACCAACAAATTGGGAAAAGATCTTCACCAATCCTACATCCTATAGAGGGCTAATATCCAATATATAAAATTAACTCAAGAAGTTAGACCCCAGGGAACCAAATAACCCTATTAAAAAATGGGGTACAGACCTAAACAAAGAATTTTCACCTGAAAAAATTTGGATGGCCGAGAAGCACCTTAAGAAATGCTCAACATCATTAGTCATTAGGGAAATGCAAATCAAAACAGCCCTGAGATTTCACCTCACACCAGTCAGAATGGCTAACATTAAAAACTCAGGAGACAGCAGGTGTTGGCAAGGATGTGGAGAAAGTGGAACACTCCTCCACTGCTGGTGGGGTTGCAAATTGGTACAACCACTCTGGAAATCAGTCTGGCGGTTCTTCTAAAAACTGGGCACCTCACTTCCAGAAGATCCTGCGATACCACTCCTGGGCATATACCCAATTTCCTTTGTGAATATCGATGCAAAAATACTTAATAAAATTCTTGCCAACTGAATACAAGAACACATCAAAGTGATCATTCTCCATGATCAAGTAGGCTTCAACCCAGGGATGTAGGGATGGTTCAATATACGGAAACTCATCAATGTAATCCTCTACATAAACAAACTCAAAGGAAAAAACATAGGGTCATTTCATTAGATGCTGAAAAAGCATTTGACAAAATTCAGCATCCTTTCATGTTAAAAGTTTTAGAAAGATCAGGAATCCAAGGGCCATACCTAAACAGAGTAAAAGCAATATGCAGCAAACCAGTAGCCAACATCAAACTAAATGGAGAGAAACTTGAAGCAATCCCACTAAAATCAGGGACTAGACAAAGCTGCCCTCTCTCTCTCTTCTCTCTCTCTCCTCTCTCTCCTCTCTCTCCTCTCTCTCCTCTCTCTCTCTCTCTCTCTCTCCTCTCTCTCTCTCTCTCTCTCTCTCTCTCTCTCTCTCTCTCTCTCTCTCTTCTCTCTCTCTCTCTATCTCTCTCTCTCTCCATATCTATTCAATGTAGTACTTGAAGTCCTAGCTAAAGCAGTTAGACAACAAAGGTCAAAGGGATACAATTTGGAAAGGAAGAAGTCAAAGTAGTGATTTACAGATGATATAATAGTATACTTAAGTGACCTCAAAAACTCCACCAGAGAACTCCTACAGCTAATAAAAAACTTCAGCAAAGTGGCAGGATATAAAATTAACTCAAAAAAATCAGTAGCCTACCTATATTCAAAGGATAAACAGGCTGAGAAAGAAATTAGGGAAAAAACACCCTTCACTATAGTCACAAACAATGCCAAGCATTTTGGTGAGACTCAAACAAAACAAATGAAACAAACTGTATGACAAGAACTTCAAGTCTCTGAAGAAAAAAGCTGAAAAATATCTTAGAAGATGGAAAGATCTCCCATGCTCATGGATTGGCATAGTAAATCAATTAACATAATAAAAATGGCCATCTTGCCAGAAGCAATATACAGATTTAATGCAATCCCCACAAAAATTTCAACACAATTCTTCATAGAATTAGAAAAAGCAAATCTCAAATTCATCTGAAATAACAAAAAAACCCAGGATGGCCAAAACTATACTCAACAGTAACAGAACATCTGGGGGAATCAGTATCCCAGACCTCAAGAAGTACTACAGAGCAATAGTGTTAAAAACTGCATGGTATTGGTACAGTGGCAGACAGGTAGATCAATGGAATAGAACTGAAGACCCAGAAATGAACCCACAAATCTCTGGTCACTTGATCTTTGGCAAAGGAACTAAAACCATCCAGTGGGGAAAAAAAGAGCCTTTTCAACAAATGGTGCTGGTTCAACTGGCCTTTAGCATGCAGAACAAATCAAATCAATTCGTTCTCATCTTCTTGTACTAAACTCAAGTCCAAGTGAATCAAGGACCTCCACATAAAATTAGACACACTCAAACTAATAGAAAAGAAACTATGGAAATCCCTGAGCACATGGTCACAGGGGAAATTTTCCTGAACAGAACACCAATAGCTTATGCTCTGAGATCAAGAATTGACAAATGGGACCTCATAAAACTACAAAGTTTCTGTAAGGCAAAGAATACTGTCAATAGGACAAAACAGCAGCCAACAAATTGGGAAAAGATCTTTACCAACCCTACATCTGACAGAGGGCTAATATCCAATATATGCAAAAAAAACTCAAGAAGTTACACTCCAGAGAACATAATAACCCTATTAAAAATGGGGTACAGAGCTAAGCAAAGAATTTTCAACTGAGGAATATCAAATGGCTGAAAAGCACCTAAAGAAGTGTTCAATATCCTTAGTCATCAGGGAAATGCAAATCAAAACCCTGAGATTTCACCTCGTACCAGTCAGAATGGCCAAGGTCAAAAACTTAGAAGACAGTAGGGGATGGAGAGGATTTGGAGAAAGTTGAAAACTCCACCACTGCTGCTGGGATTGCAAGTGGGTACAACCACTCTGGAAATCAGTTTGGCAGTTCCTCAGAAAATTGGGCATAATACTGCTGGAGGACCCTGCTATACCACTCCTGGGTATATACCCAGAGAATTCTCCACTATGTTCACAGCAGCCTTATTTATAATATCCAGAACCTGGAAAGAACCCAGATGTCCTTCAACAGAAGAATGGATGCAGAAAATGTGGTATATTTACACAATGGAATACTACTCAGCTATTAAAAACAATGAATTCACAAAATTCTTAGGCAAATGTATGGTACTGGAAAATATCATCCTGGGTGAGATAACCCAATCATAAAAGAACACACATAGTATGCACTCATTGATAAGTGGATATTAGCCCAGAAGCTTGGAATATCTGACACATTTCACATATCAAGTGATGCCCAAGAAGGAGGAATTCAACAAAGTATGAATACTCTAGTCCTTCTTAGAAGGGGGAACAAAATACCCACAGAAAGAGATACAGAGACAAAGCGTGGAGCAGAGTCTAGGGGAAAGACCATCCAGAAACTAACCCACTTAGGGATCCATCCCATATACAATTACAAAACCCAGACACTATTATCGATGCCCACAAGTGCTTGCTGACCAGAGCTGGTTATGGCCGTCACCTTGGAGGCTCTGCTAGACCATGACAAATACAGAGGCAGAATCCCTCAGCCAGCCATTGAACTGAGCACAGGATCCCCAATGGAGGAATTAAAGGAAGGACCCAAGGAGCTGAAGGGGTTTGCAGCACCATAGGAGGAACAACAATATGAGCCACACAGTACTCCCAGAGCTCCCAGGGACAAAACCATCAACCAAAGAGTACACATGGAGTTACCCATGGCTCCAGCCACATAGACAGCAGTGAATGGCCTTGTTAGACATCAAAAGGAAGAGAGGACCTTGATCCTGGGAAGGTTCAATGCCACAGTGTAGAGGAATACTAGGACAGGGAAGCGGGAGAGGGTTGGTTGGGGAATAGGGGGAGGGAAATGGGCTATGGGATGTTCAAGGGGGAGGAAAGGGGACAACATTTATAAATGTAAATAAAGAATATATATAAAAAAGACAGAAAATGGAGAGAGTTTACACTAGCACCTTGACAAAACACCTGAAACTCTAGAACAAAAATAAGCAAATGCACCCAAGAGGAGTAGACCTCAGGAAATAATCAAACTCGGGGCTGAAATCAACTGAATAGAAATAAAAATAACTATACAAAGAATCAACAAAACCAGGAGCTGGTTCTTGAGCATTAATGATACTTTGCTATGCTCACAGACTGGAGCCAGATATAACTTTAATTTTTTAATTGAATATATTCTTCATTTACATATCAAATGTTATACTCTTTCTCGGTTTCCCCACTCCCAGAAAGCCAACCCATTCTCCCAACCCCTGCCTCAAGAAGGGTTTATCTATCTTAATCAACAAGATAGATAAACCCTTAGTCAGACTAACCAGAGGGCACAGAGGCACCTCCCAAATTAATAAAATCAGAAATGAAAAGGAAGACATAACAACAGAAACTGTGGAAATTCAAAAAATCATCAGATCCTACGACAAGAGCTTATACTCAACAAAATTGGAAAACCTGAACTAAATGGACAATTTTCTATACACATACCATGTGCCAATGTTAAAGCAGAATCAGATAAGCCATCTAAGGAAATAGGAGCAGTCATTAATAGTCTCCCAACCAAAAAAAGAAAAAAGAAAAGAAAAGAAAAGAAAAAAAACCCAGGACCAGATGGGTTTAGTGGGGAATTCTATGAAGACCTAATACAAATACTCTTCTAACTGTTCCACAAGTTAGAAAGACAAGGAACACTACCCAATTCATTCTATGAAGCCATAATAGCACTTATACCCAAACCAAACAAGGAAAGAGAACATCAGACTAATCTCCCTTATAAACATCGATGCAAAAATACTCAATAAAATTCTGGCCAGCCAAATCTAAGAATGTATCAAAATGATAATTCACCACAATCAAGTAGGTTTCATCCCAGGGATGCAGCAATAGTTCAATATATGGAAATCCATCAAAGTAATCCACTACACAAACAAAACTCAAAGAAAATATCACATGGACATTTTATTAAATGCTGAAAAAAACTTTGAGCAAAATTCAGCTTTCTTTCATGATAAAAGTCTTGGATAGATCAGGAATTCAAAGCCCATACCTAAACATAGTAAAAGCAATATACAGCAAACCAGTAGCCAATATCAAATGGAAAGAAACTTGAAGAAATCCCACTGAAATCAGGGACCAGACAAAGCTGCCCACTCTCCCCCTATCTGTTCAATATAGTACTTGAATTTCTAGCTAGAGGAATTAGACAACAAAAGGAGGTCAAAGGGATTCAAATTGGAAAGGAAGAAGTCAAAATGTCACTATTTGCAGATGATATAATGGTATACTTAAGAGACCCCAAAAATTCTACCAGAGAACTCCTAAAGCTGATAAACAACTTCAACAAAGTGAATGGATATAAAATTAACTCAATCAAATCAATAGCCTTCCTATACTCAAAGGATAAACAAGCTGAGAAAGAAATTAGGGAAATGACACCCTTTACAATAGTCACAAATAATATTACATACCTTGGTGTGACCCTGACTAACCAGAAGCCCCAGGACTCCCAGGGACTAAACCATCAACCAAGGGGTGCACATGGTTCCAGCCAAAAGTGTGGCAGAGGAATGGCTTGTCGTGCGTCAGTGGGAGGAGAGATCCTTGGTCCAATAAAGGCTCAATAGATGAACCAGTGATGGGAAAAAGGTGGGAGTGGCTGGGGTGGAGGGGCACCTTCTTGAGGCAGGGGTTGGGAGAATGGGTTGGTTTTCTGGGAGTGGGGAAACCGAGAAAGGGTATAACATTTGATATGTAAATGAAGAATATATTCAATTAAAAAATTAAAGCTTTATCTGGCTGCAGTCTGTGAGCATAGCAAAGTATCATTAATAGTAACAGGAGTTGGCTTTCTTACATAGAAAGGATCTCAAGTTGGGCCAGTCGTTGGTTGGTCATTTCCTCAAACTCTGCTCCATCTATTAGTTTAAAGTGAATTTTGCATTCACCTTATATCAATCAAAGCCCATGCTCCCACCTTTCTGGCAAGCCCCACCTTACAAATATCTCACTCTAAGTCATCCTTCCCTAAGGAGAAGGTGAACACTCCTTGGTTACCATTCTACCTTGAGATATCTAGTCCCAGCAGAACTAGACACATCCTCTCCAACTGAGGCCCAATCAGGCAGTTCAGGCTGGGAATCCAATGGCAGGAAACAAAGACCAAAACAGCCCACATGAAAACCAAGCTGCACATTGGCAACAAGTATGTAGGAGATCTGAGTCCAACTCCTGCATGCTCCCAGTTGGTGGCCCAGGTTCTATAAGACCCATGGTCCAGGTTAGTAGGTCTTTTGGTGGTGTCCTTGACTCCTCTGACTTGATAACTTTTTTATGTATTTTTATTTTCTATATTCTTTGTTTACATTCCAAAAGCTTTCCCCTTTCCCAGTTCCCCCCTCCCCATATGTCCCATAAGTCCTCTTCTCTCCATACATTCTCCTATCTTTCCTCCTCCCTTTTCTCTGTCCTGGTACTCCCCTACAATGCTGGATCAAGCCTTTCCAGGATTAGGGACTTCTTCTTCCTTCTTCATGGGAATCATTTGATATGCCAATTGTATCTTCAGTATTCAGAGTTTCAGGGCTAATTAATATCCACTTATCAATGATTGCATTCCATGTGTATTCTTTTGTGATTGTGTTACCTCGCTTAGAATGATATTTTCCAGTTCCAACCATTTGCCTAAAAAATTCATGAATTCATTGTTTTTAATTGCTGAACAGTACTCCATTGTGTATATATACCACCAATAGCTTATGCTCTAAGATCAAGAATTGACAAATGGGATCTCATAAAACTACAAAGTTTCTGTAAGGCAAAGGACACTGTCAAAAGGACAAAATGGCAACCAACAAATTGGGAAAAGATCTTCACCAACCCTACATTCGATAGAGGGCTAATATCCAATATATACAAAGAACTCAAGAAGTTAGACCCCGGGGAACCAAATAACCCTATTAAAAAAAATTGGGTACAGATCTAAACAAAGAATTTTCACCTGAAGAAATTCTGATGGCCAAGAAGCACCTTAAGAAATGCTCAACATCATTAGTTATTAGGGAAATGCAAATCAAAACAACCCTGAGATTTCACCTCACACCAGTCAGAATGGCTAAGGTTAAAAACTCAGGAGACAGCAGGTGTTGGCCAGGATGTGGAGAAAGAGGAACACTACTCCACTGCTGGTGGGATTATAAAATGGTACAACCACTATGGAAATCAGTCTGGCGGTTCCTCAAAAAACTGGACGTGACACTTCCAGAGGACCCTGCTATACCTCTCTGGATACTGATTCCCCCAGAAGTTCTTTAACTGTTGAGAATAGTTTTATCTATCCTGAGCTTTTTTGTTATTCCAGATGAATTGAGAATTGCTCTTTCTAACTATATGAAGAACTGAGTTGTGATTTTAATGGAGATTGCATTGAATCTGTATATTGCTTTTGGCAAGATGGCCATTTTAACTATATTAATCCTGCCAATCCATGAACATGAAAGATTTTTCTATTTTCTGAGATCTTCTTCCATTTCCTTCTTCAGAGACCTGAAATTCTTGTCATACAGATCTTTCACTTGTTTGGTTAGAGTCACACCAAAATACTTTATGTTGTTTGTGGCTATTGTGAAGGGTGTCATTTTACTAATTTCTTTATCAACCTGCTTATCCTTTGAGTACAGGAAGGTTACTGATTTGCTTGAGTTGATTTTATAACCAGCCACTTTGCTGAAGTTGTTTATTAGCTGTAGGAGTTCTCTGGTGGAGTTTTTTGGGTCACAAGTATACTATCATATCATCTGCAAATAGTGATAGTTTGACTTCTTCCTTTCCAATTTGTATCCCCTTGACCTCCTTATGTTGTCTAATTGCTCTAGCTAGCACTTCAAGTACTATATTAAAAAGATATGAAGAGAGAGGGCAGCCTTGTCTACTCCCTGATTTTAGTGGGATTGCTTCAAATTTCTCTCCATTTAGTTTAATATTGGCTACTGGTTTGCTGTATATTGCTTTTACTATTTTTAGGTATGCGTCTTGAATTCCTGTTCTTTCCAAGACTTTAGCATGAAAGGATGCTGAATTTTGTCAAATGCTTTTTCAGCATCTAATGAAATGACCATATGGTTTTTTTCTTTGAGTTTGTTTATGTAGAGGATTGCATTGATGAATTTCTGTATATTGAACCATCCCTGTATCCCTGGAATGAAGCCTACTTGATCATGGTGAATGATCATTTTGATGTGTTCTTGGATTTGGTTGGCAAGAATTTTATTTTTTGCATCGATATTCATAAGGGAAATTCGCCTGAAGTTCTCTTTCTTGGCAAGTATTTTTGCATCAATATTCATAAGGGAAATTCGCCTGAAGTTCTCTTTCTTTGCTGGATCTTGTGTGTTTTTGGTATCAGCATAATTGTGGCTTGGTAGAACGAGTTAGGGAGTATTCCTTCTGTTTCTATTTTGTGGAATAGTTTGAAGGTTTTTTTTTTTGGGGGGGGGCTATGAACTGTCATGGTTATCTGGCACTTAGTACTAAATTAAATAGATAGGGAGAGAGTGGGCAGTCTGTCCCTGATTTTATTGGAATTGTTTTAAGTGTCTCTCCATTTAATTTATGTTGTATATTGACTTGCTATATTTTGCTTTTATTATGTTTAGGTATACATCTTGTATCCCTGATCCATCTAAGACTAAACATAAATGGTGTTGGATTTTGTCAAAACTTTCTCAGCATCTAGTGAGATAATAATGTGATTTGTTTTCTTTCATTTTGTTTATACGGTGAATTACATTTTTAGGTATAAATAACTTTACTATTCCCATTTCATTAGAACTGCAATGGTCTGTGTTATTCAGGTTACTAATAACAAAACAGGAAGTCTGAGCAAAAATATCACTGGGCTCAATTAACCAAACTCTGAGTGAATAAAAGGGGTAAATCCACACCCTACTTTTATTAGGGTTCTTTTTTCTACTGTTGTCCCTGCTACTTTGAGGTACTCATTGTCTCAAATCAACTTTACCTCAGGTGGTCAAGGACATAGCTGTACTCTGCTCAAAGCTCATAGTACATCCCCATATACTCTATGGGAAAAGGACACTTTTAACCACACTGAAAGCTGAAGAAACATTAAAGAAGGGTAGTGATTCAAGGCTGAGCCTGTGTTGACACCTGGAGTTCAGAGAGGAGAGTTTATTACCACAAAATATGAGGCTCAATTTTGGTATCTTCAAGGTTTCTGCCCTCTACTCAAATTCAAATAATGTTAAACTCTTAGGGTTAATTCATTATCCAGAGTGCTGCCAAAGACTTCACCCGAGTTCATGGAGGAACTCTTTGTTTTGAGTTCCTTTCATGTTGACTACCTGGAGGGAAAAGTTCTTCCATACATTCAGAGGTTCAGCCCATTATCATCAAGGCATGGGTTCAGGAGGAGCTAAGAGTTCTTCCTCTTCATCTGAAGGCCACTAGGAGAAGACTGGCTTCTAGGGAGATAGGACAATGATTTTTCATTGGATATTCTATTTATTTACATTTTAAATGTTATCGCCTTTCCTGCCCCCCTGTCTTAGTCAGGGTTTCTATTCCTGCACAAACATCATAACCAAGAAGCAAGTTGGGGAGGAAAGGGTTTATTGAGCTTACACTTCCACCTTGCAGTTCATCACTAAAGGAAGTCAGGACTGGAACTCAAGCAGGGTTGGAAGCAAGAACTGATGCAGAGGCCATGGAGGAATGTTTCTTACTGGCTTGCTTCCCCTGGCTTGCTCAGCCTGCTCTCTTATAGAACCCAAGAGCAACAGCCCAAAGGTGGTACCACCCACAAGGGGCCCTCCTTACTTGATCACTAATTGAGAAAATGCCCCACAGTTGGATCTCATGGAGGCACTTCCCCAACTGAAGCTACTTTCTCTCTGATAACTCCAGCCTGTGTCAAGTTGACACACAAAACTAGCCAGTACACCCCCCATGCCCCCTATCCCATACCATACCATCCCCCTGCTCTTATGAGAGTGTTTTCCCACTCATCTACCCACTCCCACCTCATTGTCCTGGCATTCCCCTACTGGGACATGTCCCCACTGGGACAGCAAGCCTTCATAGGACCAAGGACCTCTCTTCCAATTGATGCCAGATAAGGCCATCCTCTGCTACATATGCAGCATGAGTCATGGATTATTCTATGTGTACTCTTTGGTTAGTGGTTTAGTCCCTGGAAGCTCTGGGAGGTCTGGTTGTTTGATACTGTTGTTCTTCTTGCAAATCCCCTCAGCTCCTTCAGTAGAACAAGAATCTTAAAGCCTATACCCACAGTGACACACTTCCTTCAACAGGGCCACACCTATTTCAACAAAGCCACAATTCCAAATAGTGTGCTTCCTAGGCCAAACATATTCAAACCACCACAGTGACAAACTAGAAAGAACAAAAAAAGATCTCAGGTGCCACAGATACATGAAATCAGGGTCTCATCAGAAATGACAGGGAGAAATTAGGAGTTGGGAGATCTGTAACTTTAGCTACAGGAGATCCAGCACTCAGTGAAGACTCAGAAAGAGGGTGCCAAGGCCCAGGAAGATGCAAAAGGCTTGCTTACTAAGAGCTTTCATTTCCCTACTGGAGTTGTCTTTACTGAATCGTTCTGCAGTACAAACAGTGGCTCACTCAGCCCATCAAAGATAAAAAGCATGAGTCTGAGAACCACTGCTCCTTGTCAGATATGAAGGCTTGAAGGACTGGACATTCCAAAGTCTGGATCCTACTCCATCATTTCAAAGGCCCTTAGCTGACCCTAAATCATTCCAACAGCAGATTCCTATAAAAGGCAACAAAGTACTGAGTCTTCAGCACAGTCCACTCTTTCATCTCTTGATGCTTTTTCTTTTTTATTTATTTACATTCTAAATGTTGTGTCCCTCTACACAGAGTTCTCCACCCTATCTCCCCTTCACTTTACCTCTGAGAAGGTGTTTCTCCCCCCAACTACCAACAACCACCTACCTACCCATGCCTACTTTACCTCACCCCTTGTGAGCATCCTCCTTCCCTGGAGCATCAAGTCTCTACAGGATTAGCTATATCCTCTCCCACTGAGGCCAGTCATGGCAGTCCTCTGCTACACATGTTCTGGGGGCTACAGAATAAGCCATTTATGCTCTTTGGTTGCTGGTTTAGTCTCTGGGAGTTCCCAGGAGGGTTGGGTTAGTTGAGACTGTTGGTCTTCCTATAAGGTTGCAAACACCTTCAGCTCATTTAATCCTTCCCCCAATTCTTCCATAGGGGTCCCCAACTTCAGTTTATTTGTTGTTGGTAGAGGCTCTCAGGATAGTCATGCTAGGTTCCTTTCTACAAGCACAATATGGCATCAGTAATAGTGTCAGAGTTGGTGCCCACCCATGGGATGGATCCCAAATTTGACCAGTCACTAAACGGCCTTTCCTTCAGGCCTTTCCTCTGTTCCATTTTGTCTGTGTATTTCTTTTAGACGGGAACAATTCTAGGTCAAAAATTTTGAAGGTGGGTTGATGACACCACCCCTCCACTGGGGGTATGTTTATCTAATGGAGGTGGTCTCTTGATGTTCCATCTCCCTACTGTTGGGTATTTGGGATAAGGTCATCCCCATTGAATCCTGAGAGCATCCACATTCCAGGTCTTTGGAACTTTCTAGAGGTTCCCCCTGCCACCCACCTCCAGCAGCTACCTATTTCCATTCACTCTCATGGCCCTCTTGGATTCTCTCTTATTTCCTCCCACACCTGATCCTGCCCGGTTGTTTCCTCTTCCCCTCCCTTTCCCACAGAGTTCCTTCCCTCCTTCTGCCTTCCATAATCAATTTGTTCCCCGTTCTAAGTTGGATTGAAGCATCCACACTTGAGCCTTCCTTCTTGCTAAACTTCTTACATTTGTATCATGGGTATTCTGTACTTTTTGGCTAATATCCACTTATTAGTGAGTACATGCATGTCTTTTTTGGTCTGGGTTACAATACTCAGGATGATATTTCCTAGTACCATCCATCTGCCTGTAAAATTCCTGGTGTCCTCATTTTTAATGGCTGAATAGTATTCCATTCTATACCCATTCTTCAGTTGAGGGACATCTGGGTTGTTTTCACCTTCTGACTATTATGAATAAAGCTGCTATAAACACAGTGGAGCATGTGTCCTTGTATTATGGTGGAGCATCCTTTGGATATATGCCCAGGAGCGATATAGCTGGGTCTTCAGGTAGAACTGTTTCCAATTTTCGGAGGACACACCAGATGGATTTCCAGAGTGATCATACCAGTTTGTTGTCCCACCAGCAATGGAGGAGTGTTCCTCTTTCTTCACATCTTTTCCAGCCATGTGCTGTGACTTGAGTTTTTGATCTTAGTCATTTGATCTTAGTCATAAGGTGGAATCTCAGGACCATGTTGATTTTTGTTTCCCTGATGATTAAGGATGTTGAACATTTTCTAAGTGTTTCTCAGCAATTAATTTTGGTTGAAAATCTATTTTACTAGATATTGGAATGGCTATTCCAGCTTGCACCTTGGGCTGGTTTGCTTGAAAAACATTTTTCCAGCTCTTTACTCTGGGGCAATATATGCTTTTGGTGCTGAGGAATCTTTCTTATATGTAGCAAAATAATGGACCTTGTTTTCATATTCATGGAAAATTGATTGAATTGATGTTAAGAGATATTAATAACCAGTGATTGTTAATTTATTATTTTGATGTTGGTGATATTAGTGCGCGCGCGCGCGCGCGCGCGTGTGTGTGTGTGTGTGTGTGTGTGTGTGTGTGTTTCCCTTCTTTTGCTTTTGCTAGTGTGTAATTATTTATATCCTGTGTATTCATAGGGGTAGATAACCTTCTTGGGTTGCAGTTTTTCTTCCAATATTTTCTGTAGGGCTAGATTTGTGGAAAAATAGTGTTTAAAATTGGTTTTGTCTTGGAATATCTTGTTTTCTCCATTTATGGTGATTGAGAATTTTGCTTGACATAGTAGTCTAGATTGGCATCTGTGTTTTCTTGGATGCTTAAAGACAACTGTCTAGGCCCTGCTAGCTTTCAGAGTCTCTGTTGAGAAACTGGGTATAATTCTCATAGGACTTCCTTTGTATTTGACTTAGCTTTTCCCCCCAACTGTTAATATTCTTTTTTGTTCTGTATATTTAGTGTTTTGATTATCATGTGGCAGAAATATTTTCTTTTGTGATCCAATCTAATTGAAGTTCTGTAAACTTCTTGTATATTTACAGACATCCTGTTCTTTAGATCAGAGAAAATTTTGTTCTATAATTTTGTATTTTCTGGTCCTTGGGACTAGACTCTTCAACTTTTTCTATTCTTATTTTTCTTAGGTTAGGTCTTTTCATAGTATCCTAGTTTTCATGGATATTTTGTGTCAGTAATTTTTAGATTTAACATTGTCTTTGACTAATATATCAATTTCTTCTATCACATCTTCTATGCCACAGTTTCTCTCTTCTATCTCTTGTATTCTGTTGGTTATGCTTGTGTTTGTAGTTCCTGTTCTCTTCCTTAGGTTTTCCATTTTCAGTATTCCATCATATTGTGTTTTCGTTATTGCTTCTACTTCCATTTTCAGATCTTGAATAGTTTTATTCATTTCCTTCTTCTGTTTAATTGCATTTCCTGTATTTCTTTAAGTGATCTATTTATATCCTCTTTAGGAGCCTCTAACTGTTTAATTGTATTTTGTATTTCTTTTTTATTTAAAACATTTATGTATTTATTTATTTAAATCCCATATGTTCCCTCTCCCAGTTCACACTTCAGAGTTCCTCCAACCATCCCCTTTGCCTCTGAGAGGGCACCCCTCTCTGTATCTCCCCACCATCATCCATCAAGTTTCTGCAAGATTAATAGCATCCTCTCCAATTAAGGCCAGTGAGCCCTCCCCCCCCAGACTTCTGAGTGGAAGATCCAGGATCTGTGTCCACTTGACTAACCAATCATTCTGGCAGCCAATTTCCTGAATTAAGCAGTTGGAGCCAACACCTGCTTAGCAGACTCTTGAACCTTGGAAGGGTTTTTCCCCTAACCTTAAATGCTGAATCACCCATTAAAATTTGGGGCCTTGATAAGCAACCCATTGTCTTGGTCTCATTCTTTTCTTGCTGCCTTCCTATCCTTCCCTAGCTTCCCTTGCAGGTAATCCATTCAATGTAACTGTGGGCAGTTATAGGCCAGATGTGGCGGTCCTCAGCCACATATGTGTCAGGGTCCTTTAACTAGCCTATATACATGCTCTTTGGTTGGTAGCTCAATCTCTGGGAGATCTCAGGAGTCCAGGTTACTTGACACTGTTGGTATTCCTGTTGGGTTACCATCTTCTTGAGGACCTTCAATCCTACCCCTAACTTTTCAACGGGGATCCCGAACGTCCTTCCAATGTTTGGCTTTGGGTGTCTGCATCTGTCTCAATCAGACAGGAAGAAAGACATCTCTTCATGAGTCATTGAGGAATCATTCAGACTCATCTCCAGGCATATTAACACTGGGCCACATACAGACTCAGTTTCCAAAGCAAAGGAGGAAATTAGAGTAAATCTCCACAGTGACTATCTTGAGAGCAATGGTAATAGATAATAGAGCAGATGGTCCTGAGAAGAAAGCAGACTCCGGGATCAGGGAAGAGGCACTATGGGTCTCAGTGAGCAGTGAGTTATGGAAAGCAGAGATGACAAAAGTACCAAAATGATGTGATAGGATCTTAAGTGAACAGAACTTTGAAGTCACCCAAAAAGACTTAAATATGAGAAAGAGGTGGCCTTAAGCAAAGAACCAACAGAATATCATTACCCACTAGACTCATGGACTGAGAGTCAATTGCATTATATAGTATACTGAATCCAACACTATGTGGAAATAAATCATTTGTAGAAGACTCTTAAGCATAGAGGAGCTGAGTGAAGCCACTTCAGATATAGATGCCAGAAGAGAGAAAAGAAACAGGAATAGGAAAATAATTGAAGAGAAAGAGGTAATAAATTTGTGGAATAACTTTGCTTAAAAAAGGACCTTATTCATACAATGAGTAAATAAATTGCTTCATGAAATGAATGAATAAGAACTTAATATCCTTGAATGACAAAGAATAAAATAAATGATCAAATAATTGCTTCACTACCAAACCATATTACATAAAACTATGAAATCCAGCCAATCACTAGTGGTACATGTCTTAAATACCAGTACTTGAAAGACAAAGACAAGTGGATCTCAGAGTTTAAGACCAGCCTGGCCTGCAGAGAAAGTTACAAGACAGACAAGGCTGCACACAGAAATCCTGACTCAAAAGTAAGAAAACAAAGCCACTATGAAATCCATTAAACAAATCTTTAACTTAATAATCTACTCCATAGTGAAGTTTATGAGGTGTTCTGGGCTTAAGGCCAATCTATCCTTCTAATAAATCAAGAGTATTGTTCCCTGTCAACATTAAGTTCTTAGTCTTGAACTTACTGAGCATTGCCAAGACCAACATTTTAAAGCAATTAATGCAAAGGAAACTCAGATAAAGCACAGGAGATAAGGCAGTGGGTACATGGGCAAGGTGTGGGAGTGCAGCTCTCCCTATTCATTAAACTATCTCGGCTTTACCTGGGACCCATGTTCTCCCTCCTAATTTTTTTCTTCTTTAAAACTTTTGTTTACCTTCAAATACAAACAAAAGATTCTGAGATTATTTCTTTAGAACAAAGCATAAAGATAAAATTCCTTTCCTGTGGCTTTGCCATTTCCTTGTACTCTCTCTTCCTTTACCAGGACTCAATTACTTATAAGTGAGAGTGGAAGGGAGTGTGTACCAAAGTGGACCTCAGTGTATCTGGAACCTGAAGAGAGTCTTTTTAAGAATGAAATACAGGAAAAGTTACTGCTGAAACAGTCACTGATTCACAAAGGCTGCTCGGTCACAGAAGCCTCCTTCCAAATCATTCATTCTCTGTCACCTCGAGGCCAGCTCTTTGTGCTAACAGTGGTCAGTGGTGTGAACACCAGCGACAGACCACCAGGTTGTTCCTGATTTCTTTCTCTATGATTTGGAAACTTGGCGTGACCCTCCAATTTTTATTTAAACTGAAGTACGTGAACTATTTTCTTTTAGAGCTGGAAACTCTATGTTAAGAGGATTGGTATCATTCAGCAAAAAATCAAAATGCTGAAACAGCATCATGAGAGTCTACAAAACAACTTTTATGCAAGCATGATGATACAATGTGATTCTACAG